>NC_091462.1:104210678-104562344 GCF_027789765.1 Dendropsophus ebraccatus
ACAGAGATCGCTCCTCCGGGACAACGTCCTGGAGGAGCGATCTCCCCACTATACCACCACCGATCATCTGCAGCCAGTAATCGGAGGCAGCTGTCATCTTTGACAGCTGCCTCCGATTACCTGATTAGCGGGCACGGCGATCACACTGTGCCCGCTAATAGCCACGATCCCGGGCTACATGCGGCACCCGGGATCGCGACGGTTCAGAGCACGGCCGCCGCGCGGCCCTGCTCTGAACGCGGGGAGGCGGCCCTGGACGTACGGGTACGTCCAGGGTCGCCTAAGGGTTAAACATTAAAAGTCAACGATTAGCAAACAACTGAACGATTGCGCACTCCTGGCCGATTGTTGTCTTTATCACATGGAGCGATATCTGCCCAAGTCGGCCTACTGTGGCATGAGCATGCGTGCAATAGGGCCTTAATAAATGTTAGGCTTGGCCTGTTTCTCCATGCCCAATCGTTAGATCGGACAGGGGACAACCATTACAGATACACTTTAATCGTGATCACGGTGCGATGAAGACTCCTGCTTTCATCTCACACAGAAAATACCTGCTCAGCCAATCACCAAGACTGCAGCGGGAAGCACTGATCAGCGGCAGATCAAGCAAATCTATTCTAGAAGGTTATAGGAACAATTGCAGGATTGATCAAATAAATATTTGGCCATTCAGAAGAATTTCAAATTCTTATTCCCAAAAGATATCACAGTCCATAGGACACGGTATAAATAGTGGTGGGAAGCCGACCAGTCACATCCTCCAAACATTGATGAGTTCAGCGCTCAATAACGTTCAGAAGTCCCATATAAGATGAATGGAGAGCTGGCCGCACAGGCACAGTGCCCACTGTCCATTCATCTCATCCACTTGTTACCATGCATAACATGAGAAGACCCTCGGTAATACAACACAAAGAACCGGGGGCACATAGTGCTATAGAACAGATATATATGTGCACAAAATCCTTAGTATAGACATACACACAAGACCGAGACCGGGGCGTGTTAGCAATATAGGTCAACTCTAATACAGGAGAAATAGGGATCACTACTGCTGCTGTCAGTGACACAATCTGTTATATAGCAGTGACAGGTGATTCTTACCGTGTATGAGGCAAGGGGATTGGTAGAGAGATGCAAAGGAAAGGATCAAAAGTGTTACTCTGTTTCTGACAATGGGGGCACGTCAAAGAGGACCTACAAGGAAAGAGTTAACGGTGAACGCAATAGACAATGTATTAGAAAAGAGCAGAGATAAAGAACACTGGGAGAGACGACAGATACAGGAGACAGATCATCACCATGGTTATACCGCATACTGCAATACTTGTTATATATAGCTAGATATACAATACCTATACTGAGCCTGGAACAGTTCCTGAACAAAGGTCCCGCTGGTTGGAAAAGGAGGACCCTCCCCAGTCAGATCTTCCTCCACCGGAGGCTGTAAAATAAGCTTATAGAGTCAGAACATTCAGTGTGTAAACCTGAGATGACCATAAAGTCAAGGGCTCATATACATGACACTCCAAGAGCCCACAGGGCACTGAGACATTTAAAGGGGGTTATTAAGGAATGTGTATGGTAGTTCTGGGAGCGGGTGAACTGTACAGATATACACTGCATGGCTGATTCTTTACAGTGCGGCGCATATCTGTACAGTTCCCCCGCTCCCAGCATCATATCACAGATGCTGCCCAGGCGGGGGAGAGTCCGTTACAGGCATTCCACGTCCGTGCGCCACAAGGAACACGGAACATGGGAATGCAGCCTAAGGGTAGCTTCACACGTACAGTATCACAGTGGATTCTCTGCTGCGAATCCGCAGCAGATTTGACTAAATGAATGTGCACTGCATCAAATCCGCACTGTCAAATCTGCTGCGAATCCGCAGCAGAAAATCCGATGTGATACGGTACGTGTGAAGCTACCCTAAACCGGTACTCTGGGGGGGGGGTTAAATCCACTGGGAAGCAAAAGGTAAACAGATTAAAAAAATTACTTCTATTAAAGGGGTTATCTGGTAAATAGATGCTTAACCCCTTCGTGCTGCAGCTAGTTTGGGCCTTAATGACCAGACTAATTTTTCAAAATCTGACCTGTCTCACTTTATGCTCTTATAGCTCAGTGATGCTTTAACGTATGCTAGCGATTCTGAGATTGTTTTTTCGTCACATATGGCACTTTACGTTAGTGGCAAAATTTGGTCACTACTTTGTGTGTTTTTTGTGAAAAACATAAAAATATCATGAAAAATTAAAAAAATTTGCATTTTATGAACTTTGAAATTCTCTGCTTCTAAAAAAAGAAAGTCGTAGCACATAAATTAGTTACTAAGTCACATTACCAAAATGTCCTCTTTATTCTGGCATAATTTGGTAAACATATTTTACTTTTTTAGGGTGTTATGGGGCTTAGAAATTTATCAGCAAATTATCACATTTTCGTGAAAGTTTCCAAAACTGATTTTTTTTTAGGGACCAGTTCTTTTTTTAAATGGATTTAGAAGTCTGATATCCTGAAAACCCCCATAAGTGACCCCATTTTGGAAACTACACACCTTAAAGAATTAATCTAGGGGTATAATGAGCATTTTAACCCTACAGGGGCTGGAGGAAAGTATTCACAATAAGGCTGGGTTCACACACAGTATATTTCAGGCAGTATTTGGTCTTCATGTCAGGTCCTAATAGCAACCAAAACCAGGAGTGGATTGAAAACACAGAAAGGCTCTGATCACATAATGTTGTAATTGAGAGGATGGCTATAATTCAATGGCAAATATTTGCTGTTATTTTAAAATAGCGTCTGTTGTATTGAAATAATGGCCGTTATTTACCGTTATATGTCGGCCATCCACTCAATTTCAACATTGTGTGAACATAGACTTTCTGTGTTGTTAATCCACTCCTGGTTTTGGTTGCAATGAGAACCTGACATCAGGACCAAATACTGCCTGAAATATACTGTGTGTGAACCCAGCCTTAGGCAGTAAAAAAATGGAAAATTTAAATTTTCCAATAATGTATACGTTTAGATTAAAGTTTCTCATTTTCAAAAGGAATATGAGAGAAAAAGCACCCCAAAATTTGTAATGCAGGTTCTCTTGAGTACAACGGTACCCCATATGTGGGCGTAAACCACTGTATGGGCACACAGGAGGGCTCAGAAGGAAGGGAGCGCCAATTAGCTTTTCCAATGCAAATTTTGCTGAAGAAGTTTCTGAGCGCCAGGTGCGTTTGCAGTGCCCCTGTAGTGTCAGCAGAGAGAAAACCCCCCATAAGTCACCCCATTTTGGAAAGTGCACCCCTCAGAGAATTCATCTTGGTGTGTGGTGACCATTTTGACCCCACAGGTATTACAGGAAAGTATTCAAAAGAAGACAGTAAAAATGAAAAACTCGAATTCTTCCAATAAGGGGCAGAGACAGACAGCCAAATCTATATAACTTTCTGGCACCAGCTTATTGAAAAAAAAAAATATCCCTCTGGTATACCTCTTTAATGCATGTGGACAACTGGTGAGGTCCTGGCAGGGAACCCAGCAGCCCATACAAATAATCAGCTGCCTGCTGGGTGCCATAACCACACATTTTACCTTTAATCATTCCAACATCCCAGCCATGTGTGCGATTCCTGTATGACGGCACACAGCACTACACTTGGTGCTATGGAGTCACAGAAGCTATGGCTGGGATCCCATTACAGTGGTAGCTTCCACAACCAGAAGCGGTATCCACAACCTGTGGCATTCAATTGGCAAGCCATGATAGGAGTTGTAGTTTTAAACTAGAGAGCCACAGGTTGGCGAAAACTTCCCTACAAAATCTCCATGGGGCAAGGGAGTCAAACTCTGGCCCTCCAGCTGTTACAAAACTACAATTCCCATCATGCCTGGACAGCCAAAGCTTTAGCTCTCCAGGAATGATGGGAATTGTAGTCTTGTAACAGCTGGAGGACCTGAGTTTGACACCTGTGCCATAGTGCATTATCTCATAAACATGAATTCTCTATATGAAGCAGGGAAAGCATGGCCTCAGATAGTTACTGTATTATGGCCTCACACACCTACGTACTTATAGAGTCATCACAACATGGCTGTGTGCACAAGACCTAAGGGTGCATGTACGCCGCGTTGCGCCGGACAGAAGATTATATAGATATTCTACATTTACGGCTCTTCCATATGCATGAAGCAGTCAGGCAATGTAATGCAGACAAAGCTTTTTGGCCACAAAGGGATTTTTAAGAAATTATTAATAAACCATGTGGCGGCTCATGACGAAGCTCCCAGCCTGAAACGTATCTCTTGGCTGTGAGTTTATTGCAAATGATTATGACGAATTCTCACAGTGACTCACAGGAAAACTGTCGGCACCATGGCAGAAGCGGGCGATGACTACAATGTCCCTTCTGCAGCAGACGCCCCCCCCATCCCTGCACCCCAGGCTTCTATGTGGAAGGCCGGAACGCATCTACAGCGGCTCTACAACCGCACAGATGAGGGGTCTGCAGTAAAGGGCTCTGGTGATCACCCTCACATATAGTATATAGATAGTGTATAGTATATAGATACACACCCGGGGTTTGTGCTTGACAAGGATATTTAGGTCTTCGTGCACCCTGTCCAGAAGCCACAGCAGGAACTCCTGGGCGTCGTGCTGGGAGGTGCCCCGATACTGGAGGGCATTCCTGGACACCACCGTCTAAGGGTAAACACAAAAATACTTTATTAGTGGATAAAATAATTATATAAAGGAACCACATCACAAGTAACTACTTAAACCAGTCGTCCAGGTAGTAAAAAAAAGTTTTATGCTACCCAGGCCTCCAATTTTGCCCGGGGAAAGACTCAGAAGGCAAAAGGGGGGCAGGTAGCGACGCTTCACCGCACCCACTCTGATGGCGCTTGGTCCCGATGCTGACCCCCCTCCTGTAATGCTTCTCCTCCTTCTTGCAGAAACTGCCCATAGTGTGTCCGGCATACATAAGTACATCGCACGGTGGAGATCACACAGGACCAGCTGCTGGTATACCACCAGGGTTTTCTTTTTCTTAATTTTTGCAGCACCCAGACTTATAAAAAGAAGAAAAACTATTTGCCCCAGATAAACCCTTTATGACTGCAAAACAGGAAAAAGGACAGAAAGCCTGGGGGAAAGCAAAAGCACAGTGAATATGGGAGAAGGGGGGCGCAGGGCCGGGACTGGAGGGAGAAGGGGGGCGCAGGGCCGGGACTGGAGGGAGAAGGGGGGCGCAGGGCCGGGACTGGAGGGAGAAGGGGGGCGCAGGGCCGGGACTGGAGGGAGAAGGGGGGCGCAGGGCCGGGACTGGAGGGAGAAGGGGGGCGCAGGGCCGGGACTAGAGGGAGAAGGGGACCACAGGGCCAGGACTAGAGGGAGAAGGGGACCACAGGGCCAGGACTAGAGGGAGAAGGGGACCACAGGGCCAGGACTAGAGGGAGAAGGGGACCACAGGGCCAGGACTAGAGGGAGAAGGGGGCACAGGAATGGAAGGACAAGTGGCACGCAGGGTGGGACTGGAAGGAGAAGGGGGGCACAACATTGGGTTACAAGAGGGATGATAACAGGTGTGTAATCAAAGTCAGCGTTTATTCTGACCCCTTTTACACCTGTGATCTCCCTCCATGCTGGGAGTAGTTGGTTTGCAACAGTTGTTGAACCACAGGTTGGACGGAGATCATGACATTACATTAGGTCTGGGTCCTGGTCTCTGCCTGAAGCATAAAAGCATTTTGTGTTATTTATTCATATTCCCAGCATTGGGCTGTTAAGATTTCTTCCTAGTTAATAGCAGCTTAATAGCTATTAATGTCAGGCTCACTTTACACTGGATGTGGGTGTATACAGAGGGGTATGCCCCCCTGGCTGACACCGAGCCCGACACACCAACAATGTACAAGAGCCCCAATAAACAAATAAATGAAAACCATGCCGAGTGCCCGGATCGCTATCCAAGACGATTAGCCGGAGATAAAAGTACAGAGGACCCCAGAGAATCCGAAATGAGCCTTCTCCGTGGTTTCCCTGGTAACAGAGCTTTGCCCGGTGTTTTGGCTCTGCCATCAGACAGGACGGGCCCTTGTGAGAGCATAATTACAGGTTGTCAGTGCGGTGTGTCCGACTGCCATGTCCTCTGCAGACAACGCTTTTAGCAACAAACCTCCCACGGACCGGCGTGCTGACAGCTACGAGTGCTGCGACATCTCCGCACCAGGAACCAATCCCTGCTCTGGTTTTACGTTTCCAGCCCCGGCTAAAACATCCAGTAATGACTGGTATTAGGCCTCAGAGGCAGCATCATCCGACACTGCACAAAAGCCTTCTTGTGAGCCAAAAATAAAGATGAAACAATGCCACTTCCTTAAGACACCACATCAAGAGAGACAATAAATACCACCTATTGTTCCCTGTTATCAGCCAGCTCACATAAATACCATGCTCATGGCAAGTGCAGGACAGTGCTCTCTGCTGCCACCTCTGTCCGTGTCAGGAACTGTCCAGCAGTAGCAGCAAACCCCATAGAAAACCTCTCCTGCTCTGGACAGTTCCTGACATGGACAGAGGTGGCAGCAGAGAGCATTGTGTCAGACTGGAAAGAAAACACCACATCCTGCAGGACATACAGCAGCTGATAAGTACTGGAAGATTGGAGATTTTAAAGGGGTTATCCAGCACTACAAGAACATGGCCACTTTCTTTCAGAGACAACACAACTCTTGTCTCCAATTCAGTCTCGGTTTGCAATTAAGCTCCATTTACTTCAATGGAACTGAGCAGCAAAACCTGCACCCAAGCTGGAGACAAGAGTGGTGCTGTCTCTGGAAGAAAGTGGCCATGTTTTTGTAGTGCTAGATAATCCCTTTAGGTAGAACGAAATTACAAATCTGTGAGGTTACACAGAGATTGAAGCCAAAGCCAGGAACAGACTAAAGACAGAACAGGTAATAAAGTAAAGACTTCTATCTTCTTTTCAAATCCATTCCTGGCTTTGGCTTCAGAAATCTGTCAGATAAATCTGTCTGTGTAAACGCACCATAACTTTCCCACAAATCACAGGGATACCGTATCCCCCTGAAGGAAGAACAGTCGGACATTTGCGCTGCCACTCCATTGAACTCAGTGGGGCCGACGAAAACTGGAGGTGTACATACACACGCACTCATACATATAGGCCGTAACAGTAACCTGGTTCTAGAGACAATCACAGCACGACATGCAGTAACCTAATCTGATGGGAAGAGGAATAAGAAGGGGCGGATTGTGTGTGTGAACACGCCATACAGAAAGCAGATATGTATATACATGTTCAGCTCCAGTGTGTGGGCGATATTACAGCCGCCTAAAGGATCCGGGGCCGCACCCGTCACGCCAATGCCCTGCATTCAACCTTCGCTCAGGGAATTTTTAATGGGTCTGTACAGATTAGATGAGGCTCTTGTGACAGCAGAACAATGGGGAGATATTTCACAAGGCGACGGACAGGCATGTGAGCAAACACGGCTGACGGACCGATAACAAGATCTCACCTGACAGCCGCGACTTTCACAACCAAACACTTTCCAGGAACGGGGACTACACATGTTACAGATATCACAATGAAAACTGCTCAGGCGGGCTGTGTCTGAACTACTACTCCCAGCAGACCCTGTCTTATTCCTTTGCATTATTATAAAACTGGTTGTAGGTTTGCCAGCAGGGACAATAGGAAGAGCACAGTAGACGGGATTCTGTATATAGCAAGGAAGGGGAACCTTTGGCTCTGTAGCTGTGCAAAACTACAATTCCCATCATGCCTGGACAGCCAACGGCTGTCCAGGCATGATGGGAATTGTAGTTTTGCAAAAGCTACAGAGCCAAAGGTACCCCATCCCTGGTGTACAGCTTTAGAGTGCTATTACATCAAGCAATTTTTCGACGATCAACGATAAAACAAACTCAAACGACCTGAAATCGTTCACCCAATTACACGGAGCGATCATCGTTACTGCGTTCATCTTGTCGTCGCCACTGTGTTCGCCGCTACTGCCAACCACCGAACGACGTCTTATTCCACGCGAACGATTTGCAAACGATCAACGATAAAAATAGGTCCAAATTCTATTAAACGACCAACGTTTTCTCGTTGTCTGCTATTACACTAAACGATTATCGTTCAAATCCAAACTAACGATTTTTCGAACAATAATCGTTCCGTGTAATACCACCCTTACAGCATACGTCTGTGATCTATGACCAGGTGTGTATCAGGCGGATCGGACGTGAACGTATTATATGAGCGTTTCCACCCCCGTAGTCCCGGCCTGACCATGTTTCTGTCATCAGTTCAGATATTGGAGCAACCATCAGGACGGGACTTGCTGCTAAAACACGGACACAAGGATGAGAAGTACTGCGCTCACGTGAAGACGGACTCACCTGTATAACACATGTGGTCACTGAAAGCTGGGGAAAGGGAAGCGTCAGAGCAAGCAACCGATAGGATATAAAAACCGCAAAGAAGCCCAGAGATCAGTACAATAAAGCAATGTATTAGGGTCCTATTACACGGGACGATTAGCGTGCAAAAAATCGTTATATCATTCAAATTTAAACGATAATTGTTCTGTGTAATTGCAGGCAACGATCGAAAAATCACTTGTATGTCATTAATCTAGATCGGAACCTAAAATTATCGTTAATCGTTTGCTGTAATTCCACATTCGTTCGCTCAAGTTCCGCATTTGTTCACTAATTGTCCAGTGTAATTGCACATTGTTCATTGTTTTGCTGAGATCAGAAGGAATAATGCTGTGTTTACACGGAACAATTATGGTTCGAATCGATCGCATTTGAGCGATAATCGTTCCGTGTATACACGACGAGCGAGAAATTGTTCATTTTGGTCTTTACGCACGTTTTCAAATCGTCGTTGGTCGATCGCTAAAAATTCGCAGGTTGCTTCGTGTAAACAGTCTTACAAAGATTCACCCTGTGTGTGAGATTGGCTTAAGTGATCTTATAAACGATCACAATAATCATTTTTCTAATGATTTTTCTCCGTCTAAACACTGATCGTTATAAAAACTTAATTGTTGCTTCAAAATCGTTAAACGATCGATTGGGCGAATTATCGCTTAATGTAAACGCAGCAAAAACAATCATAATAACAATCGCAATAACGATCGTATCTAACGACCATCGTTCTGTGTAATATGGTGAACGATTTCAGGTTAGCGATAAACAATCTCGTTTTGCAATTGTTAGTCGTTAAAAATCGTTCCGTGTAATAGGACCCTTACTCTGTGTATATGACTTACATCCGGCCACATTCCTGCCGCTCCATCACAAGAGCTCCTCTGTAATAAATAATCACATGAAGGGCTACACCCAGTATACAAGTAGCCCGAGGTGTAAGTGTCAGCAAGCTGGAGCATGAATCCTGCTGGCTCCTACCCAGGTATTATGGATGACTCCGGCCTCATTACACTCATTAGTAATATGGTTTATTTGTCTAGAGAGATCCCAGGCCTGGCCTGTATTGATGGTGGCAGAGTTTCCCCCACTTGGCTGACGTGACTTGTCCCATCATATTAGTAATATTCCTTAAAGGGGTACTCCAGTAGTTAAAAAAAACAACTTTCAAAACCGGTGTCGGAGAGTGCCATTAATTTGTAATTTACTTTGATTAAAAAAAAAATCTAATATACTAATCGGCTGCTGTATGTCCTGCATAAGGTGGTGTCATCTTTCCAGTCTGACACGGTGCTCTCTGCTGCCACCTCTGTCCATGTCAGGAACTGTCCAGAGCAGCAGCAAATCCCCATAGAAAATATCTACTGCTCTGGACAGTTCCTGGCATGGACAGAGGTGGCAGCAGAGAGCACTGCACAGACTGGAGAGAATGCACCACTTCCTGCAGGACATACAGCAGATGATGAAGACTGGAGATTTTTTTTTAATTAGAAGTTAATTACAAATCTCTTGCACTTTATAGCACCAGTTGATTTCAAAAGAAAACTTTTTTCCGCTGGAGTACCCCTTTAATATTCACAGGATCTGACAGAGGAGAACTGGGATGGGCGGAGGATGTGAAGGGCATAAGGCATGCATCCTGGGTGCATAATACCTTGCGTCATAGCAATGATCTCCAACCTGACCTGGGGGTTCCAGCAGTCGTCTGTCTGGGCATGCTGGGAGTCCGAGAAGGCCACAAGTTGCAGATCACTGTTATGGTGGTCTCAAAGGAAAGGCCCTTGGGCACAGATATGCCAGACATCTGACTGCAACTAAAGAGACAGAGGTACCAGCACAGTGATAGCCATAGGAGTGCACAGCTGGGGCACCAGGACATGGCCATCAAAGTAAAGACCCCAGAATAAGTACCAGTATAAAACCTATGAGGGATGTTGTTTCCTCGTTAACCTAACAAGTGATCACGGCAGCCAATCAGTGCTGCAGGATGTTACATCACTATGGATCCATCATCACAATGGGCTTTAGCGGGAAACCACTATATCAGGAGTAGGGAACCTTGGCTCTCCAGCTGTTGCAAAACTACAATTCCCATCATGTCTGGACAGATAAAGCTCTGGCTGTCCAAGCATGATGGGACACAGTTTTGCAACAGCTGGAGAGCCAAGGTCCCCTACCCTTGCGCTAAATGATGGACAACCCCTTGAAGTGATGATATACTGTTAGGATACGCCATCACAATGCACCTAAAACTTTCCTCCTGACAGATTTTTTTTTCCAAAGTGATGTTGGAAGTTCAGAAAGTGTTTTTTGGCCCAGAACCACCACCTGAGGTTCCCAGGTGTAGTATCCTTCCCATCATGCCCCACACAGACTACCATTAAAGAATCACAAAACCGTGACGGTTCCGGCATGCCAATAAAGGTTAAAATCTATGCTTTATTTCATAACAAACGTTAAAACATGCTGCAAGATTCCACCGATGCGTTTTGCGCGCATGCACGCTTATACCAGGACTAAGCACACATGCGGGCGAAACGCGTCGGTGAAGTCTTGCAGCCTGTTTTAACGTCTGTTATAAAATAAAGCAATTCGATTTTAATCTTCATTGGAGTGCCGAAACAGTCACTGTATTGTGCATCTTGCGAATACATGACTCGCCATCGTTGGAACCGTGCACCCTCCACTATAGACTGTGCCCACAATCAATTTCCAGAGGTGAGCAGACTACAACTACCATTTAACCATGTATATACCATTATAGAGTACCTGTTTTTAAAAAAGGACATCACAGAGATGTCAAGAGTTTGGATTGGTCGGGGTGGGAGCGTTCAGACAGCGCAAGACAAGAAGAACAAGTCGGGAGAAGTCTGTGTGCTGCCATGTGTTCCTCTCCTTACTCTGTCCATCCGACCTGGACGGCTCCATAGAGTTATATTATGCGGCCGTCCAGGTTACATAACACAGAGGTGGGGGAGAACACGCTGCACACGGACTTCTCCCAGCGAGTTCTCCTCATCGGTCAGACTCCAACCAATCAAAACTCTTAACATGTCTCTGTGTATAAAAGTTTATTTTAATAGATACTAGTTATGGGTATTTATACCTCAGCATCTGGTCCCCTACACACAGGAGAAGTGATAATGTGCTGATTGGTGGGGGTCCAACATCTGAGACCTTCAGCAACCTGCAGAATGGAGACGAAATGTCTCCAGAGTATATGGAGCACATGCATAGCCAACACTCCATTCACTGAACCAGCTAAGAATCCCCATGAAGAATGACTGGTGCAGTAATACACCATATGAGGGTGCGTTCACACGTACAGGATCTGCAGCAGATTTGGTGGCGCAGATTTGAAGCTGCAGATTCAAAGCAAATCAATTCTGGGCCATCAAATCTGTTGCAGATCCTGTACGTGTGAACGCACCCTGATCGGGGTCATTCTCACAATGGGTACATGGGGCAGGTGCAGAAATCTCTCCAACAAATCTGCTGTGTGTGAATTTAACCTAAAGTGCCAAACAAAAGTGCAATCTATATGTGCTGAAGCTGAAGGGATGCTGAGACTTGTAGTAGACACTAGGACCTGTTGTAAGGTCGTATAGCGACACATGGCCCATATGGCAGAGGACCTTCAATCCGGAAACAAACCCCAAACCTGGAAAAATGGAAATGGCCGATAATATAGCACCAAAGCTAGACTGTACATATTGTACACCATGTACACCAGATAATCCAGAGTACATGGGAAGAACCACAAGTCCAAGCACTGCCAGATAAGAGATGCGGGAGACTGTGGGGATGGGGCATGATAGGTAAGATGACAATGTGTAGTGACTAGAGATGAGCAAAGCTCCAGCATGCTCCAGTCCATCCGAACCCGAACTTTCGGCATTTGATTAGCGGTGGCTGCTGAACGTAGATAAAGCCCTAAGGCTATGTGGAAAACATGGATATAGTCATTGGCTGCATCCATGTTTTCCAGACAAACTTAAGAGCTTTATCCAACTTCAGCAGCCCCAGCTTGGGTTCGGATTGACTCGAGCATGCTGGAGGTTCACTCATCTGTAGTAGTGACCTGCAGTAACACCATGGGAGCTGTATGACTGCAAAGCCAGGGGAGCTGGGACCTGTAGTCACACAGTGGGGGCGACACGCTGGGACCTGGGATGGTATGCTGCCACTTTTACTTACAGAGAGGTGATATGCTGGGACATGTAGTTATACCGTGGTGATGCTGGCACTTGCAGTACCCAGGGCTGGATGCAGGACACACTAGAGCCTGTAGTACTGATGCTGGGACACAGGAAGGTGATATGCCGGCACCTGTAGTGGTGATGCTGGCATTTGTAGTACCCTGGGTAAGGGAAGGATATGCTGGCACCTGTAGTGGTGATGCTGGGACCTCTATTTGTTGGTCAGGCAGGACAGGCTGGCATCTATAGTACCCGGGGATCAGAGCAGCACAGGCTTGCACCTGTAGTGGTGATGCTGGGACCTGTTGTACCCGGGAGTCGGGATTGGCACCTGTTGTGGTGATGGGTCCTGTAGTCAGAGGGTCAGGACAGGCTGGCACATGCACTGATGATGGGTCTTGTAAACGGGGGTCAGGGCAGGATAGGCTGGCACCTGTAGTGGTGATGCTGGATCTGTTGTACCAAGGAGTAGGGGCTGGCACCTGTAGTGGTGATGGGTCCTGTAGTACCCGGGACTGGCACCTGTAGTGGTGATGCTGGGCCCCGTAGTCAGGGGTCAGGACAGGTCAGCACTTGTAGTGATACTGAGACCTGTAGTCGGGGAAGGACAGGCTGGCACTTGTAGTGGTGATGCTGGGACCTGTAGTCGGGGCAGGACAGTCTGGGACCTGTAGTGGTGATGCTGGGACCAGTAGTCGGGGCAGGACAGTCTGGGACCTGTAGTGGTGATGCTGGGACCTGTAGTCGGGGGTCGGGGCAGGTCAGCACTTGTAGTGGTGATGCTGGGACCTGTAGTCGGGGGTCGGGGCAGGTCAGCACTTGTAGTGGTGATGCTGGGACCTGTATTCAGGTGGCAGGACAGGCTGGCACTTGTAGTGATGCTGATACCTGTAGTCAGGGGGGCAGGACAGGTTGGCACTTGTAGTAGTGATGCTGGTTCCTGTAGTCAGGGGGGCAGGACAGGCTGGCACTTGTAGTAGTGATGCTGGTTCCTGTAGTCAGGGGGGCAGGACAGGCTGGCACTTGTAGTAGTGATGCTGGTTCCTGTAGTCTGGGTTGGGAGAGGACAGGCTGGCACTTGTAGTAGTGATGCTGGGTCTTGTAGTCGGGGGTTGGGAGAGGACAGGCTGGCACCTGTAGTGATGCTGGTTCCTGTAGTCGGGGGTTGGGAGAGGACAGGCTGGCACTTGTAGTAGTGATGCAGGGACGTGTAGTCGGGGGTTGGGAGAGTACAGGTTGGCACTTGTAGTAGTAATGCTGGGACGTGTAGTCGGGGGTGGGGGAGCACAGGCTGGCACTTGTAGTAGTGATGCTGGTTCCTGTAGTCGGGGGTGGGGGAGCACAGGCTGGCACTTGTAGTAGTGATGCTGGTTCCTGTAGTCGGGGGTTGGGAGAGGACAGGCTGGCACTTGTATGAGTGATGCTGGGACGTGTAGTCGGGGGTTGGGAGAGGACAGGCTGGCACTTGTATGAGTGATGCTGGGACGTGTAGTCGGGGGTTGGGAGAGGACAGGCTGGCACTTGTGGTAGTGATGCTGGGACGTGTAGTCGGGGGTTGGGAGAGGACAGGCTGGCACTTGTAGTAGTGATGCTGGTTCCTGTAGTCGGGGGTTGGGAGAGGACAGGCTGGCACTTGTAGTAGTGATGCTGGGACGTGTAGTCGGGGGTGGGGGAGCACAGGCTGGCACTTGTAGTAGTGATGCAGGGACGTGTAGTCGGGGGTGGGGGAGCACAGGCTGGCACTTGTAGTGATGCTGGTTCCTGTAGTCGGGGGTGGGGGAGCACAGGCTGGCACTTGTAGTAGTGATGCTGGTTCCTGTAGTCGGGGGTGGGGGAGCACAGGCTGGCACTTGTAGTAGTAATGCTGGGACGTGTAGTTGGGGGTTGGGAGAGGACAGGCTGGCACTTGTAGTAGTGATGCTGGTTCCTGTAGTCGGGGGTGGGGGAGCACAGGCTGGCACTTGTAGTAGTGATGCAGGGACGTGTAGTCGGAGTCGGGGTCGGGGCGGCAGCTCCTCACCTTGAACTCCCGGCTGTGCTGCGGCGTGTACTCCATGGTCCACAGGGAGCGGAGGAGCTTGGCCAGCTGCTCGGTGACCTCTCCCCGGTCCTGGGCGGAGGGGCTGGGCAGGGGGCTCCCGGAGGCCTCGCTCTCCTTGTACTGCTCCAGCCCCAGGAACTCGGCGAACAGGTCGGTGTTGCTGAGGCACTGCAGCACGGCGTTCATGAAGCAGGTGTTCCCGTGGTTCTTGAGGCCGGAGAGGCCGGGCAGGCGGCTGGGGCTCGGGGAGGGCGGCAGCGGCGGCGGGAGCAGGTGCGGGGACTCCGGGGCGGGCGGCTGGGGCCGGGCCGGGGAGCCGCTCTTCTCCCGGGGGGCGGCGGCGGCATCCTCCTCCTGCTCGCTGCTCAGATGGGACAAGGCGCTGAGTGTCCGCAGGAAGCGGCTCACTAACCCGCCGCGCCGCCAGAACAGCTTCTTCCCCAGGGACACCTTCTTCTCCTTCCCGCCACCGGCCGCCGCCGGGGCAGCGCCCGACACCTGCGACATGAGGGCATTCCCCTCCGGCCCCGGGGCTGCCTGTCACGGGGAGGTGCGGCGCTCACTTCCGGTCTGGGGGCACCCTGCTAAACTGTCCCCCTCACGGCCGGGGCTACATCGGAGTTACTCCTGAAGGGTCTGGTGACGTAGGTGTCACGTGGTGCAGGGCAGTCACGTGACCGGCCTTCGTGTGTTTCCTAGACAGTTTATAACTAGGGAGGTGGAAACCGTGCAGAGCTTGGAGCTGTGACCGGGAGGAGGGTGTAGGGACCCGGGGGAGATGGAGGAGCAGGGTGTAGGGATCATGTGAGGGGGTGTAGGGTGTAGGGATCCTGTGAGGGGATAAAGGGAGCAGGGTGAAGGGATCCTGTGGGGAGATGTAGAGAGCAGGGTGTAGGGATCCTGTGAGGAGATGTAGAGAGCAGGGTGTAGGGATCCTGTGAGGAGATGTAGAGAGCAGGGTGTAGGGATCCTGTGAGTGGATGTAGGGAGCAGGGTGAAGGGATCCTGTGGGGATAAAGGAGCAGGGTGTAGGGATCCTGTGAGGAGATGTAGGGAGCAGGGTGCGGAGAGCCTGTGAAGAGATGTAGGTAGGGATCAGGGTGCAGAGACCCTGTGAGGAGATGTAGGGATCAGGGTGCAGAGACCCTGTGAGGAGATGTAGGGAGAAGGGTGCAGAGACCCTGTGAGGAGATGTAGGGTGTAGGGATCCTGTGAGGAGATGTAGAGAGCAGGGTGAAGGGATCCTGTGAGGAGATGTAGGGATAAGGGTACAGGGACCCTGTGAGGAGATGTAGGAAGAAGGGTGCAGAGACCCTGTGAGGAGATGTAGGAAGAAGGCTGCAGAGACCCTGTGAGGGGATGTAGGAAGAAGGCTGCAGAGACCCTGTGAGGGGATGTAGGGAGCAGGGTGCAGAGACCCTGTGAGGGGATGTAGGGAGCAGGGTGCAGAGACTCTGTGAGGAGATGTAGGGAGAAGGGTGCAGAGACCCTGTGAGGAGATGTAGGGAGCAGGGTGCAGGGACCCTGTGAGGGGATGTAGGGAGAAAGGTGCAGGGACCCTGTGAGGAGGTGTAGGAAGAAGGGTGCAGGGATCCTGTGAGGGGATGTAGGGAGAAGGGTGCAGGGACCCTCTGAGGGGATTTAGGGAGAAGGGTGCAGAGACCCTTTGAGGAGATGTAGGGAGAAGGGTGCAGAGACCCTTTGAGGAGATGTAGGGATACGGGTGCAGGGACTGTGTGTGGAGATGTAGGGTGCAGGAACCCTCTAAGGAGATGAAGGGTGCAAAGACCCTGTGAGGAGATGCAGGACATCTTACAGGGTCCCTGCACCCTTCTCCCTACATATATGTGGAAGCTAAGTGTAAGGACATGGGGGAGAGCAGGGTGCAGGGAACCTGTGCGGAGATGTAGGACCAGGGTGTAGGGAGCAGAGTTTTGGGACCCTGGCGATATGTTGGGACTCGGTGGAGTGATGTAGGGAGCCTGTGGGTAGATAGAGGGATCAGGTTGTAGGGACTCGGGGAAGGGGGGGGATTTCTGTAGCAGGATGTAGGTACCCTGTGGAGTGATGCAGGGACCCTTTGTGGTGATGTAGGGTTCCCGTGAGTAAAGGAATGGAGCAGGGTGTAGGGACTTGGGAAGGGGGGGAGTTTCTGGAGTGGGATGTGGGATTTCTGGAGTGGGATGTAGGTACCCCTGGAGGTTATACCATGGCTAGGTAATTCCTGTATGATCTCTTGGGGCCCCAGCATTTATGGTGGTCCTCTTGTGGTGGAAGTTATACACAGGCTAGATCAAACCACAATTTCCATCATGCCTGGACAGCTAAAGATTTGGATTTGGCTGTCTAGGCATGATGGGAAATGTAGTATTGCAACAGCTGGAGGGCCGCAGTTTGGAGACCCAAGGGCTAGGTGATAGCTGTATGATCTCTCGGGCCCCAGCATGCACTAGGTTTGAGGGTCCACAGGCTTCCTTTCCTCCTTACCTGATGGTTTAGACTAGCCAAAGTATAGAAGGTGCAGTCCTCCATTATGGGCACAGCTGGCACTTATGCCAAGTCTATGGAACTGAACACAGACAGTACAGATCTCTAGTGATCAGTAGGGGCATTGGGGGGGGGGGGGTCAATAGGGTTCTAGCAATCTTACATCACCACTGCAGTTTTCTGAACGATTTCCTGAATGAGTATGAAAGATATTGATGTTTGGCAAATAGTTCATTGAGAACTTATGTGGTGTTTTATATGATTATTTTAATGTGTATACAGTGAGCCCCTTAAAAATTGTTTGAGGCCCTTGAGGTGAGCCCTCCAAAACAAAACAATAATTTTTAGGCCCTTAAGTTAAGCCAAAAAGACAGAAATGGCTGCACATCGCACCCATGGCTGACACGAAAGCTTATTCAGCTACATTTAAAACCAACATCAGAAGTTAGTATATAATTTGGCCAAACCATATTGCCTCATGTACCACGTGCAGGTCTTCTGATGCACATGAGTCCCTAACCAAAAAACATCACTGTGCCGGTCAGCGACCACAATCCCCGCAAAACGTGCGCAAGCAGAGAAGGGGGGCCACGGAATGTCCCTGCAACCCCATTGTCACAGGACCAGACCCTAAAGGGCCCCCGCAGGCGCCAACAGCAGAAAAAGTGGACCCCATGCAACACAAGTGTGAACAAGCTCTTACCTCTCTCTCCATTCCTCTGCAGGTAGAATGGGAGAATACTAGGAGATCCTTCCCTTATGTACACAGGTGCTTCCTGCTAATTTGGATCACATGGGTCTTACAAAGCATGAGTGCTAGCCACAATGAAAAAAGGGACAGAATACATAAAATATGCACAAGCCAAAAAGACAGAAATGGCTGCACATCGCACCCATGGCTGACACGAAAGCTTATTCAGCTACATTTAAAACCAACATCAGAAGTTAGTATATAATTTGGCCAAACCATATTGCCTCATGTACCAAATTAAGCCCTCTAAAAATTGTGTTTGAGGCTGTTGTGGTGAGCCCTCCAAAAAATTTCTTTGAATGGCCCGTTAATCTGGTGGTTGCGGAGAAGGAGGAAGAAATGAGCTAAACCATGCACTTTATCCACTTTGTTGTCTGAGCGTGGTGCATGGGAATTATCTGGCAGAGCGAAGACACTTGGCGCTTCATGTCTTGCTGCTTTCCACCGGAGGAGTTGCTAATTCTGGGTCAATCCAGTGGCTATTCATTTTGATAAGCGTCAGCCTGTCAGCACTCTCAGTTGACAGACGGCTGCGCTTACCTGTGATAATGCCCTTGGCTGCGCAGGATACCCTCTTAAAGAGAATGCTGGCAGCAGGGCAGGCCAGCAGGCATAGAGGGACAGTTCCAGCCAAGTTTCTAGCTTGGACACCCAATAACTGTAGGGTACAGAGCGATGGGGGAGGAAAGGGTTACGGTCGGCTAGGTATTCTCTCAACATTCGCCAATACTTGTCTCTTCTGCTCACAATAGTCCCCGCACTGGTGAAAGTTTAGCAGTGGCTGCAGTTGACTTGTGGGACGCCCGCAATCTTGGTCGGGAGTAGCAGGTAGGCAGTACTAGGACTTGGTCGCTGCCTCCACGATGTTCACTCAGTGTGCCTTCAGGGAGATGTAGCGCCCCTGGTCACAAGCACTTGTCCATGTGTTGGTGGTCAAGTCGACCTTTGCGGTAACCACGTTTCTCAGGGCACGCCTGATGTTACAGGACACATGCTGGGGGGGGGGGGGCGGCACAACGGAAAAAATGGTGACATCTAGGAACTGAATACCGAGGGACAGCAGCCTCCATAAGGTTGCGGAAAGCTTCTGTTTCCACAAGCCTAAACGGCAACAGCTTCGGTGCCAGCAGTTTGGTGACGTGGCAGTTTAAGGTTTGCGCTTGTGGGCAAATGCGTACCTCCGCCTGTGATAAAATCTCTGGGATATGGACAACTGAAGAGACACGGCAGATGATGGGGCACATGAAGGAGCATATGAAGGGGAAGGAGCAAAGAAAGGCAAAGGAGCAGATGCAACATGTGTGCATGTGTCCTGGCTGGTGGACTGGACTGCAGTGCCAGCACCCAGAACTGGGGAAGAAGCAGTGGCGGCACCCACTGGCGCAGGTTGTCTGTTTGCTCTCTCCCACTCAGTCCAGTGCTTGGCTTCCATATGTCGCCACATGACTGCTTTCCCCACTAGACATGACACCTGGCCAGGTCGGTTTGTCCACCACCTCCTCTTCCACCTCCTCGTTCTGCTCCTCCTCCTGCCCATTGGACATACCAACAGCCTCCAACTGTGCCGGTCCACACCACCAAAATCACCCAGAGATAGTGGAAGCTTCAGTTTTTGGGCATTGATACAAACAAAATCCTCAGGTACCTCCTGCAATTCAGTGGAGGTCTTGCACGGATTCAAATTCGAGAAAAGGACCTGAGAAGAGCTCCTGGGAGTGGGCAAGGGTGGGATCACTCGTTTGATAACATTGGGCAGGGTGGGAGAAAGGTGGGTCAGAGTGAGGTTGCTGCTGTCTTGACTCTTGGCTGTCGACGAGACTGGATTGTGTGGATGGCTGGGTGGTGGACAGGAGACTCGAAGCGCTATTCGCTATGCATTTGATCACCTGCTCTGGCTTCAACAGTGGTGCTCCCCACCCCCGCTTCACTGGCCGATGAAACCAGGGATGCTGGCTGAGCGTAATCCTGGCTGCCCCTCAGCAGTAGGCATTGTTTCCCCACGCGCTTGTCTGCAGCTTGTGCCCCCACCATCATTTCTGCGCCATCATCTCTTTGTGCTAGCCTTCTGCATTGCAAAAGTTATAATTTTGCACAATGTTCTGGGATATATGTTTCTGCATTGTATTGTAACATAATTAACCCCTTAAGGACAGAGCCCAAAATGGCCTTAAGGGCTGCGCCAATTTTTATTTTTGCGTTTTCGTTTTTTCCTCCTCGCCTTCTAAGAGCTATACCTCTTTTATTTTGCCATCTATAGGGCCATGTGAGTTCTTGTTTTTTCCAGGAACAGGTGTACCTTGTAATGACACCTTTTAATCTACCATAAAATCAATGACTGAACCCCCAAAATATAATTTATTGGGGGGGGGGGGGGGAATGCAATTACACAATGTTTTTTTTTTTTGGGGGGGGGGGGTCGTGTTTATGTAATGCACTTTACAGTAAAACTGAAATTTTATCTTTATTCTATAGGTCCGTCTGAATACAGCGATATGCATGTTTACATAGCTTCTCTAATGTTTTGCAAATAAGTATATTTAAAATGGCCGTATTGTGACTTTTATAGCGCTTTTATTTTTTCACCTACGGGGCTGTATGGGGCATCATTTTTTTTGCGCCACAATCTCTAGTTTTTATTAGGATTCCATTTGTGTAGATGGGACATATTGATCACTTTTTATTAACTTTTTAATATATAAAATGTAATAAAAAAATCTGCAATCCTAGCATTTTTTAACGCTTGTTCACGCCGTTCACCGTATGGTAATAATATTGTTTTATTTAAAAAGATCGGATTATTACACACGCTACGGTATATTATATGTTTATTTTATTATTTTTGGGAGGGGGGTAGTGATTTCACCTTTTATTGGGAAAGGGGCTATGTTTTTTTTTTTACACTTTTGAAGTCCCTTAGGGATTTTCAACCTTTTTTGAGCCGCGGCACACTTTTTATACTTAAAAAATCCCGGGGCACACCACCAACCAAAATGGCACAAAATGACACTAAAACAGTACATATTATACATATAGTTAATAATATAGATTCTAAATGTATTTATATTCACTCAGTGTAAAACCTGGGCCTGTTTCGATAAACACAAAAGGGATATCCTGGCAGGAATGGTGGAAAGACACACACGAAGCTCTTCCTCAACAGTTCTCAGTCTCTCCCTGTTTTTAGAGAGAATGAAAATGGGGTACGGTCCTCAAATTAGATATTTATTGCAAAGCAATTCATAGAAATTCATAAAAATTGAAATAAAATACAAGTCATAGGATAAAATATAAGTAACATGTAACTGAATAAAACATTATAGTATAGAACACAGCGCTGTGGGATAGAACATCTGTTAAAAAGCCTAAAAAAGATGCATGCAAGATGGGGGTTAGACTAATAATATATATAGGAGAAACTAATAAAAATTTTATGAATAAATAAACAGATAAATACATGAATTAATAAACCTCTATAGGTAGTCTTGGTTCATGCAGATATATCCAAGAAGGGAATGAATGGAAGGTTGATGAGAATAGATAGATAGATAGATAGATAGATAGATAGATAGGAGATAGATAGATAGATAGATAGATAGATAGATAGATAGATAGATAGGAGATAGATAGATAGATAGGAGATAGATAGATGATAGATAGATAGATAGATAGATAGGAGATAGATAGATAGATAGATAGATAGATAGATAGGAGATAGATAGATAGATAGGAGATAGATAGATAGATAGATAGATAGATAGATAGATAGATAGATAGATAGATAGTGCTGGACAGGATATCTATACTTATGTGTATGGAAAAGACAAAGTCCTGCAGCACTCCTCGAATGAAAAACAGATGGTGCCAAGCGGTTAGCACAAGGGACCATTCGTGCAAAATGTATAAAAAATAGAAAACCGCAGCACTCCAGATAAATTCAAAAAACTGTGGTATTTATTTTCACCCAAGTTTTTGGGTGAAAATAAATACCACAGTTTTTTGAATTTATCTGGAGTGCTGCGGTTTTCTATTTTTTATACTTATGTGTAATGATCTGCGCTTTTGATTTAATAATTGCTTGAGCTAAGTAAGGTTGTCTTGCATATTTCATCGCTCTTTACAAAGTGGGGAATAATCTTCAAGATGATATGATATGGAAAGGAGTGGGGAATATGGGCTCTGGGAGACCAATCTCTGGGTCCGTCACCGGCTGTCTATCAGTTTCTCCTATATATATTATTAGTCTAACCCCCATATTAATGTGACACCAAATATGGGACTTTGCAAGTTTTTTTTTCCAAGTTTTCCCTTTTTTTTTCCCTAGTTTTTCCTTGTTTTCCTGTCTTCTATATTCGATGTCAGTATACATGCACTCTTGAATTTTATTCGGAGGCACTCTTTCTAATAAAATCCAGTCCACATTTGCTGTTAAACTGCAGATTAATTATAATGGAGCAATCAGAAAAATACCCACCCCTTAAATTCTCAAAGAGACATTTACTCCACTTATACACTATTTGCTGTTGACAAAGAGGCTAAGAAAGCTTCGAAACGCGTTCAGCTATTACCTCCGTCTATATCCACAATTGTATTTATTATGATCATATGGAACTAATATAACTGCACGCTATAAGTACTATTCAATACCGATTTAGTATATCCATATCAACTTTTATCCCACATTTTTGTGTATATACACATCATATTTTTTTCATTCAATTTTTATTTATTTATTTATTTATTTTCATTTTTATTTTTCTATTCTTTCACATTCTTCATTTTTTATTTTCATTTTTATGTGTAGTACCATTTGTACATCTTGCATGCATCTTTTTCAGGCTTTTTAACGGATGTTCTATCCCACAGCGCTGTGTTTTATACTATAATGTTTTATTCAGTTACATGTTACTTATATTTTATCCTATGACTTGTATTTTATTTAAATTTTTATGAATTTCTATAAATTGCTTCGCAATAAATATCTAATTTGAGGACCTTACCCCATTTTCATTCTCTCTATCTAGTCTAGTCCAATAGGGTATAGGACTTCTAAAGGTTAACCTCATTAGATACCTATCAGTAGAACTCACACCTCTTCCTTTACCTTTGCATTCTCCCTGTTTTTAGTTTTTATCGCAGTCAAGCTTGAGAAGCCCAGCTAACATAGATATGTGGTTGAAAATGGGAGCAATGTTAAAATAGCTTTGTTGGCCAGAATGGGGAACTCCTTGGCAACAGATAACCAAAGACTGTGCAAAGGAAGATCAGCAAACTTTAGCTTTAAACGCGATCTTGCTTCAGTTCAATAAGTTCCTCTTGCTCCTTTAAAGTCATGTCCTTTCCAGCAACGGATAATGAGCTGTATGGGTCCCTAACCCAGTCAAGGCATTCTGTGAAGGCCGAAGAGAAATAAAATGACAACTTCTCCTCAAGAGTTTTCAAATGTCTGCCAATCACCTCGCACATTGCAGCAGTGTTGTCATCATGCAGTTTCTCGGTGAGCGGGAACATCTGAAGGTTGCTACCCTGCACGTAGCTGCCAGAGCTGCACCTTTAAACCAAGTCTCTTCATTTTATCAGTGCTTGTAAGCAGGTTTTCATTTCGGCCTTGCATCCGTGTGTTTAGTTCATTCAGATGTTGAAATATATCAGCCAGGTATGCCAGCTTTGCACACCACTCATCACTTGCAAGCAGCTTTGAATAATCGGACCTCTCGTTTGTCAGAAATATTTTAAGTTCCTCTCGCAACTCATACACACGGGCCAGCACTTTGCCGCGTGGCAGCCACCTGACCTCCGTGTGGAGCAATAAGATTTTATGTTCCGCTCCCATTTCTGTACACAAAGACGCAAATAAGCGACATCTCAAAGGTCGCGTCTTCACAAAGTTCACTATGCGCACAACTTCATCCAACACAGAAGCTAGATCTGCTGGTAAGGTCTTTGCAACGAGGGCCTCACGGTGCAAGAAACAGTGGGTAACAAGAACATCTGGGTTTCTTTCTTTAACCCTACGTACAAAGCCTTTGATGCGCCCGACCATGGCTGCGGCTCCATCAGTACAGACACCTGTGCAGTTTTCCCATGTAAGCCCACTTTTATCAAGATATTCCGATGTGACCTGGAATATTACCTCTCCTGTTGATTTTTCTGGCAGTACCTTGCAAAATAGGAAGTTTTCTCTAATGGCTTCTCCATTCACAAAACGCACATTGGCCAACAGCTGACAATGTCCACTGATATCCGTCGACTCATCAAGTTGCAAGGCAAATTTCTTACTAATGCGCACTTTTTCCAAAACAACTGTTTCAATATCCGCAGACATGTCATCAATCCGTCTGGCAATTGTGTTATCAGAGAGAGGCACTTTAGCTATCTCTTTGGCTGCGTCAGGGCCAAGCATCTCATTTACAATACCTTTACAAGCTGGCAGTATTAATGTTTCTGCCACAGTGTGGGACTTTTTTGATTTAGCTATGAGTTCAGCAACAAGGTAGCTAGCTTTGAGGGCTTTCTCATTTACCTTTGTGCTTTTTCTCAAAAAAGTTGCCGCTTTGTTTGTACGTAAGCGTACAAAATACTCCATTGGCTTGTTTTAAACGGAATGGTGTTTCGTTTGGAGATGGCGTTTAAGCTTGCTTGGCACCATGGCTCTATTGGATAGCTTCTCACCACACACCAAGCATAGTGGTGTTGGTGCTGTCACATCCCCAGTGAAAGTAAATCCAAATAAAAGATAGCTTTCACTGTATTGCCTTGAGCTCACCGTCTTGTCTTTTTTCTTTTGTTGACCTCTCACATCTTTAGAATTTAGGTTAGAATTGTGTCCAGGGTCCTGTTTGGCATTTGCCTTTTCCATTCTCAAATACTTCTCCATCACTGCTGAGATAGTGTGCGCAGCCACACACTAAAATAGAAGAGTATTAAATTATCCCCTGCTTCTCTCCCCCATACTTCTCCTCACATGCTTCTCTCCCCTGCTTCTCTCCCCCATACTTCTCCTCACATGCTTCTCTCCCCTGCTTCTCTCCCCCATACTTATTCTTCCATACTTCTCCCCCCCTGCTTCTCTCCCCCATACTTATCCTCCCATACTTCTCCCCCCTGTGCTTCTCTCCTGTGCTTCTCTCCACCATACTTCTCCCCCTACTTCTCTCCTGTGCTTCTCTCCACCATACTTCTCCCCCTACTTCTCTCCTGTGCTTCTCTCCACCATACTTCTCCCCCTGCTTCTCTCCTGTGCTTCTTTCCACCATACTTCTCCCCCGTGCTTCTCTCCTGTGCTTCTCTCCACCATACTTCTCTCCCCCTTGCTTCTCTCCACCAAACTTTTCTCCCCCATGCTTCTCTCCGCTGTTTCTCTCCCCCATCCCCATGTTTCTCTCCCCCCTGTTTCTCCCCCATCCCCATGTTTCTCTCCCCCATCCCCATGTTTTTCTCCCACATCCCCATGTTTCTCTCCCCCCTGCTTCTCTCCCCTGTTTCTCCCCCATCCCCAGGTTTCTCTTCCCCATCCCCATGTTTCTCTCCCCCATCCCCATGTTTCTCTCCCCCATCCCCATGATTCTCTCCCCCCCTGCTTCTCTCCCCCATCCCTATGTTTCTCTACCCCATCCCCATGTTTCTCTTCCCCCATCCCCATGTTTCTCTCCCCCATCCCCATGTTTCTCTCCCCCATCCCCATGTTTCTCTCCCCCCTGCTTCTCTCCCCTATTTCTCCCCCATCCCCATGTTTCTCTCCCCCATCCCCATGTTTCTTTCCCCCCTGCTTCTCTTCCCTGTTTCTCCCCCATCCCCATGTTTCTCTCCCCCATCCCCTGTTTCTCCCCCATCCCCATGTTTCTCTCCCCCATCCCCATGTTTCTCTCCCCCCTGCTTCTCTTCCCTTGTTTCTCTCTGGTTGAAAAACACTGCTTTAGGGGACTTTTACATTGATGCATTAGATTACGTACACTAATCCCTGCTATACAGTAGCATAGCAGGGATCAGTGTTATCGGCAATCTTCTGATAGAGCCTGCCTGTGAAGATTAGACTGCACAGAAGTAAGCTACATAACCCCGGCAGTCAGGCAATGCGATCAGCATGTCTGTGGGGGTCCTGATCGGTAAGTGACAGGCGATGCTCTTGTCACACTTAGATGCTGCGGTAAGGGCCCGGCTGCTGATTGCTCCTCCGACTCCTGAGCTTGCTCCACAGCGGGCCCCTTGGCAGGGCGTATATTTTGCGTTATGCCCCTGGTCAATAGGGGTTAAGTATAGTATGTCCAGGAAATAGTTTGCAAAAACAGACAAATTTATGAGCGCAATAAACTGTCCTGCAACTATTTTTGTCTAACCGGAACTCAACTAAGCCAACACTGGCGTATATAGTATGCTTGTAAAGTTATGCGTACAGCGGCAGGCGATACATACAGATTTTTTTTATTATTTTAAACCTTGCACAGAGCGCAATAAGGTGTCCTGTGGCAATATGAATGTAACACTAACACAGGTGACTAGAGGAGAATTATAAACTGCCTGTCTTAAGTAGCTGATGTCCTGGTAGTCTACACACTGTATGGACGGAGCTATTTGCTGTGCTGTGTAGTAGCCCTAAGAAAGGCTTTTGGGGTCTTGCCTGACTAAAATCTGTGAAAACCCTTACTGCCCCCTGTTGCTGTACCTGATAGTCTCCCCTATCCCCCATTACTGTACCTATAGTAACCCCTAATGCTGTACCTGATAGTCGTCTGTGTTCCCTTTTGCCGTACCTGATCTTTGCTTCTGTTAGTGTATTTAACCATTGTGCTGTTAGTATACATGATTTTCGTTCCTGTTAGTGTATCTAATTGTCACTGCTGTTAGTATTTGTGAACTTTTCTACCGTTAGGGTACATATTCGCCGTTCCTGTACCCGATTGTTGTCGCTTTTACTGTATGAAATATAAAAATTCTCATAAAAAGACCATTACCAAATAAAGTAGACATATTTTAAGGTCATGTATTTTTGCTCAGTATTTTGCAACCAAAACCAGGAGATAATTGAAAACACAGAAAGGTTATGCTCGCACCTTGAGTTAGACATTGACAAAAAGGGGCCACCCTGTTGTTTCCCTATTTATGTTCCAATACTCGCAACCGAGTGGGACTTTAGGGGTTACCTATCAGGGTGGTGTGGTGCTTTCCCCATCATAGAGGCACCCCGTGACAACAGGCTAGAGATATCTGGCTATCCCATGGTTTGAGACTCGCAACCGAGGCTCCACGGACTTGTTTTGTATGTTCACACACTGTTGAAATTTGATGGTTGCCGTTTAATGGCAAATATTTTCCATCATTTTAAAACAACAGTCATTGTTATAATATGAATTATTATATCATTTGTGTTGTGTGACTATCTTTATTACACACAGAAAATTTCAAACCTAGAAAACACTGCAGATGACGGGAACCGGACGAAAAAATGGACCATGCCACCGGGATCTGCACTGCTACACTGACCAGGTAACATTAATTTTATATTCTTTGTGGTACATTCGCCTTAAAGGGGTTATCCAGCGTTTAAAAAATATATTGCTGCACTCGAACAATTAACAAGGATTTTGGTATCCGCACCAAACGAACGATGAACGATTTCTCGTTGGTCGTTTGATGGTTGCCTGCATTTACATGAAACAATTATTGCTTAAATTTGAACGCTATTAGCGATCATTTGCATGATAATTGTCCTGTATAATAGGGCCATTACTCGTCTCAGGAGAGACAGTGCGGTCAGCCAATCACAGGCCGTAGCACTGTCCAGTCCGCATTGGGACACTGGGAGAGAGCGGAGAGGTAAGCATAACTTGTTCATTATATTTACCAAGAGTGTAGCATTATGTAAGGGTTTATAATAGTCCAGCACTGACTGGGATGCTGCCCCCAGCAGGTGGCACCAGAGAGTAGAGCTACTTCGCACAAAGATGTACAAAAGATGTATAAACACATTTTACAAGAGAATGAGAGAGATGAAGAGATGTTGGGTGATGCAGCAAAACAGTGGGGCTGATTCGCTAACTAATTGTTGGGTCTTTGTCCATTTTCTCTGTCGGTTGGCGTCCAACATCTTTGATAAAGGTGTGCAACGCAATTTTTCCAAAAACCTGACAAACCTTTCATTTTTGTCCAAAAAGTCGCCAAATGGGCGTGTCCTGGGTCTGTCCTTTAAAACCTGCCACAACCAACAGATTTACTCAGCAAACCATTATTTTTTTATAGTAAAAAGACCCTCCAGATTTACTAAGGACGTGCACCACATTAATGAATTACAGAACAAACAGCATAATTGATGCAGTTATTAAGTGAGGCCCAATGATCCAAAGCACTCAAGTGTATAAGGATGCCTTTGGTAAGTGGGATAACTGCTAAAGCAGGATCTACAGATTATTACAGTTAAAGGGGTATTCCTATCTCAGCAAATATAGTTAGATGAGAAGTCTGACCAAAAACGAAAAATCAGGGGTGTGTGGTAACATAATGAAGAATCTATACTTACTCATCCCTGTGCCCCTTCCCCAGTGCTGCATCACCGTTCTTGGACCCCCCTGGCCTACTGCAGCTCCTGCAACATCACGACCTGGCTCACGAATGGTGGGACACTGCTGAAGTCAATGACTTGCTAAACAGGCGCTTCCCGTCTGGTCATTACGACACAGGAACTGAGGAGAAACTGGAGCCCAGCGGAGGTTATTCAGCCTGTGACCAAGCGCTGCAGGTGCATGGTGACAGGTAAGTATAGGATCTTTATTATGTTCCCCCACCCCTTGCAGGCCCTGGATTTTTCATTTTGCCCGGACTTCTCCTTTAATTGTGTAGGACTCGTCAAGTTAAATATTTTTGCCAATACATTCATTAATTTGTCTCCTTCTCATGATATGTTGCTCTTTTCCTCCCACTGTTGAAAGCTCATTATCTAGGGTACCAACCACCAATCTGCTCTAAAATCAGTGGTGTGTGTGTGTGTGTGTGTATAGCTATGTTGATGTATAGAGCTATTTTGTATATCTACTGTATAATACATGTACATATTATCTATAGATATCAGCCAGCACACTGTTTTTAGAGCAGAGTTGTGGTTGGTAACCTAGACAATGAGCTATGAACAATGGGAGGAAATCAGGAGAAGGAGACACGTTTGCTTAATGAATATATTTGCAAATATATATAATTTGGTAAGTTTTATAAGTATAACTATACTAGTAAGATAGAAATACCCCTTTAAGGGGTTTTCTTCCTGCCCTATGAATGTTTACTCAATGTGCCCAATTAAACACAGGACCAGTCCAACTGCTTGTGTGTTATTAGTTTACTTATTTGTCTGGAATTATACCTTCAAAGACAATCAGACCCCATTTTATTAGTATTCAGAGCATAAATCCAGGAAATTCTAAAGTATCCACTTCCTCCAATGACATTTAATATATGTTAGTTCCTTCTTCCATTAGCCATTAGGAGGCGCTGCAGGACAAACATCAGCACAGTCCACTGCATGTGAGTGATGGAGCAGATCGGGATACAAGAGACAGGCAGTGATTCCAGAGGCTGAGATGGGATCAGCAGGTAGGCAGTTCTAGCACCTGGAGCTGCCAAGAAGAAGCCTAGTGATGCACAGCCTAAAACTGCAAATGGAAAATTCCCAACACTAAAGGATTAAAAAAACCAAGTGGCAGCTGCCTGTCTGGGATCAGCATTGTGTGCAGCTCCACATCCCCTGTGCATCTGAGAACACTGAGACCCTGGATTATACAGGTGAGATACATATAATGTATATACTATATACCACTGAGACCCTGGATTATACAGGTGAGATACATATAATGTATATACTTTATACCACTGAGACCCTGGATTATACAGGTGAGATACATATAATGTATATACTTTATACCACTGAGACCCTGGATTATACAGGTGAGATACATATAATGTATATACTATATACCACTGAGACCCTGGATTACACAGGTGAGATACATATAATGTATATACTATATACCACTGAGACCCTGGATTATACAGGTGAGATACATATAATGTATATACTATATACCACTGAGACCCTGGATTATACAGGTGAGATACATATAATGTATATACTATATACCACTGAGACCCTGGATTATACAGGTGAGATACATATAATGTATATACTTTATACCACTGAGACCCTGGATTATACAGGTGAGATACATATAATGTATATACTTTATACCACTGAGACCCTGGATTATACAGGTGAGGTACATATTATGTATATACTATATAATACGGAGACCCTGAATTATACAGGTGAGATACACATAATGTTTATACTATATACCACTGATATTATAGATTATACAGGTGAGATACATATAATGTATATACTATATACCACTGAGACCCTGGATTATACATGATACATATAATGTATATACTATATACCACTGAGATTATGGATTATACAGGTGAGATACATATAATGTATATACTTTATACCACTGAGACCCTGGATTATACAGGTGAGATACATATAATGTATATACTATATACCAGGTGAGAGACATATAATGTATATACTATATACCAGGTGAGATACATATAATGTATATACAATATACCAGTAACATTATGGATTATACAATCACATATGGGGTATAAATGTAAGCTGGTGATTTGTACGCGTATGGTGCGGGTGCACAGGACTCTCTTTTCTCCTATAGAAGGTGATAGAGCTCCTGTGCCCAGCCTGCCTCTGCTCGCCTTGTGGGTGTACCATCCTGCTTTGCCAGTGAAGCTGCCAACTTTTTAAACATTTTAATCTATTTTAGGCCATGTTCACACAACTTATTTTTTGCATAAATCACTGCCATTCTTGCAATGTGGTCAGAGCTGGCGTAGGTTTCAGTATCATTTTTTCACAAAAAAAATGATAAATGTGGCACACAAAGAGGCTGCGCCCCCTCTGAATGTAGCCCCCCCCCTCTCCGCCCCACTGTCGAAGGTGGCGCAGATGCGAAAAAAATATTCGCAAAAATACCGTTTGCAAATATTTTTACGCTGATTTGCCCCATCTGCGCCTAAAAAAGTAATTTACGCCTTTTCATACATGTCCCCCCTAGTATATGCTCCTGCCTGGATTCCAACCGGCCGCACGAAAAACTGACTTGTCAGTTTTGTGCGGCCGCTATTCGTTGAATAGCAGCCACACAGACATGTCAGTGCACACAATAGAGCGTGCGGCGGCGAATTGGTATGCAGGCACACACGGGTGCGCCCGCATCCCAATTCAGCAGAAATAAATAACTACAGTACCAGCCGGGATGATCTTCACTGAGTCACAGAACGGCCAGTGTCATATGATATGTGAACATGGCCTTATAGTGTAGAAAGACAGCGCAGCTTACACCAAGCAGAGGACTGTAAATCATGTGTGTACGTTAGACTTGCTATTCAGGAACGATTAAAAAAAGATGGCGCCCAAAACAGAAGATAAAAAGGCGGGTTTCCTGCTAATTAAAGGCAGATACAGCGAACCCCCACCCCAACCCGTCAGCTACAGCGCCCCCCACCAGCTAGTCAATGCAGCACCTGTAATGTGTAAGAAGTCACATTCTTATGGTGCCTTTACACAGAGAGATTTATCTGACAGATTTTTGAAGCCAAAGCCAGGAATGGATTTCAAAAGAGAAGAAATCTCAGTCTTTCCTTTCTTTATGATCTGTTCTCTGTTAATAGTCTTTTCCTGGCTTTGGCTTTAAAAATCTGTCAGCTAAATCTCTCTGTGTAAAGGCACCATTTGGTCAGAATTATCAGTATTTTTAGCCAAAACCAAGAGTGGAGCCGACATAGAACAAACTAGAATGGAAAGATTTCCACCTTTTTCTGTGTTTTCATCCACTTCTGGTATTGGTTAATAATACTGAAAAAACTACTAGAAATGAAGCCAATATATCACAGAGATCCTGGAGTATACAGGTGAGGGGTGACAATGTATCCACTGTACTGCTACTATATACTGAGATCAGGCAATGTACACATCTATCTACAGTATCTATCATCTATCTATCTATCATCTATCTATAGCTCTATCTATTATCTATCAATCTCCTATCTATCTATCTCCTATCTATCTATCTATCTATCTATCTATCTATCTATCTATCTATCTATCTATCTCCTATCTATCTATCTATCTATCTATCTGTCTATCTCCTATCTATCTATCTATCTATCTATCTATCTCCTATCTATCTATCTATCTATCTATCTATCTATCTATCAATCTCCTATCTACCTATCTCCTATCTATCTATCTATCTATAATCTATCTATCTATCTATCTATCTCCTATCTATTATCTATCTATCTATCTATCTATCTATCTATCTATCATCCATCTATCTCCTATCTATCTATCTATCTATCATCTATCTATCTATCATCTATCTATAGCTCTATCTATTATCTATCAATCTCCTATCTATCTATCTATCTCCTATCTATCTATCTATCTATCTATCTATCTATCTATCTATTATCTATCAATCTTCTATCTATCTATCTATCTATCTCCTATCTATCTATCTATCTATCTATCTATCTATCTATCTCCTATCTTCCTATCTATCTATCTATCTATCTATCTCCTATCTATCTATCTATCTATCTATCTATCTATCTATCTATCTATCTATCATCCATCTATCTCCTATCTATCTATCTATCTATCTATCTTCTATCTATCTATCTATCTATCTATCTATCTATCTCCTATCTATCTATCTATCTATCTATCTATCTATCTATCTATCTATCTATCATCTATCTATCTATTATCTATTTCCTATCTATCTATCTCCTATTTATCTATCTATCTATCTATCTATCTATCTATCTATCTATCTCCTATCTATTATCTATCTATCTATCTATCTATCTCCTATCTATCTATCTATCTATCTATATAAACGTTGCCTCTTTGATTGCTGTGCTGTAACATGATTTGATCACTGGAATAAATCACTATTGGTTTTCACCGTACCTCGGAGTGCCGTTGGATTTACTCTGATATATTAGGAGTTCGTGGTTGGAACTACTACTGGCACCCACTTCACCTATTTTTGTGCTGCTGATTTACTTCTATATCTATCTATCTATCTATCTATTATCTATCTATCTATCTCCTATCTATTATCTATCTATCTATCTATCTATCTCCTATCTATCATCTATCTCCTATCTATTATCTATCTATCTATCTATCTCCTATCTATCTGCTATCTATCACCCCCCCCCCCCCCCCCCACCCCCCTCTCTCTCTCTCTTGTGGTGGTTAGGGTAGTATAGGGCTGTGTTATTGGGTTTATACTATCCCGCTGTTTTCCCGGTATCATCCTTCCTTATAGTTATTATACAGCTCTTCCTATGTTCTATCTTCTGAGATAATAGCGGGGTTATCCCAGGTCCTCCCCAGTGTTTCCTCCTGTCTCATCGCCGCCCTGGAATCTGGAGGCTAATACTATATGTAGGGATATGAGAGGCTGGCCTCACATCTGCAGCTTCATCAGGTTGTGAGGAAGAAGAACTCCCATAGACCAGACTGGCTCTACCTGTCAGGGAATCTAGTCGTGTCTGCCTCAGACCAGACTCAGCTAGGTGCATAGACAAGAACATTCAGTTCATATTTGGATAATCTTTATGAGAGCAGAGGGTGAGGTAGAGATCCTGCTCCAGTCTACGTCCATCCCTCAGACAGGTGAGGTCTATGTGCTCGGCGGCCGCAGCTACCCCCCTGCCCCCTCAGGTACCCCAATATACAATAGCTGGGGGCAGATAAAGGAGATTCATGAGCTGTTGTCTTATTGGTGTGTAAAACATATGATAGCTTTTTGTGCTTTTTTATTATTTTTTCTTGATTGTAATTCAGCATAAGGTCCAGGAAGCTGAGATATGTGAAGCTATTTGGCAGGACCCTTCCATTGGTGGCCTCTAGTGCTTTCCACTTCTACATATTGTGAACAAAGATCTATTTTTCATGGATCATTAGTTATGGAGAACAGCTATTTGGATGGTCAGCAGTCACCAAGTCTCCAGCCTTTCAGTATCTATACATAGATGGATAGATAGATAGATAGATAGATAGATAGATAGATAGATAACAATAGGACTGTCATACTCAGTTTGATTTACATCCTACAACTTATACTGCTTATGGGTCACTATCCTACAGCTTATACTGGTTATAAGTCACCATCCTACAGCTTATACTGGTTATGGGTCACTATCCTACAGCTTATACTGGTTATGGGTCACTATCCTACAGTTTATACTGGTTATGGGTCACCATCCTACAGCTTATACTGGTTATGGGTCACCATCCTACAACTTATACTGGTTATAGGTCATCATTCTACATCTTATACTGGTTATGGGTCACCATCCTACAACTTATACTGGTTATGGGTCACCATCCTACAACTTATACTGGTTATGGGTCACCATCCTACAACTTATACTGGTTATGGGTCATTATCCTACAGCTTATACTTTGTGCACCAGCATGCAACTTAAATTCAATCTGGGATTTAGCGAATGACTATTCTTGGGAACTAAAGGGCAAAAAATTGTTAAAACGTTCAAATTCAAGCAATAATATTCTGGTGTAAGTGCAACAACAAACAACAACCACTAATTCTTTAATATCTCGTTGATGCATCTTTGGAGCCGACCTCATATATCATTATCACTCGTTCTCACGTCTTTCAGTGTAAACTCTCATCGGTCACATTATATATTACCATTATATTTAGGACTTTTCGTAGTGATTTATCTTCTTGTCTCGTCGTTCACTAGATGATCGGTTAAGCGATTTTTCCGTGTATGTAGCAGGACCCTTACTCTGGGGGTCTTAGAGGCATATTACTGAGTTGTTGTATTACTGCAGCTTAAAGTGACTACTTTTGATGTTGCTTTTTAGTGAGTATTATTCACCTCGCGTCTCATCATTATCCCACAACTATTATCTTGTGTGCTCCAATGTTACATAATGTTATTTCCCCCTGTCGTCCCAATACAATGCAGGCACTTTCCCCAGACACAATGGAACGCTCCAGTATTGGAACCCATTACTATTAGCTGGTTGTGTGTTTATACTGGATATGGGACAATGATGTTCTGTGTGAGAGGGCCATAACTAATATGTGATTGGATCCTGTTGTTTTACCTTGCAGTCCTATGTAAGATGACCTATGTCCTATGTAAGATAGCCTTATATTATTATACATTGTATGCAATGACAAACTCGGCTCTGCTACATCTATGTCAGCCCTATACTGATTGCAGCTATTATTCCAGCCAGCTTGATGATTGAAAAGCAACTGTGTGTGTCTAGGCATGCACTTATACAAGCAAATGCCTGAAGACCTGCCAGGTATTACATATTAAGAGACTGCCGAGAGGTGCCAACTATGTACGGCAAAGAGTCATAAAACACTAGACGCTGCCTTGGACTGAGCTATGTATCTTGCCTGTTCCAGATTCATCATGTCTAACGGTCCGAAGAAGAAAATTACTCAGAAGCTGAAGAAGACCCTTCCCGTAACGGGTCCCCAAGCTCCAACCTTGTATGAGTTGATGCAATGGTACTGCCTGACCACCAACACCCATGGCTGTCGGAGGATAGTGGTGTCCAAGGGTCGTTTACGGAAATGGATCTGGATTGTCCTCACACTGATCGCGGTGGCCCTCATCTTCTGGCAGTGCGCCTTATTGCTTATGTCCTTCTACACCGTCAGCGTCTCCATCACTGTGAACTTTCAAAAGTTGACATTTCCGGCGGTCACCGTCTGCAACATGAACCCCTACAGGTAAGAAACATAGAAGGGGGGTGCTTATTGGATGGGGTGGTGGATTTTATGAGCTGAAATATGAGCTGACGTCAAAGTCAAATATTTAGGGGGGATTATAGTTAAGCCCCCTGTTCCGGTATGTAAATGATGAGGACCTAGACTGCATCTTTGCAAGGCTCTCATAGCAGTTGCATAGTCTGCCTATATGATATGCATGTCCTTCCACCCCGAGAAGCTACGATATGAGGAGCTGTTTGATAGGTCCTTACTCTGTAGAGCTGGGTTAGCCGGCTCTTATAAGTCATAAGACAAATACAAGTTCTTATTAAGCTACTGGGCAATTATACAATGTCTACAGGACCCCCTGTCTCCCCTAACATAAGTGTTTGCTGTTTTTATCACTAAACAAAGTTTCTAACAACTTTTGACCCTCATCCAAATCATCCTACAAATAGACCATGATTTCACTTTAAATGTTGTAATGCTTCATTTCCCCTGCGGGGGCACTGTGGGGTAGTAGATCGCTTTCTGATCGTTCTTCCATCGCAGCTGATCACTGTGTCGGAGCCTTTCTAAACAGAATTGTCCACATTGACAACCCCCCCCCCCCCCCCCCGGTATAGGTCTACTTTGAACCCTTCCACGCCTATGGCAGAATATATGAGGTGGAGATCTATCCTCCTAATTGTTGTTTTGCATTATTCCTAATAGCAAACACCTTTATGTATGTTGAATATAGAGTTTTATATGTAGACGGGTTCCAGGGTAATTCAGTATACTGTAGTGAGTTTGGGAATTGGACTTTGTTTAGGAATTGACCAGATTTATAAGATGGGAAGTGAATTCCCACACTGCTCTCTATGAAGTATATGAGCTTACCATAGTTATAGGGACAAGAGGAGACCTGAGCGAGATCACAAGGAGTTTGGATGGGATCGCCGCATAGCCCTGAGGGTTGTCACCTCCCTGGCCACTCCCTTCTTTAGCTTTATTCTTTGTTGTATTATTCTTTGTAGGAATATACTGTAGTTCTTAGAGGGTTAGTCTAATTTTTTTCTTAAAGGAGAAGTCTGGACATTTTTAAATTTCTGCAGGGGCAGGGGGGGAATTTGATATAGAGTCCGAACTTACCTCTCCCTTTGCCCACGGTGAGCGGCAGGACCGGCCTCAGGACCCCTGCCAAAAAGGCATTTTCCCCCAAGTTGTGATGACAGGAAAATGCACTTACAGGCTGATGCACTGGTCGCTCAGCAAATCAGTGACTGGACCAGTGTCCCACCCTGAGCAGCCAGTCTATCGGCCAGGTGGTGATGTGTGCACCCTGGAGTGGCGATCCAGGGCTGAAGAGGCACAGGGAGAGGCGAGTTAATACTCTTTGTTACTTTCCCCCATGCCCCTGCCTTTTTTTTTAACCCTCCCGTGGCTGGACTTCTCCTTTAAGGATCTGGGGTAGTCCATCTGCTATGCACCCAGACCAAACCTGTCTGGAACCTGTATGAATCTTACCAATATGCATTGGGACGTTTAGTTATAAAGGTGCAGAAGCAACACCAGGCTTTGTGTGTTAGGGGGCACCATGAAAGATGCCAGTATATTGAATAGCACACACATATACCGGAGCTCCAATACATTAGGACCTCCGGAAGCTTTAGGTTGCACCTGTCATGGACTCATAATAGGGCCAAGTATACAGTTTTGCTCATGAACCAGGAGGATCAGGATGAGTAGATCTATACGTGCGGCTTACACTGTCCATTGTGCTCCAGCAGTCCAGGCCGGTGCACTGAACCTCATGGATGGGAGCTGGGTGTTTATCCCTGACACATAATGTAATAGATTCTTCAACCCAACACTTAAAAATGACAAGTGAACAAGTTATATGGTATGTTACGTAAATACCAGCACATAAAGCTATCAGCGCAGTGTTTATATAGGGATAACATTGGGCTGCACAGTGTTTTACCTGCAACAAAGGAGAAGAATGGAGACGCTTGTAAAAAAAAAAAAAAAAACAGGTTGTTCTTCACATCCAGCAAAAGGATAGTCTGGTTTCTCACAAAATAGCGGTGCAAAAAATGTTACACACTGTCTGTTTACTTCAACAGGTTTAGGAATATAATGCAGACCCCAGACTAGACCTCAGTATGATAAGACCCCAGACTAGACCTCAGTATGATAAGACCCCAGACTAGACCTCAGCATGATAAGACCCCATACTAGACCTCAGTATGATAAGAACCCAGACTAGACCTCAGTATGATAAGACCCCAGACTAGACCTCAGCATGATAAGACCCCACACCTAAATAAGATAAGACCCCAGACCTCAGTATGATAAGACCCCACACCTCAGTATGATAAGACCCTAGACCTCCGTATGATAAGACCCCAGACTAGACCTCAGTATGATAAGACCCCAAACCTCAGTATGATAAGACCCCAGACCTCAGTATGATAAGACCCCAGACTAGACCTCAGTATGATAAGACCCCAAACCTCAGTATAAGACCCCAGACCTCCGTATGATAAGACCCCAGACCAGACCTCAGTATGATAAGACCCCAGACCAGACCTCCGTATGATAAGACCCCAAACCTCAGTATAAGACCCCAGACCTCAGTATGATAAGACCCCAGACTAGACCTCCGTATGATAAGACCCCAGACCAGACCTCCGTATGATAAGACCCCAGACTAGACCTCAGTATGATAAGACCCCACACCTCCGTATGATAAGACCCCAGACTAGACCTCCGTATGATAAGACCCCAGACCTCAATAACATAAGACCCAGACTAGTCCTCAGTATGATAAGACCCCAGACTAGACTTCAGTATGAAAAGACCCCAGACCTCAATAAGATATGACCCCATACTAGACTTCAGTATGATAAGACCCCAGACCTCAATAAGATACGACCCCAGACCTCAATAACATAAGACCCCAGACCAGACCTCAATAAGATACGACCCCATACTAGACTTCAGTATGATAAGACCCCAGACCTCAATAAGATATTACCCCAGACTAGTACTCAGTATGATAAGACACCAGACCTCAATAAGATATTACCCCAGACTAGTACTCAGTATGATAAGACACCAGAACTCAATAAGATACGACCCCAGACCTCAATAACATAAGACCCCTGACCAGGCCTTAATAAAATAAGACCCCAGACTAGACCTCAGTATGATAGGAACCCACATCTCAATAAGATCAGACCCCAGACCTCAATAAGATAAGACCCCTGACCTCTATAAAAAAAAAAAGACCCCAGATTAGACCCCTGGATTATCAGACATCAGTCCTCTAAATTATCAGACTTTAGATCAGAACCAAATATTATTCAGACCAGACTTAAAGGGGTAGTTCACAAAAAAAATCTTTCAAATCAACTGCTGCCATAAAATGCCAGAGATTAGTAATTTACTTCTATTAAAAAAAAATCTTATCTTCCAGTTCTTATCAGCTGCTGTATGTCCTGCAGAAGTGGTCTTTTCTTCCCAGTCTGACACAGTGCTCTCTGCTGCCATCTCTGTCCATGTCAGGAATTGTCCAGAGCAGGAGAGGTTTTCTATGGGGATTTGCTACTGCTCTGGTCAATTCCTGACATGGACAGAGGTGGCATCAGAGAGCACTATGTCAGACTGGAAAAAAACACCACATCCTGCAGGACATACAGCAGCTGATAAGTACTGAAAGACTTAAGATTTTTTTAAATCAAATTAATTTACAAATCTCTGGCACTTTTTGGCACCAGTTGATTTGAATTTTTTTTTTAAATTCAGGATTAGAAAAAACACAGATGTCTGGTGCCTGGGATGGGCGCTCCGGGCTCCTCGGAGACTGTGATCCCCATAGCCACAATGGTGGATACAGCACCGGTCAGACCGTTACTTCCTGCACCCACATATAAACAAGTCGGCAAATGGAGAGGGCAGATAGTAACTACACACAAGCGGTTTCTATTCTTGGCTGGAGATGCGGTTACTGCTATAAATATAGATCCAGAAGGAAACAAGGAAATCCACCTGCTTTACACAAATAATTGTTATCTGCCGCAGCCATTGTGGGATGGGAGGATAATACTTGTGAACGCCGTGACTCATCAGCGTGTAAGGGTTTCATGGGATGTCGAGACACGTTTGTTCTTCACACCTCTTCTTTACTTCTGTAATTAAAGAGACATAAACTTAGTTGCATGACTGAAAGAGCAATACTGTCATTTCATGTTATTGGAGAGCTATAGCCAAGGGCTACAAAGATGGCAGCTACAATGAAGAAGAGGCCCAACTTACACTAACACTATAATCATTTCCTATGGACTGTGTGGATACACTCACAATTTAGCAGCCCTAGCGGCTCGAATCTCTCAGTAACCCCTGCTTGTTCAGTGTCTGCAAAGAGCTTAATGTAAAGATTTGCATTCTGTGAGAGTAGTCTATTCACAAAGTAATAAGTAGAAACAACTATCTCACTGTATTACAATAGCGCAGATGAACTGTTAGGGTACTATTTGACGGGCCGATATGGGCCCGATAACAACTGTAAACGAGCGCCGATCTGCTAGATCGGCGCTCGTTTACTGAGCCTATTACACGGTCTGAGGACATCGTTACCGATGTCCTTGCAGCCCTACGGTATACTTTACCTATCCACGCTCCAGGGCTGCTGCTGCGGTCCGCTTCTCCCCGGATCCTGCGCGCTCTAGCTTCAGAGCAGCCTGTCAGCTGACAGGCCACTCAGCCAATCACAGGCCGCGGCGGCCGCAGCCTGTCAGCTCAGATAGGACGCTCTGAAGCTAGAGTGCGCGGGACCCGGGGAGAAGCGGACCGCAGCAGCAGCCCTGGAGTGCCGATAGGTAATGTATATCATTAGTCACCGGCGCCCGACAAATATAAGTTCTAACCTATATCAACGATCAGCCGATGACAACCATCATCAGCTGTTTGTTGTCTTTATTACACGGAGCGATAATCTGCCGAATCGGGCCGACTAGCGTTCCGTGTGATAGTACCCTTAGTGATGTGTTAATTGATAAGTTTGCTATTTCCTATAGCAGACAGTAGAATTATGGTTGCAGCTCTGGGGTATAATATAGGATGTAACTCAGGATCAGTACAGGATAAGTAATAGAATGTATGTACATGGTGACTTCACCATGAATGCCTTCTTTCTACCTTATTCATTTCTCACAAATAATATGTAGCATATTATCCATAACTTCAGACTGGTTCTTGCACAGTACAGAGACGTCAAAATATTGTAGCTGCCGTATATATAACCCATGGTTATAGATGTCAAGAAGGAATGCATTGTTCATGTTTCTATAGCCTAGGGGTAATGTGTAAAGTAATACGTTGTAACAACTTCCTGTAACCTTTTAGCACCTGTAATATGGCTAATAAACATAGTGGTTTCACGCATATGCCTTATACGGTGACTTTTTTTGTTTCATATGTATATTTTTCAGGCTGATATAGTTGATGACAATTGAAGTGGACCTGTTGCAGGGGTTTAAGGTATGGTTGTATAGGGTTTCTCAGTCTGATTTCATGCATACTTTGCTTTTACAGATTGAGTGCTCCAGAGGTTAGATAACTGTCTTTTTAATAATATGGAAATGAGCTCCAAAAGCCCAGGGGGTGTTCCCCCTGGATGCTAAAGCCCAGCTATGTAAAGCCCAATACTTTCCTTTAACAACCCTGTTCTCATTTCTGTCTTCCTCCAACTACTTGATTGACATTCACCATAACTGCTGAGATTTACATAGTCAGGCTTTTGTATCCAGAGGGAACACGCCCTGGACTTTTGGAGCTCATTAACATAATAATAAAAAGATTTCTATCTCCGCACTGGAGCACTCAATCTCTAAAAGCAGGGTATGCATGAAATCAGACCGAGAATCCCTATACAACCATGCACTTAACTAAACCACCTAAAATCCAGTGACAGGTCCATTTTAAAGGGGTTATCCCAAGATTAAAACTTATCCCCCATCTACGTGGTAGGGGGAAACTAGCTGATTCATTGAGATTTGACTGCTTCAAGTACCCTAACCTCTCCACCCCACTCCCCCATCTCTGCGCATGCTCGGCTACTGGGACTTCTGAACAGCTGTGCTTGAAAGGACTATCAGAAGTAAATAGAACCAAGGCCAGGTATACGCACTATTGCTCCATTCACATGGGGGACAAGGGATCTTATGTCTTGTGACAAGTGGAGGGTCCCAGCAGTCAGCCCCTACCAATGAGCTAAGTATCCCCTATACTCTAACTTTTAATATTGGGATAAGCCCTTTAAACTGATAACTAAATCTAGTACATTGTTGTATGCCTATTGCAGGGGGTTAAGGCATGACAAAAAGATTAAAAAATATCAGAGAGAGAATTATGCCCCTTCCTCCATGTCATGCCCCGCACTATCCAATATACCATGAGCAACTGCTCCTCATCTCCTTGGGACCAGTTTGGTAGAGTTTCCCAGGTATTTTGGGAGGAGTGTTCTAGTAAAACGAATGTCCACTTTTTTAAAGGGATTTTTATGACATTAAAATGTAGTCTCATCAGGGTGCAACCGGATATAGAGAAGGACATGCTGAGTACAAATTGTAATTTATTGTTCTATACTTCTGTTCATTCTAGGCTTAAAGTGTTACTGTCGTTTTTTTGTTTTTTTTTTTTTTTTTTCAGAAATCAACAGTACAGGCAATTTTAATAAACTTTGTAATTGGGTTTATTAGGCAAATATGCCATTATCTGCTTTTAAAAAGACTTTCCCCAGGCCCCTCCCTCCTCTCTCTCCTCCACTTCTCATTATCAGGAAATCTCGTCTTGTTGCATCAGACGTGCCCCTGTCTGTTCTATGGAGAGGGGAGGGAGGAGAGAACCGGTATTCAGAGGTCAGAGAGGTCAGTGCTGATATTAGAGGAGATAGCCCGGTGATGTAGCTGTAAATTAACTCTTCGTTGTCCTGTTTTGGTGCCTCATCTCCCTCCACCCCTCCCCTCTCCATAGAGAACAATGAAGACAGAGGGGGGAGCTTTAAACTACTTTCTCATGATAAAAATGCATTTTTCGGCTAATAAACCCAATTACAACGTTTCTTAAAATCGCCTTTACAATTGATTTCTGCAAAAAAAAAAAAAAAAAATTAAATGACAGGTACACTTTAGGAGTCCAGTGGGCGGTTCTATTCAGTGACTTGCAGCTATCTCATAGGGTCCTCCCACTGGACTCCACTAATAAGGGCCTCCCACTTGACTCCTAAGTCCATATATGTAATATGTATGTGTTGTACTATGTGTTTTCCAGGTACAGCTCAATGAAAAAACATCTGTTCGGACTGGAGACGGAAACTATGAAAGCTCTCAAAGATATCTATGGATTCATAGAACCCCCAAGTCGCAGACGCAGAGATGTGGAGACGCCACAAGACGTCCCAGAGAAGAACTTCAATTACCTCAATAAGATTCAGTTGTTTGAGGTGAAAAGCGTACGTGGCAATGAGGTAGATACCGAGGAGATTCCCTCACGGAAAAGGAGCAGAATGAGCGCCAGAGTGGTCCATAGAAATAGCGAGACCATCGGGGGGAACATTGTGGGTTACAAGCTGGTAAGTCGCACAGACATTTCTTTTCTTGTACTTTTGAGGTTTAAAGGGAATGTGTCACCTAAATTTTAATTTACCGATTAGAATCAGATACTTACACTTGTTCCTTTTCTTCTAATCTGTTTCTATTTTCTGACTGTAATTTTTTTTATTGTCACTTTTTGTACATGGGGGCTGCCATATTGCCTGAGCTGTTCCTAACAGCATTAAGTGATATGCTTTACAGCAAGGCTCATGAACATAGATGACAATACTAGATAATAGATGACAATGTCCCCTTGAATGTAAAACATTACTGAGCGCGCTCTGTGACCTTTGTCTCCTCTATCTACTGGTGTCACATGTCGCTGCAATGCTGAACACATCACTTTACAGCAGCCTCCTGTTATCACTACAGACACAACAGGAAGTCTCAGCTTACTTTTAGCCCCAGTGGTGAGAATGAGAACTGCTAGACATCAGGAATATTTTATAATATAGAGATAAATGGAAAATTAGAAAAAATGTCACCAAAAATAATTTTAAAAAAAGGTATAACATAAAAACAATCAATATTTAAACAATAAGTAATCTTATGATGACACATTCCCTTTAAGGAATTACGATATATTGCGGAGATATGTGCCTAAAGGATTAAAGGGGAAAGTGAAAAATATTTTCTTTCAAGTCAACTGGTGTCAAAATTATACAGAGTTGTAATTTTACTTCTAGTCTTCCAGAACTTATCAGCTGCTGTATGTCCTGCAGGAAGTTGAAATAGGAGATAGATAAATAGATGATAGAAATTGAATCTTATATTTGATCTAGTAACATATATATATATATATATATATATATATATATATATATATATGCAAATTCTTGCTTCTTAATCAATAGATATATGAAATTCTCCCATTCTTACAATAGTGCGACCCCAACAACGATACCGACTGCACGATATTCACTTTTAGTTCGGCCATCAATGCCATCCAGGAGTGGTACCGGCTGCATTACATGAACATCCTGGCTAAGATACCTATGGAGGAGAAGATTGCGCTGGGTTACTCAGCTGACGATCTATTGATCAACTGTTTTTTTGATGGCAAAACGTGTGACGCTAGGTTAGTGTTCTTTAATCTTCTGTCATTATATTCTGTGGCTGCTTAATGTCTCCTTTCAAGTAGGAAGAGAAGTTTGCGTTCCTAGCTTTCTTAATGCATGTGGGCTGTCAGGTGGATATAACTTTAGTCCACTACTCTAAGTAAACAGAGGAGGCACTGCTGTGTGACTGAGGGAATTATAGACATTGGATTGATGGACAGGAGAGCAGGAAATTCCTATCTATGCCTTTTCAAGGACTATGCAATATAGCTGATGTTGTAGCTGTAGTTGTTGCTGCTGAGAAGCTTAACAAGAGGGAGGAGGGGAAGGTTACACTGTAGTTGTAGTGGACATAAAGCAGTAGGTTCGCTGGTATTGACACATCAGAATGTTATGGGTGGTCAGAGATGGGAAGGAAGCCTTGATTTACCTTTGAGGTACATTGTTTCTTATCTTTAGCAAGCAGGCAGCCTTGCTCAGCTGGTAGATACACAGCCCAGGCTTTCTCAAGCTCTCTCCAGTTCACAGAGCACATGATAAACCCCACCCCCACTTCCTGTAATTTGTCCTGATATAGCTGTTACTAGAGACAGTTTTTTCCTCACAACAGGCAGTGGACAGCAAATTACAGAGAAGGGACCATGGAAGACCAAACTTTCCATGTCCAGTTATGGACTATATTCTTGTATTGAGCATGACTATAGGTTGGGTTATTTTTACCAGCTTCACGGACATTAGTCACTGACAAGGCCAACTCAGCATTAAGATGTTTTAAATAGCGACTTAATGTAAATTACTAGATAACGTGGCTGTATTGTATTGTCATTCAGACAATGCCGGATATGAGCTACTAATTATAATGATTTTAAAAAATCTACCAATGAATTCATTTTTCATCTGTAAGGAAGATATTGATAATCTTGAGGTGACCGTGTAGTGCAATAGACATCCAGACCTTGAAGTATCTTATAACAGGGATAAAGTCATAGTAGCCACCTACTCCCTGTGTACTAGGGTGTTTTTGCAAATCTCAATGGGGGTCTATAAATGTGGGCTAGCCACCATTCCCTAAGGTCAGTGCATACGTATCCCTACTGACAATGTTACTATAGGGCAAGGGTATGGAATCTTAGCTCTCCAGCTGTTGCAAAACTACAACTCCCATCATGCATGGACAACCAAAGCTTATAGGGGGTGCACAGATAGGGCTTGTCCTGTCCTGTATTACTGAGACAGCCATTTATTTGGATGAGGATTTTGCAATGCTCACTTTCCCCTGCTACAAAATTTAACACTTACTACCAAGTATCCCAAGAAATTACAGCTGATCACTGGAAGAGGATCCTTTGTAATCAGTTTATTGTCAGATATTGGACATGGCAATGAGTTTATGATCAAGTTTTATAACAAGATGTCTGACTTTATATAGAGGATGGTCCTATCAGCGAACTATAAAACTGTTCATTTCTGTTGCAGAAATTTTACCCTATTCCACCACTCGCTATATGGTAACTGCTATACGTTCAATGACGCCACACGGGAAGAGCTGCTGGAGTCCTCAATGGGTGGCGCTGAGGCTGGTAAGACCTCTTTAGTTGTTGCAGACATTTTCTACTATATATACAAGCTGTTATAGGTAGATATATCTATATATATCTGACAGTGTTGGTCGCTCTTCGTCCTTAGGGCTGAAATTAGTCATCTACATTGATGAAGATGAGTACAACCCGTTCCTGGTCACAGCAGCAGGTGCCAAGATATTAGTACACGACCAAAATGATTTTCCATTCATTGAAGAATCAGGGACGGAACTTGAGATGGCTACAGAAACCTCTATCGGGATGCAGCTGGTAGGTGAAGGAAGAAGGTTTTATGTAGTTGTTGCTTTTAAGGGGTTAGCTATAGAGGGTGCACAGACAGCAATCTCCTCAAGAAGCTTATTAAAAGGGTTATCCAGCGCTACCAAAACATGGCCACTTTCTTCCAGAGACAGCCCCACTCTCGTCTCCAGCTTAATCAGGGTTTAGCTGCTCAGTTCCATTGAAGTGAATGGAGCTTAATTGCAAACCGCACCAGAACTGAAGAAAAGAGCGGTGTTGCCATGTTTTTGTAGCACTGGATAACCACTTTAACACTCAAAAACACTCAGACCTTTTCCCTAAGATTTTGATAGCATTCACTTTTCTCCAGGTGACTGTGGTATTTTTAGTTGAACAGAGAAATTAAAGGGGTACTCAGTGAAAAAAAAAAAAATCAAATGAACAGGTGTCAAAAAAAATATAGAGATTGTAATTTACTTCTATTTAAAATTCACAAGTCTTCCGGTACTTATCAGCTGCTGTATGTCCTGCAGGAAGTGATGTATTCTTTCCAGTCTGCAGTGCTCTTCGCTGCCATCTCTGTCCATGTTAGAAGCAAATCCTCATAGAAAACCTCTCCTGCTCTGGACAGTTTCTGAGATGGACAGAGGTGGCAGCAGAGAGCTCTGTGTAAGACTGTAGAGAATACACCACGTCCTGCAGGACATACAGCAACTGATAAGTGCTGGAAGACTTGAGATTTTATAATAAAAGTAATTTAGAAATCTGTAAGCCCAATACCTGAGAGATGGGAAACTGGAGTCTGCCAGGTTCTGGATTATAGGAAAAAAAATATTGTAAATGAATTGGAGGAAATATTGACGATGAGTGATAAAATGAATATATCCTAATATTTTATTGTTATTGTAGACAGAATCTTCGAAGTTAAGTAGTCCGTACAGTGACTGCACCATCGATGGAAGTGATGTTCTCGTCAATAACTTGTACAACAAGAAATATACCTACCAGGTAATTGCCGGGTTATAAGAACAGGTTTATATTAGATGATTGATGATAGATAGATAGATAGATAGATAGATAGATAGATAGATAGATAGATAGATAGGAAATAGATAGATAATAGATAGATAGATAGATAGATAGATAGATAATAGATAGATAGATAGATAGATAGATAGATAGATAGATAGATAGATAATAGATAGATAGATAGATAGACAGATAGATAGATAGGAGATAGATAGATAGGAGATAGATAGATAGATAGATAGATAGATAGGAGAAAGATAGATAGATAGATAGATAGATAGATAGATAGATAGATAGATAGATAGATTAATAGATAGATTAATAGATAGATTAATAGATAGATAGATTAGGAGATAGATAGATAGGAGATAGAAGATAGATAGATAGATAGATAGATAGATAGATAGATAGATAGATAGGAGATAGATAGATAGATAGATAGATAGATAATAGATAGATAGATTAGGAGATAGGAGAGAGAGAGATAGATAGATAGATAGATAGATAGATAGATAGATAGATAGGAGATAGGTAGATAGATAGATAGATAGATAGATAGATAGGAGATAGATAGATAGATAGATAGATGATAGATAATAGATAATAGATAGATAGATAGATAGATAGATAGATAGATAGATAGATAGATAGATAGATAGATAGATAGATAGATATTAAACACTAGCTATCTTTCTCGCAGATCTGCCTGTACTCATGTTTCCAGAAGGAGATGGTGAATACCTGTGGATGTGCCCACTATGACCAGCCATTGCCTGAAGGGGCGAAATACTGCAATTATGATGAATTCCCCAGTTGGAGTAAGTTGTGTTCTTGCATTTATTTACCCTATTGTATACACTAAATGATCCCAGCACCAACAATACATGTCCCTGAGCCACTAATGGAGTAAGTGCTCCAGTTCTGTCCTTCTATACAAGAGCCTGTATAGTCATGAGAGGGTTTGAACCGCAATCCTAAGTACTTACCAGGGTTATAAAGTAGTCGTTTTTATTCTGTATATGAATGGAATCATAGAACATGTAATGATCAGGCACCGAATCCGGACTAGATTTTTTACTTTGCCTTTATGTCATAATAATCATTTTCTATTGATCATTTATGTATTGCATTCTCTTTCTCTTGTTTTTCCAGTTTATTGTTACTTTAAGCTGCATCAAAAATTTGTCCAGGAGAAGCTGGGATGTCAGAGTACTTGCCGTGAGTCCTGCAGGTAAGAATACAAGTACTTAACCAACCACGTATTACTTGTATTTGCATAGGGCTGCCTTATAGTTCCCATGGAGGATCCCAAAAGCTTTGCCAGACTCATCCTTATTTAAAAGAACACACTAGGCAACACTAGTGTGCACTTGTATTGTTTATAATATGGAGCCTGATAGGGTGAATCGGTGTACTGGGGGTTGTAGTCCGGCTCCCAGTGCACCAAAAACCCCTAATTAGCATAAGGAATAAACTACAAATGATACAGAAACAACGCCAAGGATGAAGGTAAAAAACTTACCTTCATCCTCAGCACCCTGTGCACTATAGGGTCATATCAGCAGGTTGGATTGTTCCAACCTGCTGATAGTTTCCCTTTAAATTTTAGTCGGAACAACATCTCAGCTTTGCGACGTCTTAACTCTTAGCAATTACACTTACATAACAGGACTAAGAACAATTGGTAGGCTCCAGCTGACCTTGCTAGATTGGTTCCAGCTCCCCTGGGACTTCTCTAGTTACTGCTCCTGTTTTGTTCTTCTCAAGCTGCGTCTTGTGCGCTATGTTAGGAAATTATGTGTTAGACACTCATATAAACAGAATGCAAATTTTTGTCTTTTCAGTTTTAAAGAATGGACGTTTACCAGAAGTGTGGCGACATGGCCGTCATTAAGTTCCGAGGTAAGACGATCATGGCTCCTTCAGACTCAATGATGTCCCTCTGAAAGCTGACCATATAGTAAATGCTTACCATTGCTTCTTCTTAAAGGGATATCATCTGGTGTCAGAAAGTTATACAGCTTTGTCATTAAATTATATTTACAAAAATCTCCAGTCTCCCATTACTTATAAGCTGCTGTATGTCCTACAGGAAGAGGTGTATACTTTCCACACAGTGCTCTCCGCTGCCACCTCTGTCTGTGTCAGGAACTTTCCAGAGCAGTAGCAAATCCCCATAGAAAATCTTTCCTGCTCTGGACAGAGGTGGCAGTAAAGAGCACTGGTGTCAGACTGGAAAGAATACACCACTTCCTGCAGGACATACGGCAGCTGATAAGTACTAGAATACTTGAGATTGTTAAATACTGTAGAATTTAATTATAAATCTATATAACACCAGTTGATTTGGATTTTTTCTCTGGCATACCCATCTAAACTAAACATTTTACCATGGAAATGCTATCTAATCTATTGGCATCATAACAGAAAAAGCTGAGGAGACTAATATATATCTTTGTATTATTCAGCAAAACATATTGTTTGAAATCCCTGCTTTTTTCTATCCTTAGGAGTCCAGTGCCTCTCAATGTTAGGACCACCTACTGGACTCCTAAGCATGCATAGATTAGAGGTTTCAGTCAAGCATTTCTTCTAGGGAGGAATCCCTCTATAATACCACATTGTAACAACATCTCAAGTACTGTATGGTTCCATAGCAGTCTATAGGTCCCTATTACATATACATACAACACAGGTCCATAATAGAGTCAGGTACATTAGCCCTAGGGGAAAGTCAGCGGGACAGGTAGTGACTACTACACTAGAATAGCTTGAGAGAGTATATAGGAATATTGCTGATAATAATAATCTATAGTCATAATCCGTGTATTAATAAAATGTGATCTGTCTTGTTGATCAGGAGTGGACGCTGCGGGTTCTGGCCTGGGAGCTGGGGAGCAGAATACAAAAAAACCTGACCAAGTAAGTCCCCAAAGCCGAAAAGACCATCTAAGATCTGTAAATTTCTCCAGGCTTCTAACAATCGTGCCATGGCTCTTCACTTCAACATTTTCATTGACCTCATAGAGGAATCTACAGCCTAGTCCCCACTATCAGGGGATTCTGAGTTAAAGAATAAGCTCATCTGTTCAATAATTGAAAATTATTCTGAGCTGAAAGAGCCTATAAAGATCAGCACTTTTAGAGAACCCAGGACTACCAAGGATTACATGGACAGCCTAATGATTTCAGTAGGCACTATGTAATGCTTCATTTCCCCAGTGGTGGCGCTGCAGGAGATTTGAACAGTTACTGCCTGCTGATCATTGTGATTCATTATATATATATATAATTATTATATAATGTGGTAATATGTTAGTGTTATCTTGTTTGTCTGAGCTGGCATCTCATCTGTATTGCTTTCCCTTTATGTCATCCATATAATAAGGCTGCTGGCATTGTTGGCTCCATGTAGAATAGCTATCCTAAGGAACGCCATGTCCCTAATAATTACTTATTCATCACCTAGATGTAATTCCATGATTGTGCCATCTTTATTCAGAAGGCCATGTGTCAGAGGAATAATAGCTACTTACCTGGTGTTTTCTCTTAGGCCAGTAACTACAGAAACAAGGAAGGTAACATTCAATACTGTATATACATGTATCAGAGAGTGGAGGATACGGGAATCTTAATATGGGTTCCTGACCATTAGGAGCAGCTTACTATGTAATCATCTACTATATCTGGTAATACCTATATAATTAGGAAGCTGGTGCCTAACCTTAAAGGGGTTCTCTGCTTTGGACAATCCCTACTTATTAAAAGGCTCCTTTGACAATGAACTGATCATAAACTGCTCCTCTTTTGGAGCATCGAGCGATCAGATGTCCTCTGGGAGGAAACCTGGAAGTGTTCAATTCCCCCACAGTGCCACTGCAGGAGAAATTAAGCATTGCACCATGTCCATGTAATGTCTGTGTAATGCAGGACAGGTTAGGTCCTCCAGAGCTAGAGACACTCTTTGTCATTCTATTTATTAAGGCCAAGTCAGGGAGTTCCTATTTGCTACCTATAAACTTAGAGTTTGATCAATAAATAATATAAAATGGCTTTTCTAAACTAGAACTTAACCAGTACTGGTCTACATGGACTTATAGTTTTTAAGTTGATGGCACCTGGTTCTACATGGTCACGTTCTTAGCATTCTCTTTCTGCTTTTGTTTTATAGAAATGATCTCGCAAATCTGGATATCTTCTACCAAGACTTGAACCTCAGAACTATTGCTGAAAGTCCTTCCTCCAGTGTAAGTCCTCTTGGCCCCCATACCTTTAACTAGAGATGTGATGTGAAGATCTTGGGCCCCAATTCAAAATGTATAACTAAAATCTATAACTTGGCCCCTCACAGTCCATGTACCATTTATAGTCCTGGTGCCTTTTCGTGTGGTAGGGGGTTGTGGGCCTAGGTGCAGCTCCTGTCTTATTGCTTTGGACATGTGATATATGACAAAATTAAAAGCCCCTCACTGTTAAATGCAGAGGAACTTACTCATCTTCCTGCCTGTCTACAGATTCCAAATCTTCTTGCAAACTTTGGGGGTCAACTGGGCCTTTGGATGAGCTGTTCTATGGTCTGCGTGCTCGAGATTATAGAGATATTCTTCATCGACTCACTTTGGGTGATCTTACGTCAGAAGTGGCAGAAGTTCTTGAAATGGTGGAGAAATCGCAAAGAAGAAGAAGACGTGGAGCAGAACCCTACCGATGTGGCTGGCCATGACAACCCTTGCCTATCGGAAGATGATCCACCAACGTTTAGCACAGCTCTACAGCTGCCTCAAGCGGACCACTGCCAAGTGCCAAGAACACCGCCTCCCTTGTATAAGTCTCTTCAGATACGATCAGATTACACAGAGAATCCAACGAACGTTGACTGTGAAATAGAAACAGAACAAAAATAAAGTAATCTCTCTCCTCGTGGAAACGTTTCCTAAAGGCAAGACCTTGATGTCAAGACTTTTGTTGAGAAGCCATAGTTCAAAAAGGGATGGAAAAGAAAGACTTTGCGAGAAGTGGTTGTATTTGAAACCAGTCCAAAGACATTCAATGCTTTGGAAGAGTCCATGGCTGTTTGTATATAACGTTTGCTGTAGCTAATGTTAAAACATGGTGCTAGATACTATTTACTATATAACTTCTAGAAGATCTTCTGTCCCTTACAATGTGCCACAACTGCGTTGACGGAAAAGTCAATGTTCGTTACTGTAGCTCGGTCGTCCGACCGCTAGTTCTTAAATTACTGTATATTACCCTGATTATTTTTGCACATCTTGTTCCTCTGAAGGATTATGTCCAGGCGGCAATCGTACCATCTGGATAGTGGAAGGAACACTACTACGAATATAATAATATTGCTAACTGGTAGATCCTTAGTTTCAGTAATATGGCCATAGATAGCCAAAGCCACTTTTTGTTTGACAATAATGTAAGTCTATGTAAATCTTTATAATAGGAAATGTCATTGGATATTTTGGATTTCTTTTTCAAATAGGCATTTCTGTGTGGTGCATCAGTCATTACGGCCAATCCCTTAGAAGTAACAGCAGCACAAAACACATGCAGTATAGTAATGGAGGGCGCATGTCTCACCAAGCTGGGTCCAGGTTCATAGAAAATCCAAAAATGAGAAGAATAGACAGCACATCCTTTGGATATGCTGTCTACTCATCTCATATTTAGTCATTACGACCAGATGCCGCTCATTGTCTTTGCTGATAATTAAAATGTTTCTATTATTGTGTCCCTCACATCCTGATAGATGCCACCAAAAAGGGCATTGTTAACAAAATCAGAGGTGTTGATAGCAATGGGTTCCAAGAGTATTTGTTCCTGGCCTATGCCTGGAGTTCCAAATTTCACGGCATCAGCCATTTCTAAATTCTATTGAATCTCTGTCTTCCTAGCTACTCATATTGCCAATGCTGTCTACCAACACCTCTGTCATGAATGGCTGGATCCCAGTGTTGACTTCATGAATGTATCAAGCCTTCTCAGGTTCTTAGAATGGATAACCAAAGACTTCAAGTCTACACGTTGAACCTTCTGATAGTAGACATACATTGTCGATGAATTTATACTTACCATAATATCAATCACTACGTCTCTACGTCAAAGTTTTGTAACGTCTTCCTTCATTCATCCAACACATCCGAATGATCCTGACAACTTTTAGCGACTAATGAATAATTCTATATATACTTTATTGTTGTTGACATTCTATAGGACAATTGTGCTGTGCACAAACGCTGCTATATACAAGACTTATCGGCCTGTTCTATGGCCACAGAAGAAGGGGTCAATCAATATGTTCTGTAACAATGTACGTGCCTTCGGGTTAACAAAAAAAAGTTGAATGTACTCTATAAGATTTTTATCGTTGCATGGTTAAACTTGAGCATGAGAGTTGGTATACGCACATAGTTTGATGATAGATGGTAGAATTTATACATGTGTATGGAGCATATATGTATAGGATGCTATATTTAATATAGATTGATGTGAATATTTTTTTAAATAAAATTGTGAACAAGAGCGACTGTGTATCTATGGATTATCCCTACTGGTTAGAACTGGTTAGTCTGACGGCTTATGACCCCCCAGTCATCATGATTTGGGTTGATTCAATGTGTTTCTGGAAAAGTTTCTTAGCAAGTCTCTTAGCAAGTTTTTGCAATTGTAATTCCTTTAAATGGACGTGTTGTATGATCAACCCATATTCAACTATAGACCAAATACAGTTATTAGCTGCTGGAAGAAACTCTCTACAATTAGCCACAGCTGCATATAACTAAAACGATTCGGGAACATAATAAACAAAGTATTATTACCTGTCCCCCATGTCCCATAGTGTCGCTCCTGGGTCCTATTGACAGCCACCGGCCACCTGCAGCTCTTCCAGCTGCAACATCATGTACATGAATGATTGATTGCCTGCTCAGCCAATCAGTGACTAGGACGGGATACCATCCCAGTCACTGACTGTCTAAGAGCCGGTGGCTGAAGAAGTTGGATGCAGCCCTAGGGAGTCCTGGAAAACATGGATATAACTATAGACCATAGACTGTATCCATGTTTTCCCAGACTCCCTAGGGCAGCATCCACCATCTTCAGAACTGCACTCTACTCCTCAGTACTAGAACAACAACAAAAGTAACCGTCTGGACTTCTCTCTTACATCTTGAGCCATCAAGGAAAGTATCTATGTTACCTATGTCTCATATTGTAGTATTTCTTCTCTTTAATAAGCTTAACTAACCGTGCAGAGAAACGTAATGACATTTAATGACACGCACCCATTCATTACTAGAGTCAACCCTTTATGACTCCTAAGACATAATAATACCTTGCAGAGTTTACAAATCTCATAGAAACGCAATTATCTCTCCAATCTGAGAGCAACATAAACTTCCCGGAAGGTAATTATTGAGAAGACGCCATTTTGCAAAATACCAACATTAAATGGCATCGACCGTGTATATGATTAGCGGGGAAGGTGGCCGGTAGTATAGGTGACGATGAGTCCGAATTAACACGCAGATAAACACTTGAAAGCATTTGGTCATAATGGGGGTTAAAGTGTACCTGTCATTTTAAAAAAAAACTTTTGACATGTCTTATTACATATTACAACTTAATTTTTGTATATTTCTTTTTAAAGATTCCTTCAAAAATTAATATTCAAAAATTTCAAGAAAAAAAATTAAATAGGTTAACCAGGCACTCTCCTCTCTGCCGAGCAGGGGGCACCTGGTTAAATGGTTGAGTCTCCCATTGATTTTCAATGAGGTTTTTACTCGAATTGAGCGCTTACTCTACTTGACTCTAGTAACAAGCACTCAAGCACTAACTGTGACCATTGTGAGAGTTAGGGGCTATTACTAAAGATGAGCGAGTACTAAAATGCTCGGGTGCTCGATACTCAAGATGAATATTTCCCAATGCTCTGTTGCTCACTTCGAGTTACGAACCCCATTGAAGTCAATGGGAAACTCGAGCATTTTTGCAGGGGACCAAAGCTCTGCACAGGGAAGGTTGCATGAAACCTCAGAAAATGATGGAAACAAAATGGAAATGGACAGGAAACAGCAGGGGCAGAAAGCATTGAAGCCTCTGGGGCTGGCTAATTGCAACACAGCACAGTGAGGATAGGTATAGCTGAACTACAGATCCCAGCCAGCCAAGAGAATGTCAGAAACAGGACAAATTGGCTACTGACTGCTGCACTACAAGTCCAAACCAGCAGCCTAGAGTAGCAAAAAAACAAATATGTTTTAAAGATTTTAAGCCCTTAGAAGGACTGTTGGGTTCTTCGCGTCGGATTCCTGCCTAACCGCACACTAACTCCCTGCCTAACACTCTCCCTGACAGACAGCAGCTCTCTCCCTAATATCTTCCAGCCTGCGTCTGAAGCGAGCACCGCGGGACCTGATTCTTCTATGCCCAGGCCATCTGATCTGGCCAGCCAATCGCTGCTATCAACATGTAGGGTTCCCACGTGATGCTACGAGCTCCCAAAGACTCTACTGGATGATGATTGGCTGAGAAATTGCCCAAATTTACAGGAAAAGGATTAAGCCATTGTCTCGAGTATTGCGAGAAGCTCGTCTGAGTAACGAGCACCATCGAGTACCCTAATACTCGAATGAGTACCAAGTTTGGACGAGCATGCTCGCTCATCACTATCTACTACCATTCCCCTTTTACTTTACTGGTCTATTGTAAACATAGGCGTGGAGGAGGGCTTCTGCTACAACCAGATGTCTTACAGACATATCTGATCTTTTCTGAGACCATTTTAACAAGACCCAAAAATAGTAATTTTTATGAGATAATGGTTTACGTACAGCTCCTATAAAACTTTCCCCAAGCAGATACCAGAGACCAACCCGCGTTAAATACCATCTACACCTATCCCCACCTTAAAGGAGAAGTCCAGTGAAAATTTTTATTAAAGTATTGTATTGCCCCCCAAAAGTTATACAAATCACCAATATACACTTATTACAGGAAATGCTTATAAAGAGCTTTTTTCTCTGCACTTACTACTGCATCAAGGCTTCACTTCCTGGATAAAATGGTGATGTCACGACCCGACTCCCAGAGCTGTGCGGGCTGTGGCTGCTGGAGAGGATGATAGCAGAGGGATGCTCAGTGTCCCTCCAGTGCCCTGTGTCCTTCAGTGTCCCCCTGCCATCATCCTCTCCAGCAGCCACAGCTCGCACAGCTCTGGGAGTCGGGTCGTGACATCACCATGTTATCAAGGAAGTGACATCACCATGTTATCCAGGAAGTGAAGCCTTGATGCAGTAGTAAGTGCAGGGAAAAAAGCACTTTATAAGCATTTCCTGTAATAAGTGTATATTGGGGATTTGTATACCTTTTGGGGGGAAATACAATACTTTAATAAAAATTTTCGCTGGACTTCTCCTTTAAATCACGTTTCTTATACAGTTGGATCCCACAGTATTTATTATGTTAAAACATCGCTGTGATTCCTAAATAGTTCACGCAAAACGTTTATTTAACCCACTTCAAGCACACATAGGTCACTGTACAGAAAGTAATACTGGAAACTGTGTTACGGTACAAATACTTCTAGATCAGAGTGTACATTGTGAATGCTATAAAAGTACAATAGATAAGAACCTGTTACTAGAGAAACACCCGAGACCGGAAACATTATGAAGTCCAGTCATTCCTTTAGATAGGTTTATATCGCCTTTTCAACCTTTGTCCCATTTTATGTGTCATTCCGACGTTGTGTAACATGAGCAAGCGGCTTGCCGGTAAGGTTATGTATAAGTAGGGTAGTGTATGCAATGTCCACCTACGGAGTATCCACTGGACAATACTGAGAGCTCTTACACCAATCATGTCTATTGACACCAGTCTTTTCCAGAAGATAAGAGCTGGTTCATGTTGACAAGCCTTTGTCTTACTGTATGGGCTAGTCAGTAGGCTAGTCATGCAAATAAGAACAGAGTAATACATATGAATGATGTCTAGTGAGGTATAAGAATTTTATCTTGGTGCTTTATGAATGGGATTACACTGAGGAACTGGGCCAAGGGTCAATGGAAAGGTCCTAGGAGGCAAGAAAACCAACCCTAATAACAAGTTTGATATTGGCTTTTGGCCTCATTTTCTTCTCTATGTCCCTTCCCATATAAACATGGCATCCAGTGACAGAATAAATGTACCCTGAGCCCCGGGATGTCCACCCAACCTGCTCCCCCATCCTCTGTGAATCCCCACTTATTAGATGACCCCCCCTTTATAAGTCCCCCTATATTAGATATCCTTCAGTGCAGCCCCTATAACAGCCCCCTGTGTAGACTTCGCTTTAGTAGATGGCCCCCTGAGTAGTCCATGGTCCCCTGTGTAGACCTCGCTTAAGTAGATGGCCCCCTGAGTAGTCCATGGTCCCCTGTGTAGACCTCGCTTCAGTAGATGTCCCCCTGTGTAGTCCATGGTCTCCTGTGTAGATCTTGCTTTAGTAGATGGCCTCATGTGTAGTCCATGGTCTCCTGTATAGACCTCGCTTCAGTAGATGGCCCCCTGTGTAGTCCATGGTCATCTGTGTAGACCTAGCTTTAGTAGATGGCCCCCTGTGTAGTCCATAGTCATCTGTGTAGACCTAGCTTTAGTAGATGGCCCCCTGTGTAGTCCATGGTCTCATGTATAGACCTCACTTTAGTAGATGGCCCCCTGTGTAGTCCATAGTCATCTGTGTAGACCTAGCTTTAGTAGATGGCCCCATGTGTAGTCCATGGTCTCCTGTGTAGACCTCGCTTTAGTAGATGGCCCCCTGTGTAGTCCATGGTCATCTGTGTAGACCTAGCTTTAGTAGATGGCCCCCTGTGTAGTCCATAGTCATCTGTGTAGACCTAGCTTTAGTAGATGGCCCCCTGTGTAGTCCATGGTCTCCTGTTTAGATCTCGCTTTAGTAGATGGCCCCCTGTGTAGTCCATAGTCATCTGTGTAGACCTAGCTTTAGTAGATGGCCCCCTGTGTAGTCCATAGTCATCTGTGTAGACCTAGCTTTAGTAGATGGCCCCCTGTGTAGTCCATAGTCATCTGTGTAGACCTAGCTTTAGTAGATGGCCCCCTGTGTAGTCCATGGTCTCCTGTATAGATCTCGCTTTAGTAGATGGCCCCCTGTGTAGTCCATAGTCATCTGTGTAGACCTAGCTTTAGTAGATGGCCCCCTGTGTAGTCCATAGTCATCTGTGTAGACCTAGCTTTAGTAGATGGCCCCCTGTGTAGTCCATAGTCATCTGTGTAGACCTAGCTTTTGTAGATGGCCCCCTGTGTAGTCCATGGTCTCCTGTATAGACCTAGCTTTAGTAGATGGCCCCATGTGTAGTCTATGGTCTCCTGTATAGACCTTGCTTTAGTAGATGGCCCCCTGTGTAGTCCATGGTCATCTGTGTAGACCTAACTTTAGTAGATGGCCCCCTGTGTAGTCCATGGTCTCCTGTGTAGTCAATGGTCTCCTGTATAGACCTAGCTTTAGTAGATGGCCCCATGTGTAGTCCATGGTCTCCTGTATAGACCTCGCTTTAGTAGATGGCCCCCTGTGTAGTCCATGGTCATCTGTGTAGACCTTGCTTTAGTAGATGGCCCCCTGTGTAGTCCATGGTCATCTGTGTAGACCTAGCTTTAGTAGATGGCCCCCTGTGTAGTCCATGGTCTCCTGTGTAGACCTTGCTTTAGTAGATGGCCCCTGTGTAGTCCATGGTCTCCTGTATAGACCCCACTTTAGTAGATGAGCCTAGTTGTAGCTGACAGAGATAGTCATAGTTGATAGAGATAGTCAGAGACATATAAAATTATACAAAAGGAGGCAAAGAAGATTATAAATGCTGCTAAAGCCTCAAAAGAAGAAGAAATAGCAAAACCTGTTAAGGAGGGAAATAAAAGCTTCTTCAGATATATAAGTGACAGGAAGAAGAAGAATGGCTGCAGCATTACTAAAATAAGTAATGGGGAGAATACGTTTATTGATGGAGATAAGGCGGTCGCTGACTATTTGAATAGTTACTTCTGCTCAGTGTTTTTATAAGGAGGCCTTCACAATCACAGGATGGCCGAACACAGCATTGCCTCCAGTTATATGGGTTTTGGCTACAGTGTTTGCAGAGGCTGAAGTTGCAGAGGAACTTGCCCATTTAAAGTTGAATAAGGCGATGGGTCCAGATGGTGTCCACCCCAGGGTTCTTAAAGAACTCGGATCTGTCTTTGCTGCCTCCATGACAGATCTGTATAACCAATCCCTCCTAACAGGAGATGTTCCTGATGATTGGAGAACGGGCAATGTTATACCAATCCATAAGAAGGGGTGTAGAAAAGAGTCCAGTAACTACAGGCCAGTTAGCTTGACATTTGTAGTTGTATAAATTATGGAAACATAATGGATCACCTATGAATCAACAACGAATGAATGAATCAACTGGAGTTAGATCATAGATCATGTCAGACTGGATGAAGGTGGTGCCATGGATATTACCTATCTGGACTTCAGCAAAGCCTTTGAGACGGTTGTGGACATCCTAGGAGCCATAAAAATGGACAAGCAGCCGCCTGAACCACTCCCATTATAAAGAGTCCTGCCCAGATTTGCCTGGTGCTTATTCCACCCCTGTCTATAACCAAACCAGAAATGGTGGGATAAATTGTGCTTGAGTTGAGTGTAGGATCTGGAGAACCATTGCCCAGATTGCAGAGTATCATTAGTGGTGTATTTTACAAGTTTGGATTGTGTCAGAGGCTATTAGGTGACAACCTTAGGCTGGGTGACAGTAAGCAGAGCTGTCGGGCGTGGTGTCACCCTCCCACACACCAAGAAACTGCTGAGTTAACTGAGCAGTTTCACTTATGGTTCACGAATGTCAGAAGTCATAGTCCACAACAGCATTCAAAAGACAGTAGAACTAGTCAGGCCATCAACTATGATTTATATCCGGCCTTAGGCAGCATTCTCTACGTTTTGAATTTCTAGGAGAGAAGTTTAAAGACTAAATACTCATCTCCATCTCATCTCCATTTTCCATGCAGGTGAATGCAATCTATAGTTGTCAGTAGAGATGAGCGCAACTCAAGCATGCTCCAGTCCCATTGTCCGGCGTGTGATTACCGGTGGCTGAAGAAGTTGGATGCAGCCCTAGGGAGTCCTGGAAACCATGGATACAGCCTATGGCCTTTGGCAGTATCCATGTTTTCCCGGACTCCCTAGGGCTGTATCCAACTTCTTCAACTTCAAATGCAAATCGATCTGACTTGTGTATGCTTGAGTTACGCTCATCTCTAGTCCTCAGCTGTAGGGTTCTTCAACTAGGTCACTGCCAAAAAGTCCCAGTGAATAGTGTGGAATTGTTCATGTTCCACTCCCTTCCCTCTCACCCTAAGGATTCTTTTATATTACCCTACCTTCGGCCACCCTTTACACACAAACCATCGCCGGATCGTTCTCTGGGTAGGGGATACATTCTAATGGTGGGACAATCTCTTTAAAGCGACTCTGTACCCACAATCTGAACCCCCAAACCACTTGTACCTTCGGATAGCTGCTTTTAATCCAAGATCTGTCCTGGGGTCCGTTCGGCAGGTGATGCAGTTATTGTCCTAAATAAATACTTTTAAACTTGAAGCCCATGCCCAACGGGAGTATCTGTACCCTAACTTTGCACCACCCCTCCGTCCCTCCTCCCCACCCTCTTCATCATTAGGAATGCCACTGAAACATTTTCTCCATGCTGAACATTGCACAGGTCCTTAACGATCCAGCCCATGTGCCGTGCTGACACAGGTGATGAATAGGAGACAATCTGCCTGGAGCATTCCTAATGATGAGGAGGGTGGGGAGGAGGGACGGAGGGGTGGTGCAAAGTTAGGGCACAGATACTCCTGTTGGGCACAGGGCTTCAAGTTTAAAATTGTTTTTTTAGGGACAATAACTGCATCACCTACCGAACGGACCCCAGGACAGATCTTGGATTAAAAGCAGCTATCCGAAGGTACAAGTGGTTTGGGGGGGGGGTTAGATTGTGGGTACAGAGTCGCTTTAAGGTTTATGGACAATAGTATGGCTATAAGGGGTGTGGATTAATGTAAGGAATCTGTAAGACAAGGAATGTCGCCAGGTAGATTTACATCTGAATGACTTTATCCTGAGCCCCATCTATGAGGAAGACATTGCTACACTAGGTGTTATGGGATCACAGTGTATGCATAGTATTTGCTTATCTCCCAGTAATTATATGCGTGGCTGCCTAGGTTATTCCATATGGCATTACGCATAGTTTTGCCAATGCTGCTATAAAAGTCTAGGATTATGTATTTACTGTATATTTATATGGATAACTGTGAAAGGGCCATGAGAGGCAGACTATCTGAGAGGGAGGTCATGAGTGGCATCTCTGAGAGAGGGAGGACATGAGTGGCAGTCTATGTGAGAGAGGGAGGCCAGGAGTGACAGTCTATGTGAGAGAGGGTATGCAAAAGAACACTGCAGAGACACCATCACATGTCTCGACGTCAGTGAACTAGCCAGACCTTCCCTCCGGGGCAATGCTCTAGAATACACTGACGTTGAGACACGTGATGGTGTCTCTGCGGTGTTTTGGTTGATCTCCCTGAGGTCAACCAGCGTCCTTTTGTTATGTGAGAGAGGGAGCCCATGAACTGCAGTCTATGTGAGAGAGGGAGGCCATGAGCGTCAGTCTATGTGAGAGGGGGAGGCCATAAACAGAGTCTATGTGAGAGACAGAGGCCATGAGTGGCAGTCTCTGTGTGTAGGGGGAACCATGAGCAGAGTCTATGTGAGAAAGGGGGGTCATGAGTGGCAGTCTATGTGAGACAGAGGCCATGAGTAGCAATCTATATAAGAGAGTGGGGCCATGAATGGAGTTTATGTGAGAGACAGAGGCCATAAGCAGAGACTACGTGAGTGAGAGGACCGTGAGTGGAATCTATATGAGAGAGGGCCATAAGCGATGTCTATGTGAATGGGGGCACCAGGAGCAATGTATGAAGAGGGGGTCTGAATTAATATGTGTTTTTGTAAGGGTCCATTATTTCTATCCACGTCCTCAGACTTTGTTTCCAAGCTTGTCACAGCATTGAGAATAGCAGCAGGATGGCAGTGTAAAGGATGGTGGTGTTGCTATAAAGACTGGGGATGGGATGCAACAGAGAGGGCCGTAGAAGGCCTGAGATTGGGATAGTGCACTTGTCTGGGTCATGTCATCCATTGGGGTACATATACCACAGGTTGAAATCTGAGAAGTTACACAAAGGACAGAGCTTACAGACGCAGAGCCATAAACATCAGGTGAGCGGCTGGAATCCTCTTACTCCATGTATTTCCCTGCTGCACCTGCCAACTGGGCCCTTGACTCAAGTGATTGTATAGCCGAGGTTTCAGCCCTAATGTACAGTAATTTTCCAAATTACCAGAAGTTTTGTAGACTTTATGCATTAGACTAGTGGTCTAGTCCCACTTCAGATTACATTAGAGTGTTTGCATTACTATTCATTCATTGTAGGGCATTTTCCCATCGCCCTGGCGCCAAAGTATATATAGACCCAGCTACATGTATAGTAGAGGAGTTTATATCCTATAATAAAGGAATGTGTCATCAGAAAATGATCTATTGTTTTTATGCTAAACATATTTTTTAGGAGTTTTTGCTGGTGTTTTTTTTTTTTCAAATTTCCCATTTAGCTTTGTGTAATGTAAAATGACAATGAAATTTTTGCAGTTTTCATTTTGGCCACTAGGTTTGAAACAAAGCTGAGACTTCCTGTTGTTTCTGTGATGATAATAAGGCGGCTGCTGGAAAGTGATGTGTACAGGATTACAGCGACAGGTGGCAGCAGTAGATAGAAAATATAATAGCTTCTTTGCCTCCCCCTCTCAGTGGAATGACCTTTGCACACGTCACAGAGGTCATAGAGCATGCTTAAAAGTTTTTCCCATACACAGAATAGGAAGTAGAGCTGATTATTGTATCTATATCCATGAGACTTGCCATAAACCATGTCACGAAATGCTGATTTAAAAAAAAACAAACAGCTTATGCAGGATGGAAGCCCCCATAATAATGTGTTAATAATAAAATAAAAAATAGATAGAAACCGAATATAAAAAAAAGATTAGTATCCAGTATGTGTCTCTAATCAGTAAAAATATATATAGGTGAGCCACATCAATCATAGTTTTTACACTTACCATCCTTCTGGAGTCGGTCTCCGTTTGAATTTCCCTCTGTTTGCAGGTCCCTGAAGCTCCAGTGTGTGTCTTCATTTTTTCTTTTCTTCCTGGTTTGGGATTTCCCATGATGCACTTTGTCTCCTGTGATGTCTAACTGACTCTGTAAAACTGTTAGATGGCTTACAGCTTGTTCAGCCAATCAGAGCTGAGAAACCTGACTCATCTGACAAAGGGAGGCTGGCCTAACAGGGCTTAGACCCGCCTCTCTCTTGATGATGTCATTGTCACAAAATGGCTGCCACAGAAAAGCCTGGGGTCAACAGTCATTAGGTAAGAATGAGTTTACTTCACTTCCTGGTGAGGGGTTGAGGGGGAAAAGATAGGGAAGGGGGGCAGATAGGTGATTGAAGCATATTACAAGGTTATATAACTTTGTAATGTGTTTGAATTACTGGGAAAAAGTTTTTGGCTGGAGTACCCCTTTAAGTGCAGTACATGCTATAAAGTCTCTTGGTATAGTGCAATACACAGGATAATCTCTTCACAGTTTCAGATACACTCAGCTTCTCGCTGGCAGGAATTATATACTGTATATATATATATATATATATATATATATATATATATATATATATACTCTTTGATAAATCACAGCTTTTCCGCTTGTAGATAAGTGACGTTACGTAAGCTTTAGGCTGTACAGCAGTGGTGACAGTGGACTGCCGGTACCAGCTGTGGGGCCCTATCCAGACCCTTGGTTACTCAGCAGAGGGGCTGTTAGAAGAAGAGTATCCTACGTCCATGGGAATGAACCTCAATGGAAAAACGGATCCAAACCAATTTGCACAATTGCATCCGTTTATGCTTTTTTTTTTTTTTTTTAAATGAATGAATGCAAAAACACAGAGTGGCCCTACCCTAACTGATAAAAACAAACTATTAACCCTTCAATTTCTGAAACCGTTTTACTCTGTGGCAGTGCCAGATGACAGTGACAATTATTTATTGCCTTGACCGCAATGCTACTGACTTGTGTGTAAGGGTGCTTTGTGTACAGTATACCCTATAACTCGTTAAGGGGGGAAGAGGAAGTCAGTGCTGCTTTACATCGCTCCATCAGATGGCACAATTGTGGTGAGGCTACACCCTGAGAGAGGAACGAGCACCAGAGAGTCAGTGGAGAGGATGCAACTAACAGTCCCCAGTGGCATCCAACCCTTATTCTGTGTACCTTGTAATAAAAAAAACTGTGTCGCCAAAGTGTTGACTGTTTGCTCCAAATTACAAGTTAAAAGTATTTATTGTGCATGGAAGACTCACACGCTGACACTTTACATGGTCAAAGTAGATCTCATTTATTTGAGGATAGCAGCTAGTATTTATATCATAAGGGTGTTTTTCCACTAACGTTTGTGGCACTATTTTATTGGCTAAGGTAAGAAAATAGTTACTTGCGTGTAGGGCCGGACTGGCCATCTGGCATTTCGGGCAAATGCCAGATGGGCCAGTACCCTCTGTGGGCTGATCCCATACTCCTCCTGGCCCTGTGACTCTCTCCTCCTACCATAGGGGGAATAAGTTACCAGGCCAGGAGAAGGACAAGATCAGCCCTCAGTGTTGAACTGTCCAGCACTCCAGGGTCGTCCCAGGAATTCAGGACACCGGTCCTGGATTCCCGGCCCACAGAAAATGGGCCTGTGTGCTCTCAAATGCTACAGCTGAGTTACAGTCCCATACCAGCCCTGCTTGCATGGCACTAGTGCTTACTTATAAAAGAAATGTACACAACTCTACATGTTAAGAAGGTCAGTGCCATATTATAATGACTTCACAAAATATCATGACATCTTTAATAGTGTGTACTGGCATGATCAAGTGTCTGCAGGCAATGAAAAAATTCAGCAAGCACCCTGCTCTTCTATGCCCAGTTACACCAAGCTTCCAGGGCAGTCAACAGCCCAAATGCTCGCCTTATACCATCAGCGATCCTGCTGCATAATACAAGAAGGTGTAAGGCCTAGGGCTTTCACTTAATGAGTAATGACAGAAGTTGAACAGAACACGCAAATCCTGTTTGGAGAAATGTTCCAACATGCTAGAATTTACAGAACTTCTGCCAAACATGATTAGGAAGAGCCAGTCTATCCACACGTGAGTATAATAGCCAATATACTGGCAAGAGTCAGCAGTACAATACCTAAGTGACAGCAAACCCTTCACACTGATGTAATAAACATCATGCATCATATAGACACAGTATTGCTTTCCCAATATCAAAATAAGATAAGCTTCATGTACTAGGTCAGCTCTCTTTTTAAAGAGACTCTGTCAGTAGGTGTATGCCGTCCTATCTCAGGGTAGTATAAACTAGTGACAGAGAAGCTGAACAGAATGATATATCACTTACATTGTTCTGTTCAGCCATTTCAGAAATCTCCTCCTGAATAACATGGACAATAAGTAGTCCTCTCCATTATGTGCATGGGCTCAGTAGTCCTGGATATTCATGAGAAGCAGAAAACTCCACCCACGAGCTGCTGATTGGCAGTTATCTATCCATGCTGTGTATAGGCAGTCACCTGTCAATCAGCAGCTAGAGGGGGGTGGCAAGAATACTATTCTCCTGCATATTAGGAGAACGGCTGAACAGAATAATGTACTTAATACACCAATCTGTTTAGCATTTGTCTCACTAGTTTTGGCTGCCCTCATTTAAGGCGGCATAAACCTAGTGGCAGTTTCCCTTTAATTATAGAGCTGTATATTTAGCAACTTTTTATATTTTAAATTTAAAGAAACATCTAACCTGCTGTAATGTAGCACATGGGGCGGTGAGGATGACTTTAAGTTTCTTGATCCTCAGCGTCGTTTCCGGGAACTTAATAGTTTATTTCTTATGCTAATGAAGTGGTTTGGTGCACTGGGGGTGGGGCTACTGTCCTCGGTGCACTGAGCTGTCCTTGCTGCCCCGCCCCTTTTAATAAATATTTTACCAGCAACCTGCAGGGATGAGCACCAGAGTATTGTCACTGCAGAGCGTCGCCCCAATATTCATCTGGAACCCAGCACTTGTCTCATCAGAGGCTCCGGACGCTTTTACTCCAGCTCTGCTTGTTTGGATTGGGTTCTCTGTATAGTGCTTACTGTTAATAATTGAATGGTTTATCCAGTTATTTTCCAACCATTTACAGCGATATTTGCACCAAGGGTGAAATGTTTACTTTATGTAAGATATGAAAATTTTCACATAAAGAAAGAAAAATCGCATTGGCATCTGTGTGTGTTTTTACATTGGACTGATTTTCCAACCATTACAATTAGGGATGGTCCGAACCTGGTTCGGACGGGGTTCGTACGAACCCGAACCCTCCGCAATGATTACCGCTGTCTGCCCGCTCCGTGCAGCGGGCGGATCCAGCGGGAGGAACGCCTGGAAAACTGGGATACAGCCATAGCCATAGGCTGTATCCCAGTTTTCCAGGCGTTCCTCCCGCTGGATCCGCCCACTGCACGGAGCGGGCAGACAGCAGGAATCCGATGCCGAATGTTTGGGTTCAGCCGAACCCAAACCTCGGCGGGTTCGGACCATCACTATGAATACCAGCAAGAGTTTTTTTTTTTTTCGTATGAGGCTATAGATGTATAGAAGACCTGCAGCTAGGAAGCCAGCCAAGAACCGACAAAGCCCATGGAGTTTTGCTATTTATTCACCTGCCTCTTCTGGTAGCAGACGTTCCTCTTCAGCATGGCGGCACACTGCTGGGGACATACTTGATGCATAAGACGTCTGGAATCTCGCTTAGGTTCCTGGTAGGAAGAAAAAAGACAGGGGACAGAGTGGGAACTAAATAACAATAAGTCTTTCTTTAAGTGTTACTGTGGGTCCCCTTGTTATCTGTTACACACCTGACCAGCTTGTACTTTGTAATAAATAAGATCCGACCAGTTCCTTTATTTTACATCTAATGCTATAGAGGTTGTAGAAAGGGGAACCTTGTACAAGTTCACACTACGCAGGTAGTATGACCAACCCTATGCTTAGTCACCAAGGTGGTGATGGTGAAGGACGTGACCAGGATTATCAGGTTGCCCCAAAGTGACAAGTGGCTATAACAGACATTGCCTGGTAAACGACCCCCCCCCCCCCCCCCCGCGCCACTAACCATAAACTATTGATCACTGTAATTCCACATTTGTCCACTAATTGTTCACCAATCATTCATTGTAATTCCACATGGTTTCTTCATTTGCTGGGATCAGATCGAGTAACTCTCATAACTAATGACTATCATACTGTGTAATATGGTGAACGATTTCAGGTTAACAATAAACAATCGTTTTTAGACAATCATCAATCGTTAAAAATCTATTCCTCTAATAATACCCTAAGTAATAGTGGCCAAGGTGGTGGTTCTGAGCATTATGCGGTCAACATAGTGACTGTAGAGGTGCTGGCTTCTTTTCTTCTTGAATATAAAACTGTAAAATCACAAGGCAACAGTTACACCATAATAGAGAAGGAAATATATACGATTCATAAAATTGTTCAGAAATAAACCCTGGCAGCACATATACACACAAAGAAAGTGCCTGAGAGTGTAAATAAAATCCAGAACCACAAAGACATACAAGACTTACAAGAAAAAATAAAAAATAAATCATCAAAATTGCATAAAATGTATGCTTTTATTAATATATATACTTAAATATATAAACTATTAACATTGTAGTAATGATAAAGGTTGATATGAATGCAAACTAACATGTAACCAAATAGCTGCAGAACTTGGGGGCGAGATACGTCCCCATCGCGGTACCCCATGTTTGTAACTATATTTGGGACACAAGCAGGAAAGTGCTGTTTTTTCTATGAACTCTATGTCTTCTAAAATAAACTGCTTTTAAAGCATATTCCTACCTAGTGCTAAGCTATTTAAGCAATTCATATGTGAAATTGTACACAGTACAGTACAGATACATCAAGTGTTACTCGGTGTACAAGCCAAGTTGACAGGTTTATTGTTAAAGGATCTTGATAAGGCTATAGTAAATGAAACTGAATTCTTTAGGTATGACTCAAAAGAGACCATTATTGTTGTGGCTGGATACCTTATATTGAGACAAAAGGCAGAGAAAGCAGTATTCCAATTAATAAAAAATAAAAAAAACTGACTTTTTTTACATTTCTTTAATTTATTTATACAAGTTTGTAATAAAAACTGGGTAAAGAAAATGTCATTAAAAAAAAAAATACAGCAGTAAGGGGTGACACAGCCTCACTGCTGCCCCCAGTGGCTGTGTTGGGAACTGCAAGACTGCTCAGGACCTGGACCTCCCCTGATGTCTATTCTATTGCATGTCATTAGAATACAAATTAGACACGGGGAAGCTGTCTGTGCCAGCAACGTTAACAGAGCGGGGATAACTGTAAATCATCACTCAATATTCTTCACTTTGCCGCAGCTGATACAGACAGTTAATAGTAACTTTATTTTAAAAAAAATATTTGAGAGATTTTTTCTCAAATACATCATCCATGTATTTGTCTTTTGTAGGAATGTAAAATTGCGAATTGATCTGAATTAAGATACAAAATGTGACTTCCTTTATGGTGGATCTAGGTTATATAGGAGAGAGGGGAGATTAGGATCAGTAAGTAATAAGTAGGTGAGATCATTCTGACCAGATGTCTCAATAGAATTAGGTTTATTAATAGTATAATACACGGTTAGCGTTAGTTTTCTTATGTTAAAATTGAAGTCTAGGATCAGATCAAATTCACAGATCTATCCTGTGGAGCAAAATGATAGTGTTTTGTTAAGTTTTCTAACAAATAGGTATCATTTTTCCCCTCTTGTGAATTTGATCTGTTCCTAAACATGAGCTGCTATGTAAAGATATGAAGGTATTAGGTATTTTCTATTAATAAACAGAATTAAAACCCTATTTAGTCATCATCACCCACTTAACACTTACTGATCCTGATCCCACTCTGCCCCCTCTCATTCTTATTACAATTGATTTACAACCTCAGTCTATGTTTTATTCCCACCCAGCTTCAGCAGATTCATAATAAAACATTGTATTCGCGAATAACATCAGAGTTTCGATCTATTCACCACATAATATCAAAATTTCTTTACCTGCAATTTATTGACGTTAAAAGTACTAAAAATATATCATCTCTTCAGATTTATACCCAAAGAATCAACATCCTTCAACAAGCATAGACTTTATTGCTGAGAAGAAATTAGTGTTATGCCTTCCAGAGAAAATTGTTTATTCTTAATCACAATGCCTTAAAGTTCGAGTCTCAAGGGGACAGTCATGGGTACGTATAGCACCCCAACTTTTACTAATACTTATATAGAGGAACTTGTATTCTCTTTATATCAGTGGACTTCTGTATTAGTTTGTACAAAGGTTATACTGAGAATTTCATCCTAATCCGTCAAAGTGATATCTTTGACGGTCTCATATCTGGGCCACTCTCCGCTCAAAGAATTGACATGTCAATTCTTTGAGCAGAGAGTGACAGAGAGCTGAGGTGCACAACCTATTGAGACAAATTGATTTGTATAAAAAAAAAATAACCTACTGCTAAAAGAACTCCTTCCACATTGTTCTAAAGTCACGATTCAAGATTCACGATTTAATCATGCCCTGGAACTGGGACTCTGGCATTTTATAAGAAGTCCACTTGTGCTCTTGGCCGTTGCTTGCAATAGTCTCTTGTAGCTTGAACTGGCATTTCATATTGGATCGTCTTGTTCGGTATTCTGACCTCTTTGCCTTCGTTTTTGACTGCTGTTTTTGTACTAAACTTCATTCTCTGGTTTGACCTGAATCTGTCTGACCATTCTTCATTGTGTTTGTCTGTCTTTTCTCGTTCTGTGTTTCACTTATACAGCATAGAGACCACAGCCCAGTTGTCGCTTTCGGTGTAGCACAAGACCTTTAAGTAAGTTGGGCCAGTCTTGGGGGTCTATGTTTCCCTATATTCCATCCCGGTCCTGGGTTCCCTTACATGAATCATATCTTATATAAAATTACTTTAATTATGTGTCATAGTTAGCTTTAGCTCTGATTTAGCTCTGGTCATACCCTTGTGGCCTCCAATACATTGGAAGCGCAGCATTAAGTTTGAGAGAGCGCATCAACAAGCCTCACCAAACAGTTTCATGTTTATATTGCACAATTTATTGTAATTACCATCCAGCCAATCCCTGATTAATAACACACACCATGTAGTCAGTATATGTGTGGACTATAACTATGGACATAGTAATAATGACTACCTATGTCATATTACAAATAGCAGGAATTATTTTGTTTCCTTGGGGCAGTTTCTATGCAATCAACTTACAGCAGATCTATTACTGACTGTCATCATAATCATTCATTTGGTCCATCACCCATTAATAATCCTTCAGTTTCTTCTTGTCTATTCGTAAGTTGCTATTTTTGTTGTTTTTACTTGCCAGCAATAATATGTGCTTTTTGTCTTTTGCCTGTCTGCTTGTCATACAATACAATTCTACTATAAGTCCTGGGGTATCTGAGTACTGGGAGCAACAGCCAGAGGTCTAACTTGAAGCCGAAGTACTCCAGCACAAATTCTGTCATGATCCCTCCACTATAATTCTTTATTTATAGTACTGACCCCTTCATATGAGGAGAGACTTTATGGGCCCCCTCAGGTTCCCCGGCCACACTCTTTGCACCCCCTATAGCTACACTTCTGGAAGGGAGGATGTGTCCAACAAGATATAGGAGCCTCCTTGCCTCCACAGTCACTATTGTTCTGGTAGAGATTATTTGGTTGACATGACTTGGTGTCTCCCTCCTCCAAAAGCCTCGTGGTGACCATGGGGGTCACAGAAAGAAAATGGCCAAAATTACTTGGTAAGCCCTTCTCTACAGGCCCTAAATAATCACAGTAGGGATAAAGAAAATGTGGTCAACATAACTTTGTAGACCTTTCCTCCCCTCTGCCTCATAGTAACTATTTTGGTTATAGAGAGGATAGAGCTAACATGACTTGGTAGCCCTCTCTTCACAAACCCCATAGCTTCCACCATGGTGCTATTGGTTTTGAAGAGACTATAACCAACGATACCTTGTAGCTTCCTGTCCACAGTTCCCATAGCATTGCTTGTGTTAGAGAGAAAGTGGCCAACATAATTTGGTAGCCATAACCTCCACATGCATCATGGTAGTGGTAGGGAGATGTAGTCAACGTGATTGGGTAGCTATATCCTCCACAGGCACCATGGCAGCAGTTAGAGAGGATGTAGCCAACATGATTTGGTAGCCCTCTCACCAAATTTCTCACAGTGATTATAAGGTATTAGAGAGGAAATAACCAGTACCTGGTAGTCTCCTGTCCTGAGATCTCGAAGCGGCCTTTGTGGTGCTAGAGAAAAAGTAGCAACGTGAATTAGTAGCCGTAACTTGATCTCATACTCCTTTCTCCCTAGACCCCATAGTAGCCCTCTCCCCACAGTCTCCATAGTTCTGGCGGTAGAATGGATGTGACTTGACCTTGTACCTTCTCCATAGACCCCATAGCAGTCATGTTGTTGGTTATAGAAAGGATGAGACTAACTTGACCTGGTTACCCCCCCCCCCACACACACACACACACACCCAGTGGCCATGATGGTGGTTATAAGGAGGGTGTAACTAGCTTGACCTAGTAGCCCTCTCTAAATAGTGGCTATAGAGGTGGTTGTGGGAGAATGGTGGTAATTTTACCTGGTAGCCCCCTCTCTACAGTCTCCATAGTGTCAATGGTGCTGGTGGTAGAATGGATATGGCTTGTATTGACCTGGTACTTCTTCTCCATAGACCCCATAATAGCCCTCTCCCCACAGTCTTCATAGTATCTGTGGTGCTGGTGGTAGAAAGGATGGCACTTGACTTGACCTGGTACTCCTTTCTCCATAGACCCCATAGCAGTCATGTTGTTGGTTATAGAACGAATAAGACTAACCTGACCTGGAAACCACCCCCACCCCCACCCCCTCATAGTGGCCATAGTGGTGGTGGTAGTAGAATGGAGGTAACCTGACCCAGTAGTACCTTCTCTATATACCCCATGGTTAAAAAGAGCATATGACTTGACCTTTCCCCATAGTGGCTATGATGGTGGTGCTGGTGGGAGAATGGTGGTAACTTGACCTGGCCCCCTCTTCATAGACCCCATAGTGGCCATGATGGTGGTTATAAAGATGATGTAACTAACTTGCCCTGGTAGCCCTCTCTTCATAGTGGCTGTAGTGGTGGTGCTGGAAGAATTGTGGTAACTTGACCTGGTAGATCCCTCTCTACAGTCTCCATAGTGTCCTTGGTCCTGATGGTAGAATGGATATGACTTGACTTAACCTAATATTCCCTTTTCCACAGATCCCATAGCATGATGTTTGTTATAAAAAGGATGTGACTAACTTGACCGTGTCCCTTCTCCACAAACCCCATAGCAGTTATGATGGTGGTTATAAAGAGGATGTCACTAACTTGACCTGGTTGTCCCCTCTCCCCAAAGTGGCTATAATAGTGGTGGTGCTGGTGGTGGTGGTAAAATGGAGGTAACTTGACCTAGTTGTCTAATTGTCCCTTCCCATAGACCCCATGTTGGCCTCAATGATGGTTAAAAAGAGAATGTGACTTGACCTTTCCCCATAGTGGCTATGTTGGTGGGGCTGGTGGTAGAATGATGGTAACTTAACCTGGACCCCTCTTCATAGACCCCATAGTGGCCATGATGGTGGTTATAAAGATGATGTAACTAACTTGCCCTGGTAGCCCTCTCTTCATAGTGGCTGTAGTGGTGGTGCTGGAAGAATTGTGGTAACTTGACCTGGTAGATCCCTCTCTACAGTCTCCATAGTGTCCTTGGTCCTGATGGTAGAATGGATATGACTTGACTTAACCTAATATTCCCTTTTCCACAGATCCCATAGCATGATGTTTGTTATAAAAAGGATGTGACTAACTTGACCGTGTCCCTTCTCCACAAACCCCATAGCAGTTATGATGGTGGTTATAAAGAGGATGTCACTAACTTGACCTGGTTGTCCCCTCTCCCCAAAGTGGCTATAATAGTGGTGGTGCTGGTGGTGGTGGTAAAATGGAGGTAACTTGACCTAGTTGTCTAATTGTCCCTTCCCATAGACCCCATGTTGGCCTCAATGATGGTTAAAAAGAGAATGTGACTTGACCTTTCCCCATAGTGGCTATGTTGGTGGGGCTGGTGGTAGAATGATGGTAACTTAACCTGGACCCCTCTTCATAGACCAGATAGTGGCCATGGTGGTGATAGCCTCTTTAGTGCTTGTGACATTGGTTTGTAATTCCAGTTAAAACAAAGTCAGGAAGGACAAGCGGACAAGTATCCATGAAACCACTTCTGGTTCTTATCGCTCCCAATGGTTTTGACTTAATTTCACATCAAAGCAAGTTCATCAATAAATGTCCTCCAATGGATTATCTTGGATAGTGGAGCAGAGCGGTGACTATGGCAGGGGTTGGGTAATGGCAATAAACTTAAAAGCTATCCTTATTATGGGGGATGAAGTAATTACGGGGTTGAAAAAGGAATTGTGGCTTATTCCAACTGCTGTTCCAGTGCAAGTTATTGCATTCCCATGGTGCTCTAGGGTGGGTGATAGTGTCCTTCCTACCTGTAAGTCATTGTCTAAAGGGACATATAGATTACAATCTGAAGGTAAATCTTATCTGAAGAGACTAAAAGGATGTGGTTTATGTTAAAAACTGGGATTGAGTTTGATAAACCTGCGGCCTGAAGAAGGTCACTTTTATTAAGAGGGTCTGGACTCTCAAGCCTCTTGCAATTCTCAGAATGATTTTATTGATAGGCAAATACCAAAAATGTTCATCAGACAATGACTGCCTGGGGCTGAAGGGGCCATAAAGAGGCAAAGGTTTTATTTAGTTGTGATTAAAGGGGTATTCCTCTCAGTTAAAATACATGATGAATTATCCCCCTTCCTGGAGAAAACAAATTCTTTCGATACTAGTTATTATCTATTCAGTCTCCTTCCTCCAGTTCTGAGCTGCTGCTTTCTGCTGAAGGCACAGAAAACTGTGTGTGAGCCTTTCTCTCTGTCTCCCCCTCCTCCCCCCTCCCTTCTGACACGGCTGATGTAAACAAGTCCCTGGCTGACTGTATCTGCACTCTGTAATGCAGGGAGGGATAATCGCAGTGAGGTCATCAGCAACTTGACCTCACAGCAGTTCTCCTGGCATTACAGAGTACAGAGACAACTGGCAAGGGACACTGTTTACATGCGCCATTTTGGAAGGGGGAGGAGGAAGGGGATACAGAGAGAAGAGCTCACACATAGTTTTCTGCATTTTCATAAGAAAGCAGCAGCTCAGAACTGGGGGAAGGAGACTGAATAGATAAAAAGTATAAAACAAATTGTTAATCTCCAGTAAAGGTGATTCAACATGTATTTTATCTGAGGGGAATAACCCTTTAAGACTTGTAATAGATTGAAACGTATTGGATTTCACTACTCCAGCTCGGCTCTGTAACCTTCCTCAAACACTTATATACTTTCCATAGATTTTGATGTTATAGAATGAAGCTTTAGAATTATTAGTGGATGTTCGGGTTGTGAACCGGACTCTGGGTGAGTGGCTAATCTTGGTCACATGGGGGTCCCTTCTTTATATGTTGTATAAGGGGTTCAAGGGCTTTAAGTATCCAGGACATGCGCCACGCTCTCTCATTCACAATAATACCGTCTACAAGTAAGTGCTCTCAGCTATTATGTAACACAATTTCATCAGCGACCGACAAAACGATTTCTGGTGAGGGAACAGCACTCAGCGCTTATTGAAGGGCAAACTATGTCAAGAAGTGACTGTATATGAAGGTGTAGGATTTATTACTGATTTATCAGTGCACCCCCCGGTGGGAGGAAGGGTTCCTTAAAGGGGAATTGTATTCTTTATTTAATTGCTTTGAGTACAGGTCGCGCCGACTATCTTCCCCTGTTGAGATAGATAGATAGATAGATAGATAGATAGATAGATAGATAGATAGGTAGATAGGAGATAGATAGATAGATAGATAGATAGATAGATAGATAGATAGGAGATAGATAGATAGATAGATAGATAGATAGATAGATAGATAGATAGATAGGAGATAGATAGATAGATAGATAGATAGATAGATAGGAGATAGATAGATAGATAGATAGATAGATAGATAGATAGGAGATAGATAGATAGATAGATAGATAGATAGATAGATAGATAGAAGATAGATAGATAGATAGATAGAAGATAGATAGATAGATAGATAGATAGGTAGATAGGAGATAGATAGATAGATAGATAGATAGATAGATAGATAGATAGATAGATAGATAGGAGATAGATAGATAGATAGATAGATAGATAGATAGGAGATAGATAGATAGATAGATAGATAGATAGATAGATAGATAGGAGATAGATAGATAGATAGATAGATAGATAGATAGATAGGAGATAGATAGATAGATAGATAGATAGATAGATAGACAGACAGACAGACAGACAGATAGATAGATAGAGATAGATTTTTATATAAATCCAATGAAAGTAAGTCTGGTAATAAGCAGGTGGCTCCTCCTTTCCTGTCATCTCTTGACACCAATAACCTGTAATTACATTTCTCATATATACAGATTTTGTGGAGAATTAGGTCACCGTAGACTATAGACATTGTTGCTGCTATTATGAAATTGATACATAAACCAGAAATCCATCCCTGCTCTGTCCGGATAACTTACACCCCAGTGTTTCCATCACAAATATCTGATATGTGCAGAACTACAACACGCTAGAGCACGCTCCTGGGCTCCTGGGTTGGTTTAAGAGTAACTTGGATTAAGAGCGTTTTGGTTTAAGAGCTCACAGTTTTTCAAAATTGTAACTTGGTGTAAGAGCATTGCTTTGGTTTAAGAGCTCCCTGTACTGGGTGGGAGGGGGAGTGGGGAAGGGGCATGGTCTGCATGGCGTGGTCTACAGCCCTGTACTCTGACCCAGGAACTCACACTCAGCTATACACACTGCTGCTATAATCTGCCTGCACTTACACTCAGCCATTCACACTGCTGTATAGAAAATTTCTGTCACTGTCCTCCTGCACAGCCCTGTGATTCTAAGTTCCTAATTAGTCCATGCTGAACATCCCCCCTTCCCCATTGCTGTCATGTGACCACACAGACCTCTGACAGCGGCACTCCTTCTTTATTCTAGCCTGTTGTACTACACTGCTGCATTATGGGGATCTGCAGCTCCATCCTGTGTCATCCTGCTGCTGTGTTATTAGGTTTATGCAGTTACTATACATTATACACCACATGCTGAGTGCTATACTGTACAGTAACTGATAATATCACATATTCAGTTGTTCCTAAATGTTTGTTTCATTAGTTTTACATGTTATTCAGAATAATAAATCAATATTTTTTGGGGTGAGGAACCAATTATCTGCATTTCTATGATTTCTTATGGGAAATTTTGCTTTGGTTTAAGAGCGGATTTGGATTACAAGCACAGTCTCGGAGCGAATTATGCTCGTAATCCAAGGCACCAGTGTATATATACAGAAAAAAATAATCTTGATGTTCCTTCCCAGCCCTTGTTTATAGGAAGATTTGATATTTTTGTAACAAGGTTTGTAGGTCAAAGCTTATAAAGCAAAGGATCAAACTAAGAACCTTCTGACCTCTCGCATTTGTTCCGGCCGAATGTTGTTGATTTCATGGCAGCTTGTCAATGTTCACTAGTGCATCATTTATAAGAAGCTGCAGGAGTTGCAGATTCTGGAAGGTTGTACGGCACAGCAAGAAGTGCCAGCACGGAGACGTTACTCATCTGCAATGCTCAGCAGAAATTTTTACTATTTTAAACGTATCGTCTCGCTTTCGCGCCAACATTCCTTCTCATAGATCTGTCAGATTAGGCTGAAAACACAATTGTGAAGACTAGTCGGAGAAGAGCTATAAGACCTCAGGCAGGGCTGTCATCAGGTTTGTGCTGACCCCTTAGCCTTAGAGTGTGTTCACACTGCGGAATCTACGTGGATAACCTCTGGCAGATTCCGTGCGCTCGTCCCCCTACCCTCCCCCTAGGCGCCATTCTATTCAGGCACGTTCCGCCGTCCCCCCAAAAAAGAACTGATATGTCAATTCTTTGGGCAGACAGCAGAATCTGCCTGAACATAGAATTAAACCTATGGGGCGGCCAAATCTTCAAGCGGGAGCACGCACGGAATCCGCCGAAGGTTATCCACGTGGATTCCTTAGTGTGAACACTATGGGCGTGGAGGAGGTGGATGAAGCCAATGACGTCCGCTTACCTCCCCGGTTCCAGCGCCGTGTCCCGCATCGCGCCGCTCCTGGTCTGCGTGCACTGTGTGCACTTCTCTGTGTGCACGGAGCCTTAGGTGAAGAGTATCCAGAAAAAAAGGTGGGGCACACCGCTCCCTGTGATTAGTGGGATTCCAGCTGTAGAAGCCAAACAATCTGACCTGTTGGCACATACATAGGCATAGAATATGACACAAAAGTAACTACTTAGAATTCTTTTTAACACTTATTGGGTATGGAGTGGTTTGGCCCAGTCACCAATATATATGCTTATTAAAATTGTTAGTGTTATGTGTAGGAAGTATTATCCAAACCTAATCAGGTCTAATTCACCATAAATTCCTTATATTGTATGCACCTAAATGCCCGGGCTATACAGGGCACATATAAAGGTGACCACGGTCCTATGTTCTCCTATCATGGGTCCAGAATCTGACTCCACGTTGACTCCCATTCCACAAAGTACAGATAGAAAATAAGGTGTAGAACTGATGTGACCTTCACCCTATGAACGATGTACTCACTCATCGAGAACCCTCACGCCCCTTGTCCTTGGGGAATGCTAAACTGGTTCTCATAGCAGTTATCAGCAGTAAGTGAGACAAATGTCACATACAAATGACCTTGACACCCTCCTACAGATCAGTAGAAGTGAGAGTTGTTATTCTAGGCAAGGTTATGTACAGTATGTATGGTATGTTTTCTTTGTCATCTGTATGGTAGATTCCATCTCATAAAAGCAATGTGAAAGGTTTAGGGTGAAGGACATGAAAAACAGAGCTGTCAAGGGCACCCAACTATGTTGTCTCCAAGAAGTTAACAAAAGTTAAGGTTTCCATCTAGAGATGAGCGAATCGGGTTCGGGTTCGAGTCCATCCGAACCCGAACGATCGGCATTTGATTAGCGGCGGCTGCTGAACTTGGATAAAGCTCTAAGGTTGTCTGGAAAACATGGATACAGCCAATGACTATATCCATGATTTCCACATAGCCTTAGGGCTTTATCCAACTTCAGCAGCCACCGCTAATCAAATGCCGAAAGTTCGGGTTTGGATGGACTCGAGCATGCTCCAGGTTCGCTCATCTCTATTTCCATCCAACCTGAGCTGTTGCCATATCTGGCCACTTCCACCAGAAATGGATAACCATCTTCTCTGAAACCACCATCAATCACCACTGGCCAAAAAATTGAGGAGGAAATTGTCAACCACCCAAATCCATTTGTTTTACCCAAAGAGTTGGCACTGGAGATAACTTGAGCACTTTAAAGGAAACTATCAGCAGGTAAGAAGAGTCTTACCTTCATCCTCGGCTCTATTTCCTTGCAGTTGGCAGTTTAATTCAGCGTCTAGTAAGGCTGTTCGGAGCACTGAAGGCGGAGCTACCACCCCAAGAGTACCAATCCAGTACTGATCCAGAAACGATTATCGGCTGATCGTTGTTTAGGTTTGGACCTAAAATTGCCAGGAGCCGACCGAGCATCATTACGTGTAATAGTGATGCGCGGCTGAAATCTGAAGATTGCCAAAACACCTGTTACCTTACCTCTTTCCGCTCCTGGTCTTCTCTTCTGGGCTCCGCAACTTCCCGGTCCCGGTGGCAGCAGTGTCTGAGCAGCCTGTCAGCTGATAGACCACTCACCAGAACCGCCAGGACCGCAGCAGTCTGTGATTGGCTGAGCGCCAGCTGTCAGCTGACCGGGAAGCTGAGGAGCACAGGAAAGAAGAGGTAAGGTATCAGGTGTTTGGGCAAGGGCTGCATGGATATCGCTAACGATGTTCATGCAGCCTTTACTGCCTGATTATCAGGCCATGTGATATGTCCAGTAAATGAGCGCTCGTTTACTATAATGATCAGGCCGTAGTCGACTCGTGTAATAGGACCCTAACTGTATATTCCAGACGCCAACCTACATTTTTACCCACCAATATCCAACTCCTTGTGGTTTAGAGGATGGTAAGACCACGTAGCAGCACTATGATATGACTGCTTTACACTATAGGCCAGATACAAACAATAAAAATGCTTTCATATTTCAGCACCCATATTATTACCATAATACCTATAACAATAGGGTCACTAGACTGGAGAAGCAAACATTACCTTTACCTCCTGCCTATCTGTAATCCTAAAAATGTCTCTGAATACTCAGATTCCCTCAGGACTTAAAGGTAGTGTACAATAAAGTAACCCACCAGTGATTGGGCACAAACTAAATACAAGACGCACCAAAAATCCAGCATGGATCCATTCCTCTGGCAAAATCTGAAACTGCTGGTGCATGGAAGATAGTGGCACAGCAGATGACCTGCCAAGAGTAACAACTTGCGACTCCACCGAGCTGACCTTAGAACACCTGTAACCCTATAGTCTGTAGCCAAAATAAAGTAAAAATTTCCAGACCCAAAATTATAGGACTGGCACCACCATGTTTTCCCATCTTCGAAGACTGATCATAGTCTTGACCTTTGTTGTTCTGCACAGTGACTTAACTAACCTATTACTCATGCCAACAACGCACAAAAAATTCATAGCTGATCCGACTTAAGCCGGTTTGAGGTGGATATTGAGGCAAAGCCGTCCATATGTATTTAGTCACTACTCCCATTACAAACATAATTTAACACATGGCACAATGTTATAAACAGAAATACAATTGCAGTGACAGTTCTCAGGAGCCAGGGAGCACAACTTGTCCTCTTTAGTAACCTATTTTATTTTGTACACTGTGTCGGTATGCTGATACCCTGTCATTTTTCTAGGTGACGACATTGTTACTAAAGTGACAAGAATTTTTTAATGTCCATATTAACACCTATTACCGGACAGCATCAGATAATGCTGACCTGCCCAGCTTGTAACAAGACGGACAGCCATAGAAAAACTTTATCAATCCTCTATATGGGGTCCCACATGAAATGGTCCCAGCCGAGGCGATCCCACCTGGACACCTGGACACACGATAAGATATAGTTGAGCAGGAAATCATCCATGGTATCCTGTGGCACATTTGTCTACAGATGTTACAGCTGGACCTGAGGATCCGGCACACTTATAGGTTGCTTAAACTGGAATCACAACTGTTACCTTAAATGCTCACTGGGTGATAGATCTAGTGACTGGGCAGACAAGGAAGTGTTACAATCTGGAGACCTTCCTGGAAATCTTTGTGTGTGACGACCATTATCCTGCAGCTGGAGGTCATGAGAGACAACAATTGTGGCTTCAGGATGTCCTATTCATATCACTGAGCTGTTGGTATCCTTGTATCACTACTAGGGGTGACCAATTGTCAGGGGGTAGTGTGTCCTCCCCACATCATCACACCAGCAGGGGGCAGTGTGTCCTCCCCACATCATCACACCAGCAAGGGGCAGTGTGTCCTCCCCACATCATCACACCAGCAGGGGGCAGTGTGTCCTCCCCACATCATCACACCAGCAAGGGGCAGTGTGTCCTCCCCACATCATCACACCAGCAGGGGGCAGTGTGTCCTCCCCACATCATCACACCAGCAGGGGGCAGTGTGTCTGTAATAAGGATGAGGTTTAAAAAAAGAAGGAAAAGTGTGCTTTGGAGGGAAATTTGAATGATCCAGGACGGCAGAAGAAAACTTGTAGGTAAAAATATGGTGGGTTTAATTCTTCACCAAAGGAGGTACAAATATCATATAAACAGGATATCAGTCATAAGAGAAATAAGGCAATAGTCTTACAAATGTCTTAGAATGTCTCTGTGGTTCAAGTCTCAGAGTCCCAAAAATGCTGGGGATGTAGTCTCTTTCCAATGGTGACTGAAGATTTGGCTAGAGAACAAAGAACTTCCTTGGGTGAATTCCTGAGGTGGGGGCTAACAAACCCCAGATGTGCGTGGAGACTTCTCTTGAAAGATGGTATACAAAAAGACCCCCCAACCAACTAACCTTCTAATGGCCCTATTCCACGGGTCGTTTTAGAGGAGCAAACGAGCGCTATTAGCGCTCGTTTGCTCCTCGTTCGCCGCTCGCTGCCGCCGCTATTCAACGCGGCTGCAGCGAGCGGGTGAGTGCGGGAGGGGCGGCGGGGAGCTGCGGGGGGGCTGCCCGGGGGATCGCTGATCGTCCGGGCAGCCCATAGGATATAGCAGCATCTGCTGCCGACGCTCCTATTCAACGGAGCGACGGCAGCAGATCGCTGCTATATCAGTCGCTTGTTTTTCAACATGTTGAAAAACAAGCGACTGCAACGATCAGCCGACATGAACGATGTCGGCTGATCGTTGCACTCTATTCCACGGAACGATTATCGTCCGTAGCGGTCGATATCGTCCGAAAACGAACGATAATCGTTCCGTGGAATAGGGCCTTAAGTCTATATACTCTCCTGACCGGGAAAATATATACACTTATGCCCAAATATGGTTACACCCAGTACAACTTATATCCCAAAAATGGTATACTGGCAAAGCTCCAAGTGGATTGGTCAAGCTGGACACGTAGCTATATCTCACTATGATCCATACATTACCCACGTGACCATTTAGACACGACCATATTAGGACTTCCAGTCATCCACCATTTTGGAGGTCAAGAAATTACTAGGTGAGAGTTCAGCCCTATACTCAATATGAGAGTGGAGAAGAGAATGAGACTGGAATACAGTGTAGATATATCTTGGATGATAATAATTTGATTCCACTAATGCCAAAGATAATATGATCCATTCAGCCATTAATAAGGTTAGATGTTATAGATGGGGTTACAGGTTATTAGTTTTTTACAGTGTCCTCCCCACACATCACACCATCACGCTTATGGTCTTCTCCTCCCCGGCGCTGTGGCTGTAGCTTCAGAGCAGCCTGTCTGAGCTGACAGGTCACTTAGCCAATCACTGGCCGGGACCACCACAGCCAACACTCTCAAATATCTGGGTACATTATTTCCTTTTGTCATGAGTGTAATATACTCCATATAGAACTGGGATATATCAATCTGCACTAATACATGAACCAAACCAAATCTGTCAAGACCTTAAGTGTCTCTGAAGACCATCTCAGTGTTATCCCTGATAACCCTATTGGCAAGATGACCAGTGTTACGGAATTTCTACTTAGAGTCATTGTTCACCTGCATAGTCTGGAAAATTAGCAGTCCTATGCCAAGCCTCAGGCCTGCTCCACCCTGTTGGTCTACATTCAAGCTGCTGAAGTTTTATTTCTAAGGCTTTATGTGTTGGGTTGCTGGTCAGGATCTCAGGCATTTCTTGCAGCCACTCTAAAGAGTTTTAAGCTTTCTCCGAGTCCTCAATATCCATGCAAATGGTTCTTGGCCCTAGAAAAAGAAACCCTTAGAAACCCCCTTTCCCTATCTAATCCATATGGAATGAACAAGGTCGGAAATGAAGGATAATGTCCTATACGGGGATGGGTAAAGGTCCATAGGAGGGACAAACGCAACATTGCAATGGATAACTCTATGGATAATAGAGATGAGCGAACCTGGAGCAAGCCCGAGTCCATCCGAACTCGAACGTTCGGCATTTGATTAGCGGGGGCTCCTGAAGTTGGATAAAGCTCTAAGGTTGTCTGGAAAACATGGATACAGCCAATGACTATATCCATGTTTTCCACATAGCCTTAGGGCTTTATCCAACTTCAGCAGCCACCGCTAATCAAATGCCGAAGGTTCGGGTTCAGATGGACTCGGGCTTGCTCCAGGTTCGCTCATCTCTAATGGATAACTCCAGTAAAATGGAGGCCTATAATAACATGTTCATACAATGGAGGATGTCTCAGACAGTAGGTGTTAAGAGACTGTATGATACTAGAAAATAACAGAAAATGCTGACATGGTTTATCATCAGGTGAGCAGGGGATACGGCTGGTGTATGTCAGGGAGATGGGGTGTACCCCAGGGGTGCAGCATTCAGAAATGCCTCCCTTTATGTTTCAAACAACCTCCAACTCCAGACTACACGGATTATGGGGCGCAGGTCCAACTTGAGATCGAGGCACAGTGAGTAATAAAAATATATTTTATTGTGGAGACTCAACGCGTTTCGGAACCGCACCGGTTCCTTTCTCAAGAGTCATGACTCTTGAGAAAGGAACCGGTGCGGTTCCGAAACGCGTTGAGTCTCCACAATAAAATATATTTTTATTACTCACTGTGCCTCGATCTCAAGTTGGACCTGCGCCCCATAATCCGTGTAGTCTGGAGTTGGAGGTTGTTTGCATCATTGTTTCCTGTTGGATATCGGGAGTGGCTGCGGTCCTTGATATATACGCTGCAGAGTGTTGTGCCTCCCTTTGCACAACCACATCAGGTGAGGGTTGCCGTGCACCCCTATCCCTTTTTCACCTTGCCCTTCTGATCCTCGCCATGGAGCGCTGTCGCCCTTTGTTTTTTCCCTTTATGTTTATCAGTTTTACTATAAGTAGATATCTGGTTTTCCAAGCTAAATTCATTTTTTCTGTTTCCCTTTTTTTTCCCCCTCGCTTTCTGTTTATTTCCTTTTTCTCATGATCACCATTGCTTTTTTCTCATTCCCATCTTTTCTTGCTCTCCTCACTTCCCTTTCTTCTCATTCCCTCTTTCTCTTCCTTCTGTTTTCCTATTATTTCTCATTCATTCTCCTTATCCCTTCCTGTTCTTTCCCTATACTTTTTTATGTTTTATTCCTTCCCTTTCTCCTTTCCTTCCTATTCCATTCCCTTCCCCCCCTTGTCTCTATCTCTATCATTTCCCCTTCTACCCTTTTCCATCTTCTTTTCCTATCACTTTCATGTCCTCTTCTCACTTCTTTTCCCATTTTTAGTTCATGTCTTCTATCATGCTTCTCTCTCATTCACTGAACTTTCCCATTTTCCCTTTTCACTCTTTTTCTTTGCATTTTATTTTCTCTTTTATAATTTCTTTCTCTTTTGCATTTTATTTGCATCTTTTTATTCTCATTGCTCCCTTTAATCCTTCTGTTCCCCTGCTCTTTTCCATTTGTGTTTCTATTTTTACTTTCCCTTCTTCTACCCACCTGTCCCTTTCTTTTACATTGTTTCCTCTTTTATTCCCCTTTCTTATTGCTTTCCTTTTTAGTACCCCCCCCCATCCGTTCCCCTTTCAGTCCTGTTTTTCTTCCTCCTCTTTCTCCATTCATTGCCTGTTTCTTTTCGTTTCCCTTTCCATGTACTTTCTGCTTCTTTTTCCCTTTTAGCTTTTTACCTGCTTTCCCTCCCTACTCCCCTTTTGTTCCACCCAGAATCCTGCACATTATTTCTTATAAATCTTCTTATTATTAGGTTACATATCACTGTTGTAGTGGTCACGATTTCACGATTACTATAGAAATCCAACTATACTAACACTACTTATCGATCTCACATCTGTCACTGCCCATAATGAATTGCATCACTCATTGCCTTATTTGTTATTATGTTACTTACTATGCAGATGATGCCCTGGGATAATAACTACAATTATTGGAAAATCTAATTACAGAGAAGTGTGCTGCCCACGTGTGGATGACCGGTCACTTGCCAGATGAGTGAAGGGGGCCTAACCCATGTTACTAAGTTATGGAAATCTTGGATTTTTATGCATAGATTCTGGTTTATTCACTAAATATACCTGGAATCCTGGAAAATGCCTTTTAATCTATGACGCCACCACGCTAGTGGTTGTTCGGAGTATAGCTCAGCCAGATTTTAGGTTGTTGTGACACCAGTGCCAGGTGGGCGCACAGGTATGGAGGCACACCTGCTTTTATTTTAAGGTGTCTGGCTATATCCTTTCCCCTGTGTTCGGTGACCTGCCGGGCTGTGAGGGGGTCCCTTGGGTACTTATGGTGGTCCAGAGTGGAGTTGTGACCCACCCGGACAATCGGTACCGCCACCCACAGAAAGGGGAGATGACCCAAGGATGGAGTAGTGACTGTGTAGGTGTCGGAACAATAATCACTGAGTCCTATTGTCATAGATAAAATCTTCTTAACCGTGAGATTACTTTGTACAGTAGTTGATCACAGACCGTGACAGAACAGAATCTGCGCTAAGAGCCCTTGAAGTAGAAGAGCTGAGCTGACTTGCTTGTGTGCTGAGAAGCAGAGTGAGCTGAGAACAGCAGAGCGGAGTTTGTGCTGCAAGTTCAGAGTAGTGGAGAGGAGATTGTGCTGAGAGTCCCAACCCAGGGTAGAAGTGTGCTTTTCCGGAACTGCCGTTTTTGACCTTTGTTGTTGTTATACCACCTGTTGCCCTACTGTGTCAAGTGACTTGTCCTATTAGGGTGACACAAGCCCCAGACCTTGTTACCTGAGTTAAGCAAGGCGTCCAAATTACCTGGTTACACCTGCGCTGCGAGATAGAATACGTAGGGTTGTAGCAACTTTGCTCTATCCGGATCAGTTCCTCTTGTTTCAGGATACAGTCCTGCACTTTTAGAAGTGTTCACAGCTTGGGTTGGGATGATCTCTGACTTGTCCTCTCTCAAGTAGTTTAGCACTGCATAGTTGGAACAAAGATAGCGTCTAAAAGAAAAGTCTCTCAGTCTCCCATGTGCGTCCGTCCACTACCACACTCCTGACTAGACTTCACTGGAAACTGACTGGAGGGGGAACTGGCAAAGCCAGGGCCCGGCTGGACCACAGCAGGGACCGTCTTGTCTTGCGTCCTCTCTCCAGGGTAAGACTCACTAAGTGTGGGCGTGCACTTCCTCTCCCCATGTGACAACTTCCTACAGGAGGTGTACTGTCCCCTGTGAGTGGTGGAGAAGAAAGTGTAAAGAGAAGAAAGTGAGTAGAGATAGGTGATGAAGAGAATAGAGCTCTTATTGGTGCGCAGATCATAAACAAGCAATAACCCTTAGTTCACTACAGCTGTGCAATATACAAGTGCATATACAAATAACAGCGACATCTAGTGGTAAAACTTGGGTACTACTTCATTACCACGTTAACTTGTAGTACAGGCTTTTGCGAGGGGTGTATGAACTAATAACACCCATGGTGGGACACCACAGAAGCAATTCTGATCATCCCAGTCCGGTCACATGTTGTGGATGGTCTCATTCCATCACTAAATCTATACTAATCCTTCTGTTCCCTGAAAACATATTCAATAACATCAGTGTCCCGTACTGGTTCTGTGATTTACAAAATCTACATTAGCAACAAGCTGAAAAGCCACATTCAGAATATTTGTGAATACTATTAGGAAAAGAATAGATTAAAAGGCATTTTCCAGGATTCCAGGTACAATTAGTGAATAAACCAGAATCTATGCATAAAAATCCAAGATTTCCATAACTTAGTAACATGAGTTAGGCCCCCTTCACTCATATGGTAACTTCATACATTTCTGAACCCATAGGGTTCTATTGGGCAATGATACCTAGAATGTCCTATATTTGTCCAAAATTCCAGCATGGATGCCCCATAGAACACTATGGGGGCATGCAGAATTCCGGACAGCTCCGCATAAACATATCGAATCTGACCGAAATTCTGAATGCATTTCATGGCAGTCTGACCAGCACCACTGGGTGTTGACACTGGCATATCTATCTATCTATCTATCTATCTATCTATCTAATATCTATCTATCTATCTATCTATCTATCTATCTATCTATCTATCTCCTATCTATCTATTATCTATCTATCTATCTATCTATCTATCTATCTAATATCTATCTATCTATCTATCTATCTAATATCTATCTATCTATATATCTCAAATCTATCTCCTATCTATCTATCTATCTATCTATCTATCTATCTCCTATCTATCTATCTCCTATCTATCTATCTATCTATCTATCTATCTATCTATCTATCTATCTATCTATCTATCTCCTATCTATCTATCTATCTCCTATCTATCTATCTATCTATCTATCTTCTATCTATCTATCTATCTATCTATCTATCTATCTATCTATCTGTCTGTCTGTCTATCTATCTATCTCCTATCTATCTATCTATCTATCTATCTATCTATCTATCTATCTATCTCCTATCTATCTATCTATCTATCTATCTATCTATCTATCTCCTATCTACCTATCTCCTATCTATCTATCTATCTATCTATCTATCTATCTATCTATCTATCTCCTATCTATCTCCTATCTATCTCCCCCTATCTATCTATCTATCTATCTATCTATCTATCTATCTATCTATCTATCTATCTATTATCTATCTCCTATCTATCTATCTATCTATCTATCTATCTATCTATCTATCTATCTATCTCCTATCTATCTCTCCTATCTATCTCACAGGAGCTCACAGTTTTTCAAAATTTTGACTTGGTTAACCCCTTAACGACATCGGGCGTAAGTATACGCCCCCGCAGGGTGGGCTTTAACGCAAACGGGCGTATACTTACGCCCAATGTTTCCCCGATTGCTGTGTGTTCACACACAGCGGTCAGGGAAGATGGCCTGCTATAATGTATAGCAGGCCATCTCTGCTCGTCAGCACAGGGGGTGATTAACCCCTCCCGTGCCGACGATCGCTGCTATATGCTGATCAATACAGATCAGCATATAGCAGCTGAAAACAGCTTTCTGGGTCATTGGTGACCCGGTGACCCGGAAAGCAATGGCGATTGGTGCTGTCCGAGATAGTATCAATCGCCATTAGTGTACTGGGGAAAGATGGCGCCGATGCCACCCCCACGATCGCCCTGATAGGCCGGCCAGTAGCGGCCTGGAGACACTGTAAACCCCCCACAAGTGACCCCATTCTGGAAACTACACCCCTCAAGGAATCTAACAAGGGGTGCAGTGAGGATATGGACCCCTTGATGACGGCCACATTTGTGCCATGAAAGTGAAAAAATGAAATTTTTCCCTTTCACGTCACATTGTTCCACGTCACCAGTGGGGTCACCAGTGGGGTCCATATGCTTACTGAGCCCCTTGTTAGATTCCTTGAGGGGTGTAATTTCCAAAATGGGGTCACTTGTGGGGGGTTTCCAGTGTCTTGGCAGCACGAGGGCTCTGTAAATGCGACATGGTCCTTGAAAACCATTCCAGTAAAATCCAGCTTGAAAAGGCCAATTGGCGCTCCTTCCCTTTGGAGGCTCGTCCTGCGCCCGCTTGGCACTTTATGTCCACATGTGGGAAATTTCCGTACTCGGGAGAAACTGCGCTACATGTTTTGTGTTTTTTTTTTTTTTCATGAAAAATGAAAAGGCTAGAACAACATTTTAGTGTAAAAAATTGAATTTTTCCTTTTTTACACCACATTGTTCTGAAAATCTGCGAAGCACCTGTGGGGTCCAAATGCTCACCGCACCCCTTGTTACATTCCTTGAGGGGTCCTGTTTTCTAAATGGTGTCCCTTTAGGGGTGTTTTTTAGGTTTTGGCACCCCAGAGCCTCTGCCATCCTGAAGTGGTACGGTCAAAAATAACCAAATATAACGGAGGCGTTAAAATTCAGTAGGCGCTCCCTTATATCTGAGGCTTGTGGTTGCGTCAAATAGCGCAATAGGGCCACATATGGGGTATTTCTATAAACTGCAGAAACGGAGCAATCAATATTGGGGTGCATTTCTCTGCTAATAGGTTTATCATTATGAAAGATATTGGATTACAATAAAATCTCTGCACAGAAAATAAACATTTTCTAATTTCTTACACACTTCGCTTTTATTTCTGTGACTCCCCTAAAGGGTTAAAACACTTTCTGGATGTGCTTTTGCAGAGTTTGGGGGGTGCAGTTTCTGAAATGGGGTGCTTTGTGGGGCTTTCTAACATACAGGCCCCTCAAATACACTTTGACAGAACCTGAACAGGTCCCTAAAAATATCTGATTTTGAAATTTTACAGATAATTTGAAAAATTGCTGATAATGTTTTAAGCTTCCTATTGTCTAAAAAAATGAAATGTAGTTTAATAAATGCCGGCAACATAAAGTAGACATGTTGCTAATGCTATTTAATATATAATTTATGTGGCATAACCATTTTCTGTATAAGCAGAAAGGTTTCAAAGTTTGAAAAATGCATTTTTTCCACAATTTTTCACGTTATGTTGGTGTTTTTCATAAAGATTCGTTATGAGTAACGACTCCATTTTACCAGAAATGTAAAGTACAATATGTCACGAGAAAACAATCTCAGAATCGTCCGGATAGGTAAAAGCATCCCGAAGTTATTAATGAATAAAGTGACACTGGTCATATTCATAAAATTTGTCTCTGTCCTTAAGGCCATTTCAGGCTCTGTCCTTAAGGGGTTAAAGAGCATTGCTTTGGTTTAAGAGCTCCCTGTACTGGGTGGGAACGGGAGTGGGGAAGGGGCATGCTCTGCATAGCGGGGTCTACAGCCCTGTACTTTGACCCAGGAAGTCTCCCTCACCTTCCATATCATAGCAGATCCACTTCAGGCTGGGGCTTACATCAGGGGACAGGACTGTGGGGGTAATCTCTTCATAGCTGTAACCCCTCTCTCCCCTGACAGAGAGTGCTGCATGTATGTGCCCACATCTGTCCTGCCCATTCCTTCATGCTCCCTGCAGTCTCTGTCCGCCCTTGTGTTTCCCATCCTCTCCATTACTGTACAGTAACTTATAATATCACATATTCTGCTGTTTCTGAATTTTTGTTTCATTTGTTTTACATGTTATTCAGAATTAAAAATCATTATTTTTGGGATGTGGAACCAATTGTCTGCATATCAGTGATTTCTTATGGTAAAATTTGCTTTGGTTTAAGAGTGGATTAGGATTACAAGCGCGGTCCCGGAACGAATTATGCTCGTAATCCAAGGCACCACTCTCTCTCTCTCTCTCTCTCTCTCTCTCTCTATACACGGGCCCCCTGAGTTGACTTCTGCAGTGACGTTACACACACTATATATATATATATATATATATATATATATATATATATATATATATATATAATATGTGTGTGTGTGTAACTCTGATCAGATTCGCTTTTCTCTTTCTTTTCCATTCAGCCCAAGCCATAACCCCCTTCTCTACAGAATCTGCCAGGAAAAACATTTTAGGCTCCTTGCTCCAGCACACACAGTAATTAGGTCTCCTCTGTGCCTATATGCCCTATCTGTGCTCACATAGTGTAGGCCTTCTCTCTACCCCCACATAGTTGTAGCCCCCCCCCCTTCCCTCTGTGTCTGCATAAATTATAGGCCTCAACTGTGCCTCCAAATAGTATAGCCCCCCTGCTCAGCATCCTGCCTATATAGAATAGCCCCCATGCTGTGCAGCATCCCCATATAGAATAACCCCCTGATGTGCAGCATCCCCATATAGAATAGCCCCCATGCTGTGCAGCATCCCCATATAGAATAGCCCCCATGCTGTGCAGCATCCCCATATAGAATAGCCCCCATGCTGTGCAGCATCCCCATATAGAATAACCCCCTGATGTGCAGCATCCCCATATAGAATAACCCCCCCTGCTGAGAAGCATCCCCATATAGAATAACCCCCCCCCCTGCTGTGCAGCATCCCCATATAGAATAGCCCCCATGCTGTGCAGCATCCCCATATAGAATAGCCCCCATGCTGTGCAGCATCCCCATATAGAATAACCCCCTGATGTGCAGCATCCCCATATAGAATAACCCCCCCTGCTGAGAAGCATCCCCATATAGAATAACCCCCTGATGTGCAGCATCCCCATATAGAATAACCCCCTGCTGAGAAGCATCCCCATATAGAATAACCCCCCTGCTGAGAAGCATCCCCATATAGAATAACCCCCCCTGCTGTGCAGCATCCCCATATAGAATAACCCCCCCCTGCTGTGCAGCATCCCCATATAGAATACCCCCGCTGTGCATTATTCCCGTATAGAATATCACCTGCTCTGCCCCTCATATAGTAATAATGTCAACTGCTGTGCCCCTCATATAGTAATATTGCCTCCTGCTGTGCCCCTCATATAGTAGTAATGTCTCCTGCTGTGCCCCTCATATAGCAATAATGTCCATGCTGTGTCCTATATAGTAATAATGTCCCTGCTGTGCACCCAAATATAGTAATAATGCCCCCATGCTGTGTCACCCATAGTAAAAATGCCCCCACTGCTGTGCCCCCTATTTAGTAATATAGCATCTACTGTACCCACCATAGTAATAAAGTTTCCCTCTGCCTACAATAAACCTGCCCCCTACACACACTATCCCACCTGACCCCCTACACACACACACACTACCCCCACCTTACCCCCCCTACACACACTACCCCAACCTGACTGCCCCTACACACACACACTACCCCCACCTGACCCCCCATACACACACTACCACCCCCATCTGAGCCCCCCATACACACACTACGAACCCCTTCTGAGCCCCCCATACACACACACTACTACCCCCCTCTGAGCCCCCCATACACACACTACCACCCCCATCTGAGCCCCCCATACACACTACTACCCCCATTTGAGCCCCCATACACACACACTACTACCCCCCTCTGAGCCCCCCCATACACACACTACTACCCCCCTCTGAGCCCCCCATACACACACACTACTACCCCCCTCTGAGCCCCCCATACACACTACTATCCCCATTTGAGCCCCCCATACACACACTACTACCCCCTCTGAGCCCCCCATACACACACTACTACCCCCTCTGAGCCCCCCATACACACACACTACTACCCCCCTCTGAGCCCCCCATACACACACACTACTACCCCCCTCTGAGCCCCCCATATACACACACACTACTACCCCCATCTGAGCCCCACATACACACTACTACCCCCATCTGAGCCCCCCATACACACATTACTACTGCCCCCATCTGAGCCCCCCATACACACACTACTACCCCCATCTGAGCCCCCCCTACACACACTACGAACCCCTTCTGAGCTCCCCATACACACACACTACTACCCCCCTCTGAGCCCCCCATACACACACACTACTACCCCCATCTGAGCCCCCATACACACACACACACACTACTACCCCCATCTGAGCCCCCATACACACACACACACACACTACTACCCCCATCTGAGCCCCCATACACACACACACACACTACTACCCCCATTTGAGCCCCCATACACACACACTACTACCCCCATCTGAGCCCCCCATACACACACTATCCCCATTTGAGCCCCCATACACACACACTACTACCCCCATCTGAGCCCCACATACACACACTACTACCCCCCTCTGAGCCCTCCATACACACACACTACTACCCCCATCTGAGCCCCCCATACACACTACTATCCCCATTTGAGCCCCCCATACACACACTACTACCCCCATCTGAGCCCCCCCATACACACACTACTACCCCCATCTAACCCCCCATACACACACACTACTACCCCCCTCTGAGCCCCCCATACACACACACTACTACCCCCATCTGAGCCCCCCATACACACACTACTACCCCCATCTGACCCCCCCATACACACACACTACTACCCCCATCTGACCCCCCATACACACACTACTATCCCTATCTGACCCCCATACACACACTACTACCCCCATCTGAGCCCCCATACACACTACTATCCCCATTTGAGCCCCCATACACACACTACTATCCCCATCTGAACCCCCCATACACACACACTACTGCCCCTATCTGAGCCCCCCATACACACTACTACCCCCCATCTGACCCCCCCATACACACACACTACTACCCCCCTCTGAGCCCCCCATACATACACACACACACACACACACACTACTACCCCCATTTGACCCCCCATACACACACACTACTACCCCCATCTGAACCCCCCATACACACACTACTATCCCCATCTGACCCCCCATACACACACACTACTACCCCCATCTGAGCCCCCCATACACACACACTACTACCCCCATCTGACCCCCCATACACACACACACTACTACCCCCATCTGACCCCCCATACACACACACACTACTACCCCCATCTGACCACCCATACACACACACACACTACTACCCCCATCTGACCCCCCATACACACACACTACTACCCCCATCTGACCCCCCATACACACACACTACTACCCCCATCTGACCCCCCATACACACACACACTACTACCCCCATCTGACCCCCCATACACACACACACACACACACTACTACCCCCATCTGACCCCCCATACACACACACTGAGTACTACCTGGTCACACACTGCCAGCCCCCATCCCCCTGCCCCAAACACACACAGTAACCTCCCCCCGGGGGTTACAATACTCATCCCTGTGCTGCATCTTGAGGTGGAGGAGCGCGGCAGGGGAGAAGCTTGGCGGCGATACAGCCGGCTGTGACGTCCCTGGAGAGCAGGAGAGAGGCGGGCCGGAGCGTGCAGCGTCCACTGCGTCCAATGAAGAGAGGGGTGACGTCACGAGGCATCGGGAAGTGGTGCCGGCCGATCCCGCTCCCGCGGCCCACCAGCGCTGAAATAACAGCAGCCTGAGGCCTCTGATAGTGATCTATCACCGCTGTTACTTCAGCGCTGGCTGGTTAAAAAAGACTTTCGGGGCTAGGCTGAAATCATGCGGGGCTGGGGCCCTGAATGATTAAGCCTAGCGACGCCACTGGAAGTGTGTATGCTCCAGCCGGGATCCCATTGCAAATATAAGGCTGTTCACCTCCTCGAAACTACGGCCGTAGTTCTGCGGCGAGAACTACGACCGTAGTTTTACATAGTGTGAACATTGCCTTAATACGTATCACCTTAACAACATGCCGGAATCATTTATTATACCACTAGCGTCCATATATACCCCCTGCTTGATGTAAGCTAATTACATCCATATACCATATACTACAAAAAGAAAAAAAAATCATCAAATTGTATTGAATTCCTGGTATATGCAGCAAAAAGGACTAGGCCGGGTGAGTATTATAAGACATCTGTATATGCATATATCATGTACTAATATGTATCTACTAGAACATTCTGCACGGAGCTGATAATAGTAATTATCGGCCAATAATTGCTGCCACATTCAGAACTGGATTATCCTATGTTACAAGGTAATTATATGCTTTGGCTATATTAATATTATATATATGCTACTATCCTGCGGAAAGTATACGGCTAATGATAATGGTATGAAGAAGAAGATAGAAAGACTTATGTGAGTTACTATATGGGGCAGAAGGGTGAGGCACAGTTTATATCTCATAAGGTTTATATCTCCAGTCTTTTTCTTACAAGGAACAGATTGACAGAACTTTAGGAGTGGTAAGAAATAAAAATAAGGGAAACACTTAATTTACCTTTTAGGCAAAGTGTGGACCCTCTGCAGGAGGCAGAAAAACCTCAACCTGCATTCACACAGCTCAAGCATTTTCTCCTATCTTAGTCATAGCAGTAACGAAGCCCCGCCCCCACTTCCTGTGTTCTGTCCTGGTCTCTCTGCTACTACAGATGGAATTACCCTAACAACAGGCAGTGGACAACTGTTTGCAGGCAAGTGAGACACCTAGTGGCCATGGCTTTAGAGCTTTTTTTTTTTCTAGGATAAGGAGTCATTTTTGGTAAATAAAGTCATTTCAAACTATTAAAATATCAAACAAGCTATTAAATGGATGCAAGTTGTTTAGTGACTGTTTAAAGGGGTGATCCAGAATTTGAAAAAAGCACAACTACTTTCTTGCGTAAACAGCACCACCTCTGTCCTCAGGTTGTGTGTGGTATTACAATTCAGGTCAATTCACTTCAATGGAACAGAGCTGCAAAACCTCCCAGACTGAGGCTAGGGGTGGTGCTGTTGCTGAAAGAAAGCAGCCATGTTTTTCTAAGTCTAGATAACCCCTATAAGTTCTTTGCTGGTGTACTAGGGGAGGAATCTATTGCTGATAAAGAATCTGCTCTATTCAGTCCACAATTTAGGGACAGGTGTGCCAATGTTTTTGGAAGATGCAGCCATGTTTCATCTTAGCACACATGGTTCTTTTTATTTATATATCATCATCATTAGTAGTAGTAGTTTTTTATTTTATATTAATAATCTTGAGAATTTGTTATGCCCAGTAGGAGAATATGACAACACAACTGTGTCATGGGATTTCATAGGTGTTGCTCCCTCTAGTGATTAAAAGTAGAACAATGAGAATTGCGCGTAGAACTGACCTCAGCTTTTGAAATAAGTTTCCTGGATACTGTACCCAATGCTTTATGGACTCTACATAGCAATGTGTATTTTATGGTGTGTGGGGATTGCTGTTTAGTTGTTGTTTTCTATTAAATACAAGCTGAACAGGTTAATATAATGCAAAAAAGTTTAGAATTGTGTAAATTTTTCATAAACAAAAGAAAAAATGCAAAAGATGTCAGCTACACTTTAACAAGCCATGCGGTTTCTTCATTCGGTAAGGGAGGCGGCAGTAATAACATCAATGGCCTATCCCAGCTCTGTGCAATTACTTACCATCATAGGAATACCCTATAACTACACCTATCTTATATGACCACAGAGATGTCTATAAGATGGGTGGGTAGCCTGAGGTTATATATTGGCCATATTGGATAAAAGACGTGTAGTGCTGGTGCGGATGGTAGGCTGGCAGTCAGGTAGCGGCGTCAGGTACAGGCAGAAGGGTTGGGGCAGATAGCACAGGTCAGCACAGTGCACAGGGGTCAGGCAGAGGTAACATTAGAAGAATAGGTCAGATACAGGTACACTGTCCCTATGGGAATATCACTTTATTGCTGTTACACAGGTGAGCTGGTAGAGCAGGCTTATATAGTGATGGGCAGGGATGGGTGGAGGGCACATTAAGAGTGCCCGTGCAAGGCAATGGTTCCTTGTAAAAGAATACATAGATGATAAAATTGTTTACCTTTTGCACATCATAGAGACAATAATAGGATGTTATATATCCTACTATAACTAGGAGGAAGATTCCGTCTGCCTCTATATTATTGTTAACTTTTATAGTGTTTTTCATTTGTATTTTACTCGACCTTGTATATTTGTGTCTATAGCAGCTATGGCTCGGAGGGTGCGCCCCAGAAGAGGGTTGACCTGTGGGGGTGTAATATAAAGTGCTTTATATATTGGGTGTTTCTCAGTTTTGGCCTGAGGAAGGCCCAGTAAGGCTGAAACGTTGCCACTTATAATCCTCTATGGGGCTGTGAAGAAGAGCTAAGTTCTATCAGGATTTCTGCTCCCTCCGTCATTGTTTACTTGACCTGGTGACATGCCATACCACGATGACAAAGGGTGCGTAGGATATGTGACAATTGTCGAAGATGGGAATAAAACCTTAAGTAAGGAAAACATAAAACTTTAAGAAATTGTCGAATAATTGGGGGGAGGGGGGGAGCATGAATAAAGTGATGAAATAAAACATCTTTAAAAGTAGAGAAATCATAGAACGAGAGACTATAGAGTCAAAGAGAACAACAATATAATGATAGAAAAGCAGCATAGCACAGCATGAGGGGGAGGAGCATGTAATGTGCACAGGAAAAAGCATAGCATGAGGGGGAGGAATATGTCATGTGCACAGGAAGCAGCCTAGCACAGCAGGAGGGGAGGAGCATGCCATGTGCACAGGAAGCAGCCTAGCACAGCAGGAAGGGAGGAGCATGCCATGTGCACAGGAAGCATCCTAGCACAGCAGGAGGGGAGGAACATGCCATGTGCACAGGAAGCATCCTAGCACAGCAGGAAGGGAGGAGCATGCCATGTGCACAGGAAGCATCCTAGCACAGCAGGAGGGGAGGAACATGCCATGTGCACAGGAAGCATCCTAGCACAGCAGGAGGGGAGGAACATGCCATGTGCACAGGAAGCATCCTAGCACAGCAGGACCTCCCTCCCCTGTGCCTGATTTCTCTATCTCAGCTTGCTCTCTACCCCTTTTTGAATATCAGTGTCTCCCGAAACCATCAGCCAGCGGGACTGCTCTTTCTCCAATAGGTCCTCCAGCACCCACATCTGTTGCCACTCTTCAGGGTTATTCGACCACAGATAAATTGTTGGGTTCTTTTATAACACATTTTCTTACCATTTATTAAGGGGTCTCTCTTTTTTAGCCTCTCTGAATTTTTTGATTTCTTGGTGCAATATACTGGTAGAGCAATCTGGCAGCTATCCCCATGTTGCGGGTGTGGTAGGATTTGCCAGCAAGTGGCTCCAGTCCTGGACTAATAGCGGGGCAATAATGCCTCTTTTGTTCTTCTTTTATTGGCTATGTAAGATCCATTCTTTATAGACAGATTTTGTTGTTATGTTGTGTCTTGCAGCTTTCTTGTTGTTCCAGTAAAAGATTTGGATAAAGACCAAACACAAACTGGGCTCATCCGGCTTATGTCACTCCGCGCAGAATATTGGCAGCGCTTCCATCTTTTGTAAAATTGCTGAGCCGTAAACCTTTTCATTTTTTTCTTTAATATAACACAAAATCATAAATAATGGCGGAAAGATTTCTCATGGAAGGTGTCCTATATCTCCTGATTGTCCCATGAGGTTGTATCCGCTCCACAGGGTCATCTGTTCCTTTAGGAATTGTTTTGACCTATATGGTTTGTGTTTGGTTTATATTCCTTCTGTGTCAAATTCTTCCACAAGTCTAATGGGCCTATTACACCGGTTGTTTAGAGGAGCAAACGAGCGCTCTCAGCGCTCGTTTGCTCCCCGTTCCCCGCTCGCTGCCGCCGCTATTCAACGTGGCTGCAGCGGGCGGGTGAGTGCGGGAGGGGGCGGCGGGGAGCTGCGGGGGGGCTGCCCGGGGGATCACTGATCGTCCGGGCAGCCCATAGGATATAGCAGCGTCTGCTGCCGACGCTCCTATTCAATGGAGCGACAGCAGCAGATCGCTGCTATATCAGTCGCTTGTTTTTCAACATGTTGAAAAACAAGCGACTGCAACGATCAGCCAACATGAACGATGTCGGCTGATCGTTGCACTCTATTCCACGGGACGATTATCGTCCGTAGCGGCCGAATATGAACGATAATAGTTCCGTGGAAAAGGGCCTTAAGACCTCCCTCACACGGCTGTAGAACATGTTCTGTAGAATTAGACCCATTTTAGTCTATGGATCAGTGCACATGACCTATGGTTTATACAGTAAACTTAGGGGGACTGGCTTACGTCATAGATAAAGCCCCACTCCACCTCCTAGGGAATTGGGGAGCCGGAATTTGCAGGTGTAAATTCTTGCCTGGTTTAAAATTTCATAAATGAGGTGTAGGAGGAGGCCATGCCTCCCTTCTGCTTTGCGGGGCCTCCCCTGCCTGTCCATCAGGCGAGCAGAGGATACGGTAGGTGACCACCAAGAAGAAGGCCACAATCTGCACCTTCCCTGACGCACACTCCCAGGGCGCATCATTAATAAATCTCCCCCATAGACTTTAGGCCTTCTTTATGCACGTTCCATCCTTTGGTGGGTAACCAACAGATGACACTCTATGGGCCATCCATTCCCTACAGATCAGTGTTTTTTATAGACTGAAAAGCCACTATGGTCATGTGAAGGAGGCCTAAAGGTCCCCATACACATGGTGTAAAGTGAAACTGGCTCAGTTGCCCCTAGCAACCAATCAGATTCCACTTTTCATTCCTCACAGACTCTTTGGAAAATGAAAGGTGGAATCTGATTGGTTGCTAGGGGCAACTGAGCCAGTTTCACTTTACACCATGTTGGATAAATCTCCCCCAGTATACCCAGCATGTGTCGCTCCACTTTATGCTTCCCATATACGAGGGCCTTGTCCATGTCTCCATCCTCAGTCCAGATCTAACTAATATTAAGGCTATCTCCATTGGAAGATATGATAGGAGCCTTCATCTCAGATTTATGTGAAAAATGACAAAATAAAATAGTGCACCAAAAAAAAAAATCAAAGAAATAAATCAACACAACTTTTTGGGTGGTATAAATCCGACACAACCTTCTCTGTTAACCATAACAGTAAATTAAAGGGGTTGTTTACCAAAATATTTTCCTTTCAAATAAACAGGTGCCAGAAATTGTCAGAGATTTGTAATTTACCTCTATTAAAAAAAAAATCTCAAATCTTCCAGTACTTATCAACTGCTGTATGTCCTGCAGGAAATGGTGTATTTTTTCCAGTCTGGAGAGTAGATATGGGAATTTGCTACCTACTGCTCTGGACAGTTCCTGACATGGACAGAGGTGGCAGCAGAGAGCACTGTGTCAGACTGGAGAGAATACACCACTTCCTGCAGGACATATAGCAGCTGATAAGTACTGGATGGTGATAAAATAGAGATTCGGAGAGAGCTGTAACTGAATGGCAGAATAGAGAAGTCTGAGTGAGAGGTGACGGTGTGAATGTGGTGGAGAGAACGGTGATAAATTGGAGAAGAGGTAGAGACCAATGATGGTGTGATGGAATGAAGAGAGGGTTAGAGAGCGTGGTGATGGAATAATAGAATAAGAGAGGATTAGAGAAGAGAGCAGTGAAGGAATAGAGAATGCAGCAATGGATTAGAGAGCACAGTGATGAATTGATAGAACAGAAAGAGAGAGGGTAAAAGAGAGTGGTGATGACAGGAGAGGACAGAGAGAGAACAGAGGTCATACAGTATTATTGAAAAGGATTAGAGAGCAGTGATAGAATAGGGAGAAGAATAGAGAGCAGAGAGCTAAAATGAAGAGAGTATTAGAGAGCAGTAATGGATTAATAGAATAGAGAGGGCATTACAGAGAAGTAATGGAGTGATAGAATAGAGAGAGGGTTAGAAAGCAGTGATGGAATGATAAAATAGGCCGAGGATTAGAGAGCAGTAATGGAGTGATAGAATATACAGAGGATTGGAAAGCAGAAGCAAAAGTGATATAAAATGGAGAGGATTAGAGAGCAGTGATGGAGTGTTAGAATAGAGAGGGTTAGAGAGCGGTGATTGAGTAATAGACAGTAGTGATGGAGTGATAGACAGCAGTGATGGAGTGATAGATAGAGGGATGGTTAGAGAGCAGTGATTGAATATGCAGAAGATTAGAGAGCAGATTGATAAAATAGAGAGAGAATTAGAGAGCAATGATAAAGTGGTGGAATAGGAAGAGGATTAAAGAACAGAGGGATAGAATAGGGAGACGATTAGTAATGGAGTGTTAAAATAGAGAGAGGGTTAAAAGCAGTGATGGAGTGATAGATGAGAAAATTAGAGAGCAGTGATAAAGTGGTAGAATAAAGAGAGTGTTAGAGAGCAGTGATGTAGTGGTAGAATAGAGAGCAGTGATGGAGTGATAGAACAGAGAGCAGGGATGGAGTAGGAGATAGATAGATAATAGGAGATAGATAGATGGATAGATAGATGGATGGATAGATAGATAGATAGATAGATAGATAGGAGATATATAGATAGGAGATAGATAGATAGATAGAAAGGAGATAGATAAGATAGATAGATAGATAGATAGATAGATAGATAGGAGATAGATAGATAGATAGATAGATAGATAGAAGATAGATAAGATAGATAGATAAGATAGATAAATAGATAGATAGATAGAAGATAGATAAGATAGATAGATAAGATAGATAGATAGATAGATAGATAGATAGATAGATAGATAGATAGATAGATAGATAGATAGGAGATAGATAATAGATAGATAGATAGGAGATAGATAATAGATAGATAGATAGATAGATAGATAGATAGATAGATAGGAGATAGATAGATAGATAGATAGATAGATAGATAGATAGATAGATAGGAGATAGATAGATAGATAGATAGATAATAGATAGATAGATAGGAGATAGATAATAGATAGATAGATAGATAGATAGATAGGAGATAGATAGATAGATAGATAGGAGATAGATAGATAGATAGATAGACAGGAGATAGATAGATAGATAGATAGATAGATAGATAGATAGATAGGAGATAGATAGATAATAGATAGATAGGAGATAGATAGATAGATAGATAGATAGATAGATAGATAGATAATAGATAGATAGATAGATAATAAATAGATAGATAGATAGATAGATAGATAGATAGATAATAGATAGATAGATAGATAGATAGATAGATAGATAGATGATAGATAGATAGATAGATAGATAGATAGATAGGAGATAGATAGATAGATAGATGATAGATAGATAGATAGATAGATAATAGATAGATAGATAGATAATAAATAGATAGATAGATAGATAGATAGATAATAGATAGATAGATAGATAGATAGATAGATAGATAGATAGATAGATGATAGATAGATAGATAGATAGATAGGAGATAGATAGATAGATAGATAGATAGATAGATAGATAGATAGATAGAAGGTTAGAGAGAACAGTGTCCCTCATCTCTCTATACTTGTATCAGAGAGCCCCTTCAGGAGACAGGATAGCAGTGTGATATGAGGGAGGGCCAGCAGCACTGACTGTATATACAGAGGGAGCACTGCCTGTATACAGAGGGAGCACTGCCTGTATACAGAGGGAACACTACCTGTATATACAGAGGGAGCACTGCCTGTATACAGAGGGAGCACTGCCTGTATATACAGAGGGAGCACTGCCTGTATACAGAGGGAGCACTGCCTGTATACAGAGGGAACACTACCTGTATATACAGAGGGAGCACTGCCTGTATATACAGAGGGAGCACTGCCTGTATATACAGAGGGAGCACTGCCTGTATACAGAGGGAGCACTGCCTGTATATACAGAGGGAGCACTGCCTGTATACAGAGGGAGCACTACCTGTATATACAGAGGGAGCACTGCCTGTATATACAGAGGGAGCACTGCCTGTATACAGAGGGAGCACTGCCTGTATACAGAGGGAGCACTGCCTGTATATACAGATGGAGCACTGCCTGTATACAGAGGGAGCACTGCCTGTATATACAGAGGGAGCACTGCCTGTATACAGAGGGAGCACTGCCTGTATACAGAGGGAGCACTGCCTGTATACAGAGGGAGCACTGCCTGTATACAGAGGGAGCACTGCCTGTATACAGAGGGAGCACTGCCTGTATACAGAGGGAACACTACCTGTATATACAGAGGGAGCACTGCCTGTATACAGATGGAGCACTGCCTGTATACAGAGGGAGCACTGCCTGTATATACAGAGGGAGCAGTGCCTGTATACAGAGGGAGCACTGCCTGTATACAGAGGGAGCACTGCCTGTATATACAGAGGGAGCACTGCCTGTATACAGAGGGAGCACTGCCTGTATACAGAGGGAGCACTGCCTGTATACAGAGGGAGCACTGCCTGTATACAGAGGGAGCACTGCCTGTATACAGAGGGAACACTACCTGTATATACAGAGGGAGCACTGCCTGTATACAGATGGAGCACTGCCTGTATACAGAGGGAGCACTGCCTGTATATACAGATGGAGCACTGCCTGTATACAGAGGGAGCACTGCCTGTATACAGAGGGAGCACTGCCTGTATACAGAGGGAGCACTGCCTGTATACAGAGGGAACACTACCTGTATATACAGAGGGAGCACTGCCTGTATACAGATGGAGCACTGCCTGTATACAGAGGGAGCACTGCCTGTATATACAGAGGGAGCACTGCCTGTATACAGAGGGAGCACTGCCTGTATATACAGAGGGAGCACTGCCTGTATACAGAGGGAGCACTGCCTGTATATACAGAGGGAGCAGTGCCTGTATACAGAGGGAGCACTGCCTGTATACAGAGGGAGCACTGCCTGTATATACAGAGGGAGCACTGCCTGTATACAGAGGGAGCACTGCCTGTATACAGAGGGAGCACTGCCTGTATACAGAGGGAGCACTGCCTGTATACAGAGGGAGCACTGCCTGTATATACAGCACAGGAGAGATATCAGGCAGTAGGCGGCTCCCTGTAATCTGCCGGTGTCCACAGCCGGAACCTGCTGCTGCCCCGGGCTGCTCTCCAGTAGGAACCTGAGCTGATCGTCCGGTAACTGATGGTGGTCTTCCCTCAGGTATGCTGGGCTGTGTGTGAGGGTATAGCTAGAGATGTAATTCCCTATTGTTTCTGGTCTCTTCCATTATTACCTGTGTAACTATAGAAGTGTGTGTGTGTGTGTGTGTGTGTGTGTGTGTGTGTGTGTGTGTGTGTGTGTGTGTGTCGTTTATGTATGTATTGCATGTCACGTATGTGTAGCTTTTATCCATTGTGTATCTATATATTTTAGATTTTACTGTATTACTTGCTCATTTGTTATGGTTACTTATTATTCTATTTATTTTCTCAATCCTACAAGATTGCAAGGTGCTGTATGTGGCACTATATATAAGTAAAGATGATCAGTTATGTTAGTAGTAGTTTTATTGTGTTGTTGCATCTATTGTGTGGACATTTATTTGCATTTTCATGTATATGTATGTATATGTATATGTGTATGTATGTATGTATGTATCAATTGTGTGTATGTATCTGTATCTGTACATTTGTATTTTATTTAAATACATACAAATGTTTTTCACATGTGTAAATATATAAAATGGGCGTATTTCATGTGTGTACATGTATGTGTATATGTATGTATGTATAAATTGTGTGTACATGTATGTGTATATGTATGTATGTATGTATGTATGTACATATTATGTGTACATGTATGTGTAGATGTAAGTATGTATATATATATATATATTGTGTGTACATGTATGTGTAGAAGTATGTATATATTGTGTGTACATGTATGTGTAGAAGTATGTATATATTGTGTGTACATGTATGTGTACATGTATGTATATATTGTGTGTACATGTATGTGTATAAGTATGTATATATTGTGTGTACATGTATGTATATATTGTGTGTACATGTATGGATATATTGTGTGTACATGTATGTATGTATGTATGTATATATTGTGTGTACATGTATGTGTAGATGTATATATATTGTGTGTACATGTATGTATATATTGTGTGTACATGTATGTGTATATGTATGTATATATTGTGTGTATATGTATGTGTATATGTATGTATGTATATATTGTGTGTACATGTATGTATATATTGTGTGTACATGTATGTGTATATGTATGTATATATTGTGTGTACATGTATGTTTGTAAAATTGAAAAAAGTTCAGCAGCACTAGAAAAACATATATGTGCGGGTGCACGTCTCACCAAACCGGACCCAGGTTCTCTTTGGACATGTATGTTTGTATATATTGTGTGTACATGTATGTATATATTGTGTGTACATGTATGTGTATATGTATGTCTGTATATATTGTGTGTACATGTATGTGTATATGTATGTCTGTATATATTGTGTATACATGTATGTGTATATGTATGTCTGTATAAAATGTGGGTACATAATTTAGATCATTACATGTATGCATTGTGCTTACTATATGTTGTTATTATTATTATTATTATTATTATTATTATTATTATTATTATTATTATACTTGCGTATTGATTATATCCTATATTGAATATCATAGCCCAGAATTTTATCATATAAACAGATCCTTATTGATTATATAAATAACAGCCAGATCCCTTTCTAGATCTCCAGACTCTACTACCACCTCACCCCAATTATAGTCACCACTCCAAGTGAGGGGTAATATATATATAATTTTATTTATTTTTTTTACATATTTTAATTGTTTTGCTTCCCATAGTAAGATGTTTAAGTGTCCCTGTAGTTATAACTTTTAAAATCTAAATCAACAAGGGAGGGCTCCTTTGTTTTGAATACAGCCGTGGGTACAGCACGTGACCAGTGGCCGGACAGTATAATCCAGTCCAGTGTTTAACACCTGCAATATTTATTCTCCTGCAGTTCTTTATGCTGCTATTGGTTGACTGCAGGTAGGTGTAATGACATGTGTACGTCCATGTAGTGTCCTGTACGGACAGGAATAGGGACATATATTGGTAGTCAGAGTCCTCAGAATAGATCTGCAGACATACCCCCACCTGAGTAGCAGGTTAGTCTCTACGAGTTTCCCTTACTAGTTGCGGGATCATCATGGGACATAAATAGCATGATATAAATAACATGAGACAGGAATTTAATAAATTGTATATAGATGATAAAGCTGAGACAGTCCTGAATCATAAAACCACTAGGTAGGATGACTTGGTGTAACAGGTCAATGTAGATGGGGGCTGCTAAGTGGACTGGGGGGACATGACGTTATTGTACAAGAAAATGGTGATGTGTGGATGTCGAGTACTTTCCCACCAGCACTCTCTTACATCCAGAGATGAATGCATTTGTAGTCCTCTTGGAAATTTCCAATGTCGTGTATATGAAACAACTGTATAGGATTTCAGAACTCCACACCTCCACCCCTTTAGAAGGAACTGGTCTGGCAGACACAGCCGCTATACTATTTCTTAAAGTGACATAGGTTAAGGAGAACATCGGGGATTCCATTGGTGGACTCGTCTTTGGGATTTTAAGGGTTTTCCAGGAGACAATCCAGCAGGAGGTGAGTGACAGGAGTCCTTGGTGGTAGCGGACAATATCGCAGCCCTTACGTCAGGTCGTCTAGGTTGTGGTCATTTTATAGGATCTCTGAATGGTGCCACTATCAGTATACTGTACCAAGTGTATTATGGAGGTACAGTAGCCATCTTGACTTGTCCGTGCAGCAGGTTGGACTACATTATCCGCTATATCCGCCTTCAGGGCATAATACCATGTGACAGAGAGGGGTAAGGTAGTGACCTTTGTGACTTTTACCACAAGCCATTACTGGAATTAGCGGTGGTAGGTTGGTTGTGACTGACATCTGGGATCTAAGTCATCTCTGATCTCAGCCATGCACAGCATATAGTCAGTGCGCCAACATACCACCCACGTGTAATACTGGGGGCCCACAGAAGCCATTGGTGATCCCTCAGTCGTGTATATTAAGATGGGGCTAGGTCCAATCACTGATACAATGTACTGTATATTTAGTATTGACTCTCTAGGTTCCCTGTCAACCATTGTGTTGCCCTCACTGCTTCGCTATATGTTAACAAGTGCTCAGTATACGGCATGTAAATGAGGGTGACCGCCGTGACCCTTGAGGACCTTTGAAGGTGACCGCCTTGAGCCTTGAGGACCTTAGAAGGTGACCGCCTTGAGCCTTGAGGACCTTAGAAGGTGACCACCATGAGCCTTGAGGACCTTAGAAGGTGACCGCCTTGAGCCTTGAGGACCTTAGAAGGTGACAACCATGAGCCTTGAGGACCTTAGAAGGTGACCAGCATTGAGCCTTGAGGACCTTAGAAGGTGACCACCATGAGCCTTGAGGACCTTAGAAGGTGACCGCCATGAGCCTTGAGGACCTTAGAAGGTGACCACCATGAGCCTTGAGGATCTTAGAAGGTTACCAGCATTGAGCCTTGAGGACCTTAGAAGGTGACCGCCATGAGCCTTGAGGACCTTAGAAGGTGACCGCCATGAGCCTTGAGGACCTTAGAAGGTGACCAGCATTGAGCCTTGAGGACCTTAGAAGGTGACCGCCATGAGCCTTGAGGACCTTAGAAGGTGCCAGTGCTTTTCTGTCTATCTAGCATTACTTGCACATTCTTCAAGAAAATTACCTATGGGGTAAAAAACAAGCAAAAATGGAGTTGTGGGATATGTATGACTGCGGGAAGACAAGAATCCCCACACGTCTCCTTACAGTGATGGATTACAGATCATTGCTAATGACAGAGCTTCTTCCACCAGGGGCACATTAAGTACATAACAGTAAGCTACTACATACGAAAGACCCTACTGCCACCCATGCCAGTTCTATACCAGCTTGTCACTTGCTGTCTATTAAATGAAATTAGGCCATCAGGACTATACCATGGTATATGTTGGTATACTTTTCTGACAGGTTGCCAATATCTACTGCCAACAGGTCCTTAGAATGTGGTAGGAACCTAGCCTAACTTAGATATAGCAGATGTTACATGACTGAGGTGGTCATTGGGTAGAACTCTTTGTGATACCCTCCCTGCCTTACTGGAAAGGAGGGGGAAAGGCTGAAGCACTATGAGGGGTAGTAGCAGACCTGGGGCACAGGAATCATTGTATATGAAAACAGAAGCACGGAGAACATTTCGAGAGGAATGGCAGAGCCTAGTGTATTATAACCTATAGAACAGTACAAGCAGCCCAGAGTAGACGCGGCTCGCTTAGAATGAATGGAGCCGTGTCATACAGGGGAGGGAATTCCCTCCCACTGGGGGCGGGCCGGCCGACCTCCAGTGCTTCAGCACTGGCCGGTACCGCTGGATCGAACGGTGCTGTGCTCAGGAACCGGGCGGCGGTCCGAAAAACGGACCGTGGCACCGGCTTCCCCGGGCCGTCTCCGATCGATCCGTGGGGTCAGGTTAAAGTGGATGTACCGGGTGGTACATCCTCTTTAAGCAAACCAACATTGTTTTAACAGGTTTTCTATTCTAAAAAAACAGTCACTTCTAGTGTGGTGGGATAGTCGGGTTTTAGTTTTGTCCTGTGGAAAACCTTCCAGATTTACAGGGGGCGTGCGCCACAAAACAGACACAATTGACAGCATAACGGCTTCGAATTAAGGCATCGTTATTAAATGAGGCCTGATATGTCTAACTGTGAATTAGTGGATACTAGACTCTTCAGAGATAGTTTTATAATCTTTTCCATACTAATGAGCTCATCTTCTGGGGCCTACACATCTACGGACGTGTTGGAAAGATCAGGCTGTGATATATCACCATTATCTAAATAAAACAGGTCGCCTATCACACCTGATTGTCATCCCATTGATTACAAACTGCTAAATTTAAAGTGTCAATGTTGTTTTTCAAAACCTTTGACTTCTCACAGAGACATCAAAAAATAAAGTGCAACAGCAACCTACAGGTGCAAGTGCTTACCGTACATACTCTCCTTAGCATACACATGATAAAACCCTGCTTTATAGATATTAAAAAATTAGGCTCTAAGCTAACCATTTGATCAAACATAGTGTACTATATCATCACGTTACAGAGTCAACCATGTCACCCTGTTAAGATGTCCTCAGAGACATGGTCCTACTCTAGTCCTGCCCAGGAGAGGCCATTGCTAGAGTGAGAATGCTAGAATATTGACCATGTCTCTGAGGACACCTTAACGTGGTGACATGGTACACTCTGTTTGATCAGATGGTTTGCTAAGATCCTCATTTTTAAATATCTACAGAGTAGGATTTTATTGTGTTTACGCTGGAGGGAGTATGTACAGTAAGCACTTGCACCTGTAAGTTGCTGTTTCCATTTTTATTTTTTTGTCTGTACTTAAGCCACATGCAGTGTGCAACCTACAGTGTGAACAAAGGCATTGGAGTGTTGCCAATTTTTGCTTTTTTTATGTCATAGAGACATGTCAAAAGTTTTAATCGGTCTGGGTCTGAGTGTTCAGACCCCTAACAATCAGGAGATAGAGCCGGGAGAAGACCACGCTAAGCGCGATCCTCTCTCCGCTCTGTGTCATGTGATCAGTCGGGTCTGAACACTCAGACCCGGACCAATCAAAACTTTTTACATGTCTCTGTGACAAGTCAAAAGTTTTGTGAAACGACAGTTACCCTTTACTTGTTTACATTTGCTACTCACAGAGATTGAATCATTTCCCTCAGAAATTCTGATGTTGTTTTGGGTAAAGTGCAGGCAGAAATATATAAATAAAAAAATTCTGAAGGGTTCACAAGCTTCCACATAATGTAAGGATTTCATTTTGAGCCATATTGTCCCTGGTGACCGGAATGAGCTGAATTTTAGCAGTTCCTTATCTGGAGGAGGTTATTGCCTCTAAACCTCCTGCACATTGTGTAAATGTTATGACAACATAACATTCGCTACCTCGGTTTGTGGGAAACGTTCAGTAAATGGTCGTATTCTCTTATCTTATAGTTTTGTCAACAAATTGTGAGACTTGTGTTTTTACGGTTTATGGCGGTGGCAAGTTTTCTATGCAGCCCGACAGCTTCCAGTCCCTTTAAATCCCTCTAGAAAGTGAAGAATAATGGATTTGTACAGGACACATGGAGTCTAAGTGCAATAATATAATGTTTTACGAGTGGAGGATCGACAGAATTCTGAGAATTCGCTGTTACCTGGGGGATGTCATAAGAACCATTGTGAAATTACTGATGCCAATAAAGTGGAGTCTCAGGTGAAATGCAGTGAAGGAGAGGCTCCCACCATCTTAAGAGCCCGTTATTTGTAAAGTGTTCTCTACACCACCCATAGCTTCTGCTTGCCCCATTATCTATTAAAGGAGGGGTCCTCCACCATGAGAGACCACCAGATACACATGGAAACCAGTCTGTTTCCATTTACGTCAGTATTTGCCATTTGCTGTATGCAAAACGTTTGTAGATAACCCCCTTAGGGTAGATACACACACACCGTATTGCAGCGGATTATCTGCTGTGAATCCGCAGCGGATCCGCAGCTGATTTGATCTAAATAACTGAACACAACATCAAATCTGCTGCGGATCTGCTGCGGATCTGCTGCGGATCTGCTGCAGATCTCCTGCAGTGAGTGGAGGCACCCTTAAAGGGTTGCTCCGGTGAAAAAAAAATTGTTTTCAAATCAACTGGTGTCAGGAAGTTATACAGATTTGCAAATTACTTATATTTAAAAAGTCTTCCAGTACATATCAGCTTCTGTATGTCCTGCATGAAGTGGTGTATTCTTACTAGTGTGACACAGTGCTCTCTGCTGCCAACTATCCAGAGCAGGAAGGGTTTTCTATGGAGATTTGCTACGGCTCTGGACAGTTCCTGACATAGGTGACATAGGACAGAGGTGGCAGCAGAGAGCACTGTGTCAGACTGGAGAGAATACACCACTTCCTGCAGAACATGAAGCAGCTGATAACTTTTTTTTTTAAGTTTTTTCCTTTTTACAGAATAGAGTCATGACACATCCAAATCAGGATCCAGAACAGGACTATGTTCACACTATGTAAGAGACCGGCCGTCCGTGACCCGGCATGGACACAGAACGGCCGGTCTCTGCAAAGATCATCCTGGCCGGTACTGAAGTACCGGCCGGATGATCTATATGGCCGTAGTGTTCTGATGCAGGCGCATCAGCGCGTGCCCGCATTAGAACTCCTCATAGGACACAATGAAGCAAGCGGCCGGAGCCGCTAACTTCATTGTGTGAACTGAGAGGGTTTCCTACGGCCACTGTTCACCGAATTGCGGCCGCAGAAAACTGACATGTCAGTTCTTTGTGGCGTTGCACGGGATCCCGGGCGGAGTGTATACAATGTGTATATGCTCCGGCCGGGATCCCATAGAACAATAGGTATTGTTCCACAACATGCAAAGTACGGCTGTTGTTGCCGATGGCCGTACTTTTAGGTAGTGTGAACATAGCCCAAATCTGACATTCTAATTCCTCTTAGGAGATTAACTCATCTCTAGTATTGTGCCCCATCACAATATTTTCCAGCCGCCTGGATTTTACAGACTATGGGATTATTAAATAAATCAATAAAATCTATTGGGATTGAGTGGAAGGGCATCAGTCGGGATTTATTTTTCTAATCACTGTTGGGCCCTTTGGTGGGCCATTGGGCAGGTACAATAGCAGAAGTCAGGCCAGGACCATTACAATTCACCATTATGTTCCCATATATCCGCTTCCTTCTTAACAGTCATCCAGTGCTGGATGCTTTCCATCAATGCTGGGATCCATATTTGCTTTTCTATGTGTATTTAGTTGACTTGTGTTTGGTTTATTTGTATTATTATATAACCTCATACCTCCACTCACTATTGGGGGGAAAAAAAAGTAAAATGTTTGAACAACAGCACTTCAGCGTTTCTTATGCGGGCACTCACATAGTAAGGTACACACCTCGAGGACTGTGTCACTGAGAATTTAGGACCATGCTCCTCTGCATTTATTTAGATATACTTGACCTATAATAATTACATTGGCTTCAAAACAAGAACATATCTGACAAAGAGAATTGTAACCACAAAAGTTAAACATTTTGAATGTGAGATGAAGGTAATGGGACCCCCATGAGTGCTGAGAACAAATTGGGCTGTATGCTGGATTCATGAACAGTTGACTACACATGGCCACTAAGACAAGACAGTAGGTGATTCGATAGCTGTTAAGTAGCCCCTCCTGGTGGGCTGAATAAACAGCTGGATAAAGCCTAGAAGCCAGGTAGCCAATGAGAAATTTTTTAGCCAGCACCCAACTTTTTGGATTGCTTCTCTACAGAACTGTTATGGGGGTTCTTGGTACTTGGCTACTAAAGACTATAGTCATGTCTCCTGCTATTGTATCCATCCATGGTGTTGTTGATGGTCCTATTTGGTGAACACCATCAAGAGCAGGGCTAAGCTGGCACCAGAGGGTACATGATGGAATCCAACCTGGCCGATCCCTATTTCTTCAGACGTCCATCACTACAGGAACATCTATGGGTAGTTATAGTCAATAACAATAGGTCATATTCACCTTTGAAGAGTACCAAAGACCACTTGTCAAGAGTACATGACAGGAGTACTTGTCCCTCTTTGTTCGAGCAGCCGGGTCGGTCAACGCTTAGACCCTCACTTATCAAAAATTCCAAGAGGAGTCCTGCTCTAGAAATTCCTTTTCTACTTTTCCACCTTGTACATTATCTCTGCCCATCAGGGTCAATAATCGAAAGGCTTCAAGAAATATCCGAGATGAGGACTATTGTCATAGCCTTTTAGGTCCATTTTAATAGAAAAGTCTCTCATCCTATGATTGGACCACCGTCAACCAGATGGGAACTCTGGAGAGCCTGACAACACATGTTCAATTTTTCTACAGCACTCCCACAGGAAAAAGGAAGTATTACACCTTTCCCATTGGCATCAATGAGTTGTCGGTGAAATGTACAAACTTATCCAGAGAGACAGAGACACTCTTTGTGGCCTCTTTCTAATTGGTGGAGGACTATAAGAAAGAATCTCAAACATTACACTGTAATATAGTATGATAATGATAATGAATACAAAAGTAAATCCTCTTGTCTCGATTTGGACATAGGCGTCATTGTGTTTAGGAAGAATTCAGATATGTATCAGTTTACAAATATCTCACAGTATTATTCATTGTCTATGGAGAAGACCTGGCATCTATATAGAACCATATTGCTTAGTACTTTTTACTCCCGACACTTCTAAGCAGCACACAAGACGGTATGCCCATCCTTTCAACTTGTCTGGTTAGTTATCCAGCCAATTTGCCCCACCTACTTTAAGGAGAGCACCACCCACTTGTTCTCTTAATGTTTCTGTGCTAAAAATAACTTTCCTTGGGAGCGTGTATGTTTTTCCTGGAACATAGACTGAAAGTCACGGCTTGTGATTCAATTCGCACATTCGACTGGGAGACACAACTGCGTGGGACAGGTAACTCCAACCTCAGATAATATCGAAATATTCACATTTCTTACGAATTAAGAGCAAATATTGGATACAATGCATGTAGTAAACTCTTTATACACCGTACCAAAAATTACAAACAGTCCACCTAAAGCCAGTGTAAGGACAAAAATAGGAGCCGAGATTTTTGGATGACTGCCATGCGCCTGCCGTGTTTCAAACTTTGCGCCCAATAGGACAGAAATTTGGAGACTTTGCAATAGTAAATCCCCCATTGTTTGAGATTGTTGGAAGTCCCCATGTCTTCCACCATCCGTGACTCTCCCGTATAATCCAGTCAATGTGAATGTTTTATGTTCCAAAATGTCTTAGTTCTATGCTGACCCACTTGGTAACACAGTGACAATCCAAAAATATATTGGGTGTACTCATTTTCATGAATTTCCTTACTCGGGACAATACATGGGAGATCTATGAGATTCCTTGAAGAGCGGGAAAGCCTCCTGTATAATTCAGAGTCTGTTGAGCGGTAATTTCCACCTATCTATGGCATTATGCCACTAAAATTACCAGTAGCATAGTATAGGCTGCCAGCACCCAGGGCAAAGCAAGTGTGGCAAGGGTATAATACTATAAGGAGAACATAAGGAGTTGGATTTAATACTCTTTGGGGACACAGACTGGCCTAACTACTAAATGAGGGGACCTAATGCTATATTGCAGCACAGAAGTTGCCTAATACTATATGGAGGCACAGAGGTGGGCCTAACTACTATATGAAGGCAGAGAGGGAGCAATACAGATGGGGTGAAGAGCCAAAAGATGGTTGTCCAGCATATTCTGTGTAAATGAGCCGTAACCGAATGTGAAGTAGTCTTCATGATGGGCCAGCTGGATGGAGAAGAAAAAGGAAAAGTGAAGTACACTGATCAGAGAAAACATCACTTGCGATTTACTCAGACAAGACACCCCACTGTGAGCCACTGGATGTAACTGCACTGTAATTACTTACGGTATGAGTTCTGCAGAACCAGTGTATAGCTGGTATCTACGTTTATACGGTCGCTATAGGGCGTAAATATTCGTCTTACTATAGTCATTTGTTTTCAGTAGCAGTGTGGTGGTGTTAGTCATGGGGGTGGTAATATGTGGTCATTATATGGTGGTATTTTTTGTTCCCTGGAAACTGGCACTACTAGTTTTATTGGTCTTTGTATACTGGATTCGGTCAGTAACAGTATGGTGGTAACGGTAGCGGTCATGACATGGCAGTGGTAAAATCTTCTGTGAACATGTCCTAATATTGTTGCAGTGAAATGTGGAGACTGTAGGGCGGGCAACAGAGACATAACGACCTGCCTCAGGGGGCTCATCCTTGCAATGCACTGGGCCTCCTGAGCTGTCATCATTCTACCATAGGAGATGACTACCTACCATGGAGGACACTATGTACTGGGGGTAGGATACTAGGTAGATGCCTATTTTGGGGAACATTATCTACAGGAGGGATGCCAGGAGAGATGCCTACCATGGGAGATGCCAGGGAGATGCCTACAATCGGGACATTAGAGGAGATGCCTTCCATGGGGGACACTACTGGGAGGATACCAGGGGAGACTTAACATATGCTATCTACTGGGCGAAGGGCTAACATACAGGGGAATTAACTACAGGGGTATATGGGGAAGGAGGGGGACCTAATTAAAAGTTTGCAAGGGGGCCCAGCTTTTTCTAGTTACACCCCTGACTGCCACCAAGGATTATTTCCTCTAGTAGCCCCCGACACTGCTTGACGTTTGACTATTGCCGACTTAATCTCTACTAAATGTACAGTAGTAAGCAGGGATGCATGAAGGAGTGGACAGGCAGACATTGGACTGTAGAATCAGACAACACAGGGCTTGTTTGTAGTCTGTTACCATGGATACATAGGAGCTGTAGACAAGAAACAATAGAAGGTTTTTAATGAGATTTTTGAAGAGCTTCTTAATTTTTTTCTATTCTAGGTGCAATGGAGCAATAATAACAATGTTTGCAAAGGTGGTCAGGACCTTTAGGCTACATGTTAATTTTTGGCCCGTTTTTTTGGCCTCACATGTTTTCCTTTGCTCATAGATCAACCAAGTGTTTATTGTCTGAGACTGTCAGTATGCGCTGGCAGCTGATGAAATAATGTAATTGCAGCATAGCTGGTACATTGTGAAATGATGACGCAATTGACAATACATGGATCTGGTTCCTGTCTGACAAGTCCCGGGAGGCTGAACCCTTTTAAGCAATTCTTATATGGCTGATATGGTTTTTAGTCGAAATTGTTTCAGTATCTGGATCAAGCACATGTATTGTGGCTAATACAAGCTCAGAGTTGTTTAGAGCCATAATACTGTACCTAATAGGAATCTATGGTGCCACCTGTATACAGACTGACTACACCTTTTAAAGGGGTAGTTTACTAGAAAAAAAAAATTCTTTTAAATCAACTGGTCCCAGCAAGTGCCAGAGATTTGTAATTTACTTCAAATTGTGTTGGGCTTCAGCTTTGTGTTTAGTCCCATGGAAAACACATTGAATATGTCAAATAGCTATACATGTCAGGGAATGTTGTTGTTGCAATTCTGATTGTGCCAATCAATTCCTGAGACAGTTCTGGTCTTCTTTGATATGTTACATGACCACCTTCTTATGGAATCCAATATGGCGGCTTTCAAGATGGCGGCCATGATCTGGATATAGTCTAAAAGATAGCTTCCTCATACATTGCTTACTAGTTATTTTCCCTTTCATTTCTGAAATATAAAGGGGGTCCTGAGACTTTTGACCCCATGCTGTATAATAGAAAGATTTGCAGCTTTTTCCATGTTATTGACCCGTTCCTGGTTTCGGCAAAAAATTTTTTACCAAAATGATGGCCAAACACAAACAAAATACTATGTAGGTACAGGTAGGTTACTAGTTACTTAGGTTCTTTTGCTATATTTTTGCCATCTTATTACCCTAATCCTACAATGGCTTCACATGCTAAGATGAACTAAGTCAAGCTACAACTTTATGAATTGGCAGTAATGTACATTGACATTTAATGTATTGACAATTTCATTGTTTCGACTTCAGGTCAAGATGAAGAAAGTTAAACGCTATTTCACGAGGGCCCTCCATCGGATACAGAAGGGTCCAGGTTACACCTATAAAGAGCTACTGGTCTGGTTCTGTAATAACACCAACACTCATGGCCCAAAGCGAATTATCTCAGAGGGACCCAAAAAGCGGGTCATGTGGTTCATCCTGACCTTAGTCTTCGCAGGCCTCGTCTTCTGGCAGTGGGGTCTTGTCATACAGACGTATCTTTCCTATGGAGTTAGTGTTTCTCTGTCCATAGGCTTCAACACTATGGTGTTCCCCGCTGTGACCATCTGCAATGCCAATCCTTACAAGTGAGTAGGAAGAGTCATCTATTTGACTACGTTTTCTTAATTTGTTTCGAGTTTATCTACCTGACTGTATGTCTTGTCTCATTTCAGATACTCGCGCGTTAAGCCGCTCCTGCGTAATCTGGATGAGCTGGTTGTCACAGCTTTGGACCGTATCCAGTTCTCCAGCCAAAGGGACGTTCGTGCATCAAATCCAACAAACACCAGCCAAAATGTGACCCTTGACCCCAGTGTGTGGAATCACATACCTCTAGTTGTTATCGACGAAAATGACCCCGAGAATCCATTGGTCTATAACATCTTTAATAGCAGCACAGATTATACCCGGCTTAATCCCACCAAAGGCAACCAAACATCCTACGCCGAGAGATATAAGGTGGCCATTCAGCTGGTACGTGGCTGCTATCCAACAGGGTGAATACTGCATTGGGCTACCTGTAGTCACTGTTACAGTATGGGCTTAATATCTTAGCAATATGTATTGTTATCTCTATGACAGCTTTTCCCTACAATGTGTCAGGTGTACATTATTTACTCAGTTGGCAATGGCACGTGTCATGTGACAGCTAAGCCCCACCCACATTAGGAAATATTTAGCGCATACCTGTCATTAGAAAAAAAAATTTAAATGTCACAAAGACCGATCAGGAGAACAAGCCAGGAGAAAGCCGCATGCAGCATGTTCTCTCCTGGCTCAGTGTCACATGACCTGGACAGCTGCATAATCCAAGTCTATGGAGCCGTCCAGCTTACACAGACACAGAGCGGGTAGCGTAGTCCTTTCCCCGCTGGTTCTCCTGATCGTTTGCTATTTAGATTGCAGATCAAATGATCTAGTGACAGGTACGCTTTAAAGTAAAACAAACATGTGCCACAAAAAGCTGCATTTAGAGTCCAGTGGGTGGTCCTAATCTGTGACAGCCAACTCCGCCCACTGGACCCCTAAGCACAGAAAGAGGAGGGATTTCAATCAATATGCTATAAGATATACCAAATCTTTTTCAAAAAAGCTATAGGAATAATATTCATTCAACTCCTCTTGGTCTATAACATGATAATAAAGACAGGTCCCCTTTAAGAACGGCAATGGTAATCAAGGTGCCCGGAGATCTCATTGGGCTCATTAATCTTAATCAAATTTCGTTTTAACCCGTCCCTTTCCACAGCAGGGAAGACTGTTGGGTAGGTACACTATAGACAGGCAACTCTACAAAAGTCCCTTAGACCTTCAGATAATAAAATGGATATGCTGTACCAGACACAATGGTGTAAACATGAGGGGCAGGGGGTGACCTCGCCTTGTGAAGCTGTTTGGGACTATAAATCAGTAAATGGTTCCACATGGCGGAAGACGATGAGAGATTATAAAACGTTTCTGATATAATTGTGCTTGTAAACCTTTGATGTCTCTGCACCAAATAAGCAAGTGTCTATTTCTGCGTGACCAGATTGGAGGGAGTAAGGGTATACAGAAGCAACAGATATAAAGGGTCCCTATTCAGGTTGGGTCTTATTCACACCCCTGTCTTGGGACAGAAGGGACTAGGGTGTGTTGTGCAAAACTACAATTCCCATCATGCCTGGACAGCCAAAGCTTTAGCTTTGGCTGTCCAGGCATGATGGGAATTGTAGTTTTCCAACAGCCGGAGGGCCAAAGTTCTCCATCCCTGATGTAGAAGATAGTCAGGCTACACGTGACGCCATTGTCAGGCACTTATCTGAGGAGCGTAATCCTTGTAAAACCTCGGCTGCATAATTTTAAAAAAAAGTCGGTAAACAAATCATTGGAACATAGAGCATCAAGATACAATGCATTCATTCTGCATCAGTCACCGTCAGGTTCTATCCAGATATTATAATGCCAGTTACTTTTATACAGAGTTACTGTCACGCATTGAGATGAATGCATTTTATCGTCATATCTCATGTACAGTGCCAGAAATATAACAATAGCAATCGAATACCACCAATATCCCAGAGGGGGGAGGAGGGGGAGTCATTGGGTGGTCATTCCCCTGTTGTTTAGTTGTGGCTAAATTACAACCCCCAGCATGATATACCCGCTGAGAGTTGTAATATTAACAGCTAGAGGGCCACAGGTTCAACTCGAAAATATCTCCATGGCTCAGTATATAAGCTATTTATAAATCGTTGTCATGAAGTTTATCAAAAGTAAAGTTTCCCTTTAAGTGCCACCATGAAACCTGCCAGTTCTGAACTTTTTTAAAGGGGTACTCCAGAGAAAAATGTTGTGTCAGAAAGTTATATAGATATGTAAATTACTTTAAAAAAATATGTTGTCTTCCAATACTTATCAGCTGCTGTATGTCCTGCAGGAAGTGGTGTATTCTTTCCAGTCTGACACAGTGCTCTCTGCTGCCACCTCTGTCCATGTCAGGAACCGTCCAGAGCAGAAGATGTTTTCTATGGGGATTTGCTACTGTGCTAGACAGTTCCTGACATGGACTGAGGTGGCAGCAGAGAGCACTGTTTCAGACTGAAAAGAATACACCACTTGCTGAAGGACATATAGCAGCTGATAAGTACCGGAAAACTGAAGATTTTCCAAATAGAAGTAATTTATAAATTTATATACCTGCCTGACACTAGTTGATTTGAGAAAAAAAAAACATAAAGCCTCCCATTTCTAAATTCTCTTAAAGAGTTGAACTGTTCAGTGACTCTGTCTAATACTACAGTTCAGTCTCATTTAGTTGCATTACCCAACTCATGGGGATCAGACATTAACAAGGACTCCACCCACAGACCCTTCTCTTACTTCTAAAGATGAGCTATTTTGCATATTTTTCCCAGAGAGCATTGCCCTAAGCACACGATCTCCTCAAGGAAAATGATTACCTTTCATAAACTATGTAATATCTCATTTTTTCGACAGTGCACCAACAATGGGACGCAATGTGAATACCGGAACTTTACCAGTGGTATTCAGGCCTTAAAGGAATGGTATCTTCTGCAGTTTTCTAGCATTTTCTCGAAAATACCAATAGAAGAAAAGATTGAAATGGGCTACAAGGCAGAAGACATGATTCTGACCTGCATGTTCGGAGAGGAGGCCTGCAGTTACAGGTACCGGGGGGAATGGACTCAATACAAATATATATCCTTGTGTTACCTATTGTATTGTGGTACAGCTTGTAGTATACTATTGGCGGGAGAACACAATTGTGTAGGCTTCAGAGCTATAATTTACTTACTCATTGGCCCAGTGAGGAGAGGGGGGGCATGAATCTTAGCTATTTCCCTATTCCAATCCCATCAGTTGTTTTACCATATACACCCAGAAAGTAACAGCAGCCTTCTTTCCTGCAGAAATTTCACCCATATTTACGACCAGGACTATGGGAACTGCTACATCTTCAACTGGGGCCAAGATGGTCAGGAGCTATTATCCTCTGTAAACCCGGGAGCAGACTTTGGTAGGTGTGTGCGTCTTCATCTAGTGATACCACAAAAATGCAGAAACTTTTTGAACTTTTTTCAGATTCTAAATATGGCATGGATGGAAAATTCAAAAGATTAAGAATTAAAGGTGTATTTCACTATCATACATTTATCCCCTATCGACAGGATAGGGAATAACATGCTGATCCTAGTGGTCAGACACTCACTGATCCACAGAACAGGGGGAAAATTGCACATTGGAACACACTGCTCATGCACATCCATTACTATACTCATTCTCTATAGGGCTTCTGGGGTGCAATTTCTCTCCATTTTCCAAATTATAGGTGGTTCAAGTGGTTGGACCCCCACTGATCCTGTGTTCATTGGTAAAAAAAAAATAGCAAATGGTGTAAGCAGGTTGCTATCAGTTGCTTTACCATGGCAAAGCTCGGTGTTAAAATACATTTACTTGTCTCATCTGTGCTGCAGATCCTATTGGTGAGGTGCAGATCTGAAGAACCATGGCCAGGAAGCCATGCTGCACTAGGCCTGACTGGAAGCACATTAGGATTCTGGTTTGTAGCCATGGGGTCCTTGCCCAACTTCTCCCCACAAGATGAACTTCTCCTTTCTTCTCTTGTCCTGCACTCAGATTAGGACTAGGTTAGGATAGTGTTCTGAATCAGATTCATAACAGGAGTTGACTTTGCCCCAGGTTGTCCTGGACTACTTTCCTCTCACATGGAAGGAAACTAACACGGAACTCAGCAGAGAGGCTGCTCTTAGTGTTGCCGATTTGTTCAGGTTCTCCAATGTTCTCCGAACCCAATCGTTCAGCATTTGACTCCCACTGGCTGGAGAAGTTGAATGCCGCCCTAGGGAGTCCTGGAAATCATGGATACAGGCATAGGCAACCTGAACAGTTTGGGAAGTTTGCTCAACACTAGCTGCTTTCTAACAAATAACTAAACTTCCTCTTACTAGTGAGGCTAAAGCACAGCAAGCTCCTTGCTCCCTTCTGAAAGGTTCCTCATTGTGTGGGTAGGTTACCCACTATAGTTCTCTTAGCCTTGTCTAGTATATAAATAACATAACAGTATAAACCATTAGAAAAAATCTAGATTGTAATCTCTAATCAAGATTTATCATCAATAAGTTGTAATGGGTTGTTTTTGGCTCAGTTATAGACCCTATTGGATCTAGAGTGATTGGCTCCAAAGTCACCTCAGATGGGGTTGCCTTCTGCTAGACCTCGAGGTCCATTGTAGTATCGGCTTTCAGCTCTTTATCAACGTGGGTCAAAGGGATAATATTTCTCCTTAAGGAGAGCTCGTCATAAAGATGTGTGGAGACTTACAGACCATTCCTGCTCCATTGAGAATTCTGGGAACAAAGGATATGCAAAATATCTCTCACACTTCTTGATCAAAGAGATGTCCCTTCAAGTCAAGTCTTGCTTAATCTAGAAGTCTTAGAACATTGACTGGGGATATTATGCCAAGCCAAACAATCTCTCCAAAAGGAAAGGTTTCCCATCTGCAGACAGCTGTTTCAGGGTTGTTGCCCCTCATCAGTGCAGAGCAGGGAGTTGGACGGCCAGTGAGAGGTCTATTGACGTGGGTCAAAGGAATACTAACTCATATTAAGGAGAGTTTGTCATAAAGACGTATAGAGGCTTACAGACCATTGCTGCTCCATTGAGAATTCTGGTAAGAAAGGATATGCAAGGATATGTTTCCCAACAACCAGTAGGGAAGGAGGAGAAAGAAGCCCCTAGCCTGGATAAAGACCTACCTAGGCCTACGCTACCCAAGATTGAATAGAATCATGATCCTTATCGGTGGCATCTTCATAGATGTTGATTGAAACCCTATACAGTGATTTACTGGTTGGAACACTCTTTCAGTACTGTGTATTAGTTGTATACTTGGCGAGGTAGTTGAGGACAACGGGAGTTGCGGCCACAACTTGACCAGACTGGGTAGATCACAGTACTGCCATAGCACCGTGTGTCAGTTTTGTATTATACGATCTACTTCTTGTCATCAGAGTCCCAGAGAGCAAATAGAGAGTAATAGTAGATGTGTGTTTCCTATTGTTAGGTACAGGCCGTCCATGTCATCTATGGGGATTATAAATTGAGCTCTGTAGCTAATGATGGAGTTTGGGGACATCAAGTTCTTAGAAAGGATATGATAAATATTAAGCAACATCACAAAGAGTCTTGACTTCTCCTATAATTGTGTGTATACAGCTCCCATGCAGGCTTATGTGTATCAGTAGTTACCGACACACCTTGGTTCTGCAATCTACCTCATCTACCCCTATTGTAAGTAGCTTACCAAGAAGACGGGACAGATAGAGAGTGGAATAAAACATTATCTAAGGATCAGACATAGCCTTTAAAGAGGCACTCCCGTATTTTATATTGTTCATCATGCAGGTAGTCAGCCAATATAACATTCACCTAGTATTGTCTCATGTAGTTGTTCATTACTATATGAAAATTCCCGGAATCCTTTCCTTCAGTAGAGTTCTTTTGTCTGAGGAATCTCCTGCCATGTTCACTTCACTTGGGCATTGAGATCATCAGGATCCCCTGCTGGCAGCTCCATTGACGTCAATGACGTCCGATATGTGCTTGATGGGAGACAAGTCTGGAGACACTGCAGGCTATAGAAGTATGTTTAGGCCGCACAGGCTGCTTACCATAGCATGAGCAACATGTGGCCTGGTGTTATGGTGTTAAAAAACAACTCCTGGGCCGTAGCATTGGTTCAATGCACCACCAAGCTGTTTATGTACCTAAAATAAAGACTAGAAGGGCCCAGCTACAGTATATTATGCCCCATACCATATTCCCAGGAGTGGGACTGGTGTGACATTCCCTCGTGAAGACCTCTTCATGGTGTTGTCCATGTGGTCTTCAGACCAGGGGCGTAACTACCAGGGGGCCCAGTAGCCCACTGCTGCAATACACTGGGCCCCCTGAGCTGTCAAAATTTGCTAAATTTACATGGATTGTGTAGACACTGTTCAGCAGCCTAGGCTTGGTATGTCACATCCAATTTCACTTGCAGTACAAAACTGATCACTATCGGGAAGATTTATCAAACTGGTGTAAAGAAGAACTGTCCCAATTGCCCCTAGCAACCAATCAGATTCCACTTTTCATTCCTCACAGATTCTTTGGAAAATGAAAGGTGGAATCTGATTGGTTGCTAGGGGCAACTGAACCAGTTTCACTTTACACCAGTTTGATAAATCTCCCAATATGTGCCATTCTTCTAAGATCCAACCATGGAGAAGATTTACTTCTGCATCCCTGCTGTCCTTCCAGTTCCTTGTTGGCCTCCCAACCACTAGGATACACAATGCCGAGCAGTGCTACTTCCTCAGTTTGCTTCTTTCTTGGCGACTTCTTGGTGTTGCAATTTCGGTGCTGTGGAATCTTTCAGATATGTCATGTGTGTCTTGGGACACATTTGTTATTTTATTTATGTTTAGTAAAATTGTGGTATTTGTATTGACATGCAGCTCGGAACATGGGCGTCAGCAATGAAGAATTCCGGAAAAACCATGCGCTGTGGGCAGACATAATTATAAGTCATTAATTTGTACTAGAGATAATCTTACATACAAGGTAGCAGTAGTCTGGTTATGGGTGGGGGGAAATATTGGTAAAGGTTTTCCCCCAAACACTTGGCTTTCTGTAGCTTTCTTACAGCAGCTTAATACTATTGACCCTAGTAGGATGGTCCATGTATGATAAGTACAAATCAGGATGATCCAAATACTATTTTAAATACCGCCATGTAGCTGCCATACCACAAGTTGAGAGCTTGCCGAACTGTGCTGAACCTGAACTCTAGGTACTTGACTCCTGTTGGCTGGAGAAGTTGGATGCTGCCCTAGGGAATCCGGAAAAACAGCCATAGGCTGTATTCATGTTTTTCTGGCAGTCCTAGGTCGGCATCCAACTTCTTCAGCCACTGGAAGTCAAATGCCAAGCGTTCTGTTTTCGGTACAGTTCGACAAGACCATAGACTGATAACTGGCCTGGTCTGCTTACATGGGCTTGGTAGGTATGTGAACATCTTAGTCACAAGAACATACTTGCCAACAGAACCAGCAGAAGAGGAGACCTCTAAGACTCCTGGAGTCTCCTGAGTCTCATATCTTCATCTTTCCTTCTGTATTTATTTATGTCGTATTATATCATATCTCTATCTATTCAGGGAGGTTTGGGGTCTGTATCTATTTATGGAGGTCTTGCCTGGGGTCTGTATGTGTTAAAGTAAAAGTTCGGCCAAAAGTATTTTTTAATGTTATTACCTTTGGAAAGTTACACAAATTCCTAATGTAGATTAATTATCGGAAATGCACATATAGGGCTATTTCCCTTAATTTAGTAGATCATGGAGACTTCAAATTCTCTCAAAAACCGTGAGGTCACGAATTAGGTGTAATTCCAATGGAGTGTCCATTAGGGGGCGCACTATATGTAGTAGTCTATGGACTGTATTGAAGTATATGAAGTATGTAATGTAATGTAAAAACTACACTTTATTAATGGACTATGTGTATAGAATAATTTGGGGAGCAAGGACACTTACTCTTCAAATGGATGGCACCGAGCAGGGAGGTAGAGAGGTGCCAGTGCATCCAACTACCTCCTCCCTCCCTCCCTGCTTGGTGCAGTGAGACAGATAGACACTACTACTCCTCCCATCATCTGACCATAGTATGATGAGAGCTGCTTGGGTTGACATCCAGGTTCGAGTCGGCAGGACGCGGGGCGGCAGTGATCTGTGGCGGCAGTGATGTGCGGCGGGTGTGTGGTCGCTGTTTCTGATATTGGCTGAGGGGGGGCTTGGTGCTGGGGATCTCTCTGGTACTACTCCTCCCATCATCTGCTCATGCTATGAGCAGATGATGGGAAGAGTAATAGTGTTTATCTGTCCCACTGCACCAAGCAGGGAGGGAGGGAAGAGGTAGTTAGATGCACCGGCACCTCTCTCCCTCCCTGCTCGGTGCCCTCCATTTAGGGAGCAAGTGTCCTTGCTCCCCAAATTTTTCCATACACATAGTGCATTAATAAAGTTTAGTTTTTACATTACATTACATACTCCATATACTTCAATACAGTCCATAGGCTTTTTCATATACTGCATCCCCTGCTGGACACTCCATTGAAATTATACCTGATTCGTGACATCACTGTTTTTGAGAGAATTTGAAGTGATTTACTTAATTAAGGGAAATAGCCCTATATGTGAATTTCTCATAATTAATGTACATTAGGAATTTGTCTAACTTTCCATAAGTAATAATTAAAAAAAAACATTTGGCCAGAGTTGTCCTTTAAGGGAGGTCTGGATTGGCTTAGTCTTTATGTCTGTATTTATTTAATGTGTATTATATCACATGTGTATCTATTCAGGGAGGTCTGGTCTGGGGTCTGTATTCAGGGAGGTCTGGTCTGGGGTCTGTATGTGTTTAGGGAGGTCTGCTCTGGGCTTAGTCTTTATGTCTGGAATGGGCTCTGTATTTATTTAGGGTGCATTATATCACATCTTTATGTATTTAGGGAGATCTGGTCTAGGGGAGATATCTATTTAAATGGGTTATACAGGCTTACAAAAACATGACCACTTTCTTCCAAAAACTGCGCCACTTATGTCCTTACGCTTTTGCAGCTCAGTTCCATTTAAATAAATTCAGCTGGATTCTAATATCACACACAAGGGGGGGGGGGGTGACATTTTTGCTAAAAAAAAAAAAAAAAAAGTTGCTGTGTTGGTTTTAATCCTTAAAAAAAGTAGGTCAGGTCTTGGGTGTGTACTTATTTAGGTAGGTCTGGTCTGGAGTCTGTATCTGTTTAAATGAAAGAATGTCCAGCACCACTTGAAGCTACTGATGCATTATGGGAGGGTTCACCCTTAGACATAGCTACGGGTGTATAAAATTTTGTGTTCTTACCAACCTTGTAGACTCTAAAAGCTCAGCAGATTCCAGCTAAAAGTTTCTAATGTCTTCAAATACAATATGGAAATAGAATATGTGACCTGAAGAGAGTCCAGAAATAGTTGTCAATAAAGTAAGGTCTTATCTGGCCTGGGATCCTGTATTCAGTGCCCAGAATAGATCAATGTTCTGACTGTGTATAAACAGCTTCTCCTGTGTCGCCTTAGTTCTCTTACTCCGCCTGTAGGGTTCTGATATGATAAGAATACTGCTGGCCCCTCTTCCCTCCTCTCTGAAGGAGATTAATAGAACAGATTAAAGAACGTCCAGAAAATAACATTGTGATACTGTGAGCAAATAATAGTGCCCTACAGTATCAGAACAATAGTGCCATACACTATCCTAATAATAGTATCATACACTATCCTAATAATAGTACCATACAGTGTCCTAATAATAGTGCCATACAGTATCCTAATAACAGTGCCATACACTATCCTAATAATAGTGTCATACACTATTCCAATAATAGTGCCATACAATATCCTAATAATAGTACCAAACACTATCCTAATCATTGTGCCATACACTATCCTAATAATAGTACCATACACTATCCTAATTATAATGCCATACACTATCCTAATAATAGTGCCATACAGTATCCTAATAATTGTGCCATACACTATCCTAATAATAGGGCCATACACTATCCTAATAATAGTATCATACACTATCCTAATAATAGTACCATACAGTGTCCTAATAATAGGGCCATACAGTATCCTAATAATAGTACCAAACACTATCCTAATAATAGGGCCATACAGTATCCTAATAATAGTACCATACACTATCCTAATTATAATGCCATACACTATCCTAATTATAATGCCATACACTATCCTAATAATAGTGGTATACAGTGTCCTAATAACAATTCCTTACAGTATCCTAATAATAGTGATATACAGTGTGTATATATATATATATATATATATATATATATATATATATACAACTTAATAATAATGTCATAGGGTTTACTAAAATAGTGCCATACAGTACCCTAACAGAAGGAATCTGGTTGAAGCAGCACAGGTATATATATATATAATAATAATTGTAATAATTTTTATTTATATAGCGCCAACAGATTCCGCAGCACTTTACAATTCTGGGGGTACATACATAGACAGAAATTAGACATTACAGAGATATACATATAGTTATCCATACAAGAGGAGTGAGGTCCCTGCTCGCATGCATGAGCTTACAGACTATCGGGAAGGGGTGCGAGACAAAATGGTAGAGGGGCAAAATGCATCATTGTTCTTATGGTCCGGCCATCTTTATAAATAAGGCAGTGCAGGTAAGGGGGGGTGATCGGTCACCAGCCAATGCCTGCATGCACAGGTCTAAGTGCTTAAATGCTTGGTGTGTGTGTGCGTGCATGTATGTATGTATGTATGTGTGCGTGGTGGAGGTAGGTAGGTGTGTGTGTTTGTGTGTGGGGGGGGGGGGTTTAGGGTAGCAGTCAAAATTAGGGAACCTGGTAAGCCTGTTTGAACCGATGTGTTTTGAGGGCACGTTTGAAGCTTTGTGTATTGGTGGTGAGTCTGACAGTCTTGGGTAATGTATTCCATAGAACTGATGCAGCTGGGGTGAAGTCCTGGAGACGGGAGTGAGAGGTGCGGATCAAGGTGGATGTTAGTCTTAGGTCATTAGAGGAGCGTAAGGCACGGGTAGGGCGGTAGACAGAGATGAGGGAGGAGATATAGGGAGGTGCAGCACTGTGGAGAGCCTTGTGGGTGAGCAGGAGGACTTTGTATTGTATCCTGTGTTTAATAGGGAGCCAGTGTAGTGACTGGCACAGGGGGGAGGCATTGGTATAGCGGCTGGCACAGGGGGGAGGCATTGGTATAGCGGCTGGCACAGGGGGGAGGCATTGGTATAGCGGCTGGCACAGGGGGGAGGCATTGGTATAGCGGCTGGCGCAGGGGGGAGGCATTGGTATAGCGGCTGGCACAGGGGGGAGGCATTGGTATAGCGGCTGGCGCAGGGGGGAGGCATTGGTATAGCGGCTGGCACAGGGGGGAGGCATTGGTATAGCGGCTGGCACAGGGGGGAGGCATTGGTATAGCGGCTGGCACAGGGGGGAGGCATTGGTATAGCGGCTGGCGCAGGGGGGAGGCATTGGTATAGTGGCTGGCACAGGGGGGAGGCATTGGTATAGCGGCTGGCACAGGGGGGAGGCATTGGTATAGCGGCTGGCACAGGGGGGAGGCATTGGTATAGCGGCTGGCGCAGGGGGGAGGCATGGGTATAACGGCTGGACATGGGGATGAGCCTGGCCGCTGTATTGAGAATGGACTAGAGAGAGGAGAGTTTAGAGGAAGGAAGGCCGATTAGTAAGGAATTGCAGTAGTCTAGACGGGAATGAATAGGAGCGACAATGAGAGCTTTAGCAGATTCGACAGGAAGGAAGGGACGGATTTTAGAGAAGTTTTTTAGATGCAAATTACAGGAATGTGAAAGAGATTTAATATGAGGAATGAAGGACAGATCCGAGTCAAATATAACCCCAAGGCAGCGGGCTTGTTGTGTAGGGGTTATGGTCGCATCACAGACAGAGATGGAGATGTCAGGTGGAGGGCGGTCAGCAGAGGGAGGGAAGACAAGAAGCTCAGTCTTAGCAAGATTTAGTTTTAGGAATAGGGAGGACATAGCGTTAGAGACGGCAGACAGACAGTTACTGGTGTTCTGTAGAAGTGCGGGGGTGATATCACGGGAGGAGGTATATAGCTGGGTGATATCACGGGAGGAGGTATATAGCTGGGTATCATCAGCATAGAGATGGTATATAGCAGGGATGATATCACGGGAGGAGGTATACAGCTGGGTATCATCAGCATAGAGATAGTACTGAAAACCAAACTTGCTGATGATTTGTCCGATGGGTAAAGTGTAAAGTGAGAAAAGGAGAGGGCCCAGGACTGATCCCTGAGGAACCCCGACTGTAAGGGGGAGAGAAGATGAGGTGGAGCCAGAAAGTGATACGCTAAAGGAGCGGTCGGAGAGATAGGAGGAAAACCAGGAAAGAGCAGAGTCCTTGAGGCGGATAGAGCGGAGCGTGGAGAGGAGGAGCTGGTGGTCTACAGTGTCACATACTACAGATAGAGCGGAGCGTGGAGAGGAGGAGCTGGTGGTCTACAGTGTCACATACTACAGATAGGTCCAGGAGAATGAGCAGAGAATGGTCGCCTTTAGATTTGGCGGCGAGGAGATCATTACTTTAGTCAGGGCAGTTTCTGTAGAGTGGTGAGGACGGAAACCAGACTGGAGGGGGTCAAGGAGAGAGTTGTCAGAGAGGTAGCGGGTTAGGCGGGAATAGACCAAACGTTCCAAGAGTTTAGAGATAAAAGGGAGATTAGAGACAGGTGGGTAGTTGGCGGCACAGGAGGCGTCTAGGGAGGGTTTTTATATATATCACACCAGTGCTTGTCCAGCAGGGCCTGGGTCCACATTCCCCGCAAAAGCAAAACCAGAGAAATCCAGGCAGCACTTCCAAGTGTGTCCCTTATATTCACCCAGCAATGTTTCTGTAATAGGCTTAATCCATAGGATTAGGAAAGGTGTATTACTAAAGCTGTGTGAATACGTATACGTATACAGTACCCTTAGGGTATATTAACACAACTTTTTTTGTTGGTGAAAATACGGCCGCATTTTGATAATTACGGACGTAAATAATGATAGTTCTATAAAGCAATACGCTGCCTATGCCGCCATACAGTGCCCAGCAAAAATAGTGTCATGCAGTGCCCAGTAATGCCAAAGCAACGTGCTTCATACCTGGAAGAATATATAAAGAGGACGCCAAATAACCGGTTTCAGGAGTCACTGTTTATATTCATTTCAGACTGTATCACTTGTGTTTATGGTTTATACAGAGTCTTGTCCCTTTTTGTTGTCACAGTTATGGTAAATTACCTTCATGTTTGTGTCTGATATGTAACACACCTTTTTCTTGTCCATGGGCTCAGTCTTTTATTGCATTATTCAAGTAAATGAGATGTAGTACTAGACTTAGAGCTGCAGACATTGACAGATAGCTGGTCAGATATAAAATCATGTTTTCTTTCTAAGCGTCAAGAGTCATAGAGGAGGTGCTTAGCTGCAGCATCCATGCCTCCTCTCACCCCTCCCCACTTGCCTTCCAGCACTGAGCCATGTACATCTATCATGCAGGGCAGAAGAGATGAGGGAGGGAATAGGCGTGCATACTGCAGCTCAGCACGGCCTCTACAGCTTAGAAAGAATACAGGATTTTATAACTTAGCAGCACAAAATCTGCACAATTCCTCCCTTCTAAACTCTGCTGTGTGTTTAGAAAGCAAGGAACACAGGTAGGGTACTGCCATACTTATAGGAAATTATTATTCAGACCTCTCAGATCTAAACTAAACTAGAAATGTTGGAAATTTTAAAGAATTTTTTTAAATTTCCTGTCCTCTAATGTCCTAAAAAAAAAAGTAAAAGAGGACTTGCCAAATGATCCTAACATAAAGAAGAGGTATTGTAAATGTGGATTTTTAAAGGGGTACTCCAGCAGAAATCTTTTTCTTTCAAATCAACTGGTTTCAGAAAGGTATATAGATTTGTAATTTACTTCTATTTAAAAATCTCCAGTCTTCCAGTACTTATCAGCTGCTGTATGTCCTGCAGGAAATGGTGTAGCACATGTAGTAGCAAATCCCCATAGAAAACCTCTCCTGCTCTGGACAGTTCCTGATATGGACAGAGGTGGCAGCAGAGAGCACTGTGTCAGGCTGAAAATAAAATACCACTTCCTGCAGGACATACAGCAGCTGATAAATACGGGAAGACTGGAGATTTTTAAATAGAAGTAAATCACACATCTATATAACTTTCTGAAACCAGTTAATTTGAAGAAAGAAAAAAAAACATTTCGCTGGAGGACCCCCTTAACTTATTTGTGCGGCATGACTATCTTTCTTGCAAGCAGAGAATTTGAAATTTCCTAAAAAATTTTACAAAATGTTGGAGTTTTTCACAAATGATTGCTGAATGTATCAATCAAAATTTTAGGTAGAAAAAAAATGGAAAAAAAACATCACTTGGATAAGTGAAAGCATGACAAAGTTATAACCACCTAAAGTGAGACAGGTCAGATTTGACCAATCGGGCTGCGTCCTAAAGGTCAACATTATCTGCATCCTTTAGGGTCCCCGTACACTTATGTAAATAGGCGTCTAGACTCGCCCACTGACTAATCAGTCTCCCAACTCTCTCCTGACAAGGACAATCTTGGGGAGAGAAGGGTCGGGCATGCTGAATTTTAACCGCTGATACATGTCCAAAGTTTTAAAAAAAAAACATTCTAAGGCTTTGTACACATGGAAATGACTAAATCTTAAAGGGGTAGTTCACCAAAAAAATTCTCTCAGATCAACTAGTGCCAGAAAGTACCAGAGATTTGTAATTTACTTCTATTAAAAATCTCAGATCTTACAATACTTATCAGCTGCTGTATGTCCTGCAGGAAGTGGTGTATTCTTTCCAGTCTTGAGAGCAGGAGAGGTTCTCTATGGGGATTTGCTGCTGCTCTGGACAGTTCCTGTCATGAACAGAGGTGGCAGCAGAGAGCACTGTGTTAGACTGGAGAGAATACACTACTTCCTGCAGGACATACAGCAGCTAATAAGTACTGAAAGACTTAAGGTTTTTTTTTAATAGAAGTACATTACATATCTTTGGCATTTACTGGCACAAGTTGATTTGTAAGAAAACATTTTTGGTGAATAACCCCTTTTAGAGTGAGGGGAAGTTAAATGTCAAATTGACAGTTTTAGAGTCCATAAGATAAAATCACATAAGTACTGCGCTGTGTGAACACGACCTAAAAACACAACGTAAATGTTTCAGGAAAAGCCTATTGTTAGCTCAGTAAGCTTCCTTTATCTTGTGCATCGTACTACCACGTGACTAGATGGAGCTTGGTGATAGACACTATGAGAGCTGAATCACTTTATGGCGTGCTGTGAGTCTTCTGATGAAATGTCTTCTCCGCAAATATGTGTTTACTACTTGTGGAAAATCTCTCGGAGGGAAAATGGTTTCACGTGTCCTGTTGTCGAACATAATGTTACAGGTCAAAGCTGCGTGTAATATTGTGTAACATGACTGATCCTGTACAGATCTCACAGCATCACTTACATCATCACAACGTCCTTAGTCACATCTAAAGGTCGTGTTATACAGGTGAGATGAGCGCCATTTCTCAGGCATTGGCAGATAATCGGCCCGTGTAATAAGGGTTTACACGTAGACTTTGGGCCGTATTATTTTTAGTCAAAACCACGAGAAGAACCGGAACAGAGAAAAACTGTAATGACTAAGTTTGTACCTTTTGCTGGTTTTGGTAAAAAAAAAAAAAAATACCAAAATGACCAATATACTACATCATCCTAAGGGTCCTTTAACACAGACAGATTTATCTGACATTATTAAAGCCAAAGCCAGGAACAGACTATAAACCGAGAACAGGTCATAAAGGAAAGAATGAGATTTCTCCTCTTTTCACATCCATTCCTGGCTTTGGCTTCAATAATCTGTCAGATAAATCTGCCTGTGTGAAAGGGCCGTATTACACTGCCAACATTTTATGTGTAACATGGCTCGATGATCATTAGCAAAGTCCACTGTATATAGTAAATAGTAAAGTATATACTTACCTGTCCACGCTCCCTGGTGTCTTTCTAGCTTATCCCCACTCACCGCAGCCGCCAATGGCAATGCTGAAGCCGTCTCTGAAGTGACAGACTGCTCAGCCAATCACTTGCAAGAGTGCCACAGCCAGAGATTGGCTGAGCGACCAGTCACTACACAGATGGTTTCAGATGTGCCACTGGTGGCTGTAGGGAGAAGCTAGAAGAACACCAGGGAGCGAGGACAGGTAAGTATAAAGAGTATAATTTTCCTTTACACAATCCTCAGCCCACATCACTATTACACGTAGTGATCGAAGGACAATGATTCATAAATTGAAGTACCATATGGGTCTGTAGAGCCACATTACATGGCCAGATGCACAAATCCTACAACCAGTTGTCAGTGTTGGCCAGTCTGACTGGTTCCGCACCTTACTTCTTAGGACCCCCATTCTTACAATAGGTGCTGGGGCCTACAATGGACTCGGTATAAAGCTTTTTGGCCTCATCAGCCAGTAGAAATGAGAAAGAGATGAGAACTCCGCTCTAAGGAACAGAACAGTCGGACCCTAGAACACGTAGTCTCTTCCTTGGCACCAGCCTTAGATCATGTTCTCGGACTGGCACCAAAAAAGTCCTGATCTACTAGTATTCAGTGTGCGACCTCCTTTGTTTTCCCCGCAGGACTGAAGATGGTTCTTGACATTGACCAGGAAGAATACATTCCCTTTCTCCAGACCACGGCCGCTGCCAGACTTATTCTCCACCAGCAGAGAAGCTTCCCATTCCTGAAGGACCTGGGGATTTATGCCATGCCGGGGACCGAGACCTCCATAGCCGTTCTCGTGGTATGTTGATGGGAAAGTACACAGAACAATGGTATCTGATTGGCCGCCGGCCAGCTTCTGGTTTGGTTAAAACTGGGTGAATCCAACCTAAGACAGTCTTATAATGGTTTCTTTTCCGGCTTGTTTATGGCCGTTATTATAACAATGTTCTTTACTTGTGAGTGGATGTTATCTCATTTGTTGACTTTCAAGTTCCCAACCTCCCAGGTAGTCGATGAGGAGGAGTGGGGGGGGGGGGGGGGGGAGGAAGGATTCATTGCCCTTGTGTAGATGAATGTATTTTCAGCAACCGAAGGATCTTACCATGAAATGTAATACTTAACATTGGAATCCAGGCATAAAGGTGACGGACTGGAGCCTCGTGCCTTCGAGTTTTATGATACTCGAATTGTACAATGTTATAATAAGTTTCTCCGTGTCACATGGTCTTGGGTGAGTGGTTACATGGTCAATGGTTGAAGCACAAAGGTAGGATTAAGTTGCCGACAATGTTGCAGATAAAGCCAGCCAGGGACTAGTTTACATTAGCTGTCTCACAAGGGAGGGGGGGAGGAGGGGGAGACAGAGTGAAAAGCTTACACACAGATTTTTGTATTTTCAGCAGAAAGCAGCAGCTCAGAACTGGGGGAAGGAGACTAAATAGATAATAACAAGTATGGAATGAATTGTTGGTATCACCATGGGCAACAATATAGCAAAAGTTATGTTTGAGTGGAAGACCCCTTTAAGATCCCTAATAATCCAGTGGTTTACATTATCCCTGGTGACCTAGTGGTTAATAAAATCCCTAACGATCCAGTGTCCAGGAGGTTTATACAATCATTGGTTTCAGTGGTTTAGTAAAACCCTGGCTATTCTAATGCTTTATATATGTCCCAATGGCCCAGGGAGTTTTAAGATCTCTGGAAATCCTTATATTTTATTGTCCCTGGCAGCCTAGTGGTTATTAAAATTCTATATCTATCTCTTAAATGATTCGAAAATGCTTAGGTGGTTTATAAATCCCCCAGTATCCAGTGGTTTTAAGATCCCTGGTAATCCAGTGGCTCATATAGTGTCCAGTGACCCAGTGGTTTATAAACTTCCTGGCAGTCTAGTGCCCTATAAAACTCCTAATGCTCAAGCGACTTATAATATCCCCAGTTTGTTTGTGGTTTATAAAAGCCCCAATGGATTAGTGTTTTTTTAAGATCTCTTTTAATCCATTGGATCATATACTGCCCAGTCACCTAGTGGTTTATAATATCCCTGATGCCTAGTGTCTTAGAAAACACCTAAATGTCCATTGGGTAACAAAGCAATTTGGGGGGGGGGTGGACCCCATTTGGCTTAGGACCACACTTCATAGCAACGTCTATGTACCCTCTAAGCTGGACTTCCCAAGAGAGGTCCTGGTGTAGGTAGCGGCAGAACAGACCAGGCAGAAGAAAAAAGCAGCATGGCCGTGACTGGGGGAAGGGGGGGCACGAACTGGGAACCATCAGCGGTGAGAGACAGGACATTGGTGGATACCTGAACATTAAGCGGCCTATATAGTCCCTGGTGGACTGGTGGTTTATAAAAACCCTGATGATTAGTTGACCTATAAAGTGATGCTATAGGCCTGGACTTGTTATATATCCCCTTATAGATCAGTAAAACACCTCACATATGTCTGTTGTTCTATCCAGGACCAGACGGAGCACTTAGAGGCCCCGTACTCATCATGCACAATGGACGGCTCCGATATTCCTGTGGCAAATCTTTATGAAAAATACAACAGTTCCTATTCAATTCAGGTAAAGACGAAAGTTGTAAGTAGTATGGAGTACATGGTCGCACTAAAGGGGTCGCCTGCACACAAACTGTATACAAATGGACCAAACTGGTCACTGTTAGACTCCATTAAAATCAATAGCTCCAGCTCGGGTATACACCAACTTACCAGTTGGCTGGTTAACTGGCTACAAAATTTGCGTCAGAGAAGATGTGAACCAGGGGACAAAGCTTGTTAAGACATCTGTGGCCACCAATGCCTGGATGTGGCAGCTGACAGCCACCTCGTACCCCCAGTAGGTGGTATAAGACTTATGTATAAGAAGACCCCTTTGAAGGAATCCGATTCTAACTGTTACATTCCCCAGAAAGAGCGCCACTATAGGCTGTGTCTGGGATTACAGGTAAGCCCCATTCAAGTGAATGTTGCAGTACCTGGCACAACCTATGGATAAGAGAAGAGACCCTAGACAATGTCTTTGAGACCAGCTGACTCCTTTTATGTACTAAGTGGTAATAAATTCCATATAGATGGAGCTCCATGTGTTATGTAATCAGTATAATGTTAGTTGAGAAGCACACAGATGGTTCAGGGCACCTGGCATCCATGACTGGTTGGTTCAGCATAAACCATTAGGAGTGGCACACAGAGCACGGTCAGCCCAGAGACGGCCAGTGTCAGCTGCCTATTACATGTACCTTTCAAGCAAATATCATCTAATCCCTGTTGATGGATTTTACATCAATTCAATATGACTGATGCCAGAAAGAATCAGCCGACATTACCAGGGACAGCTTAAGTTTTCAAAACCGGCGAGTGCTTGCTTTACACAATCACATTTTGTTCCAAGGTTCCCTCTAAAATAAGGTGTTATCACCGCTGTAACCTCCAGTAGTGAACCTACTGGTAGTGATGAATTTCCCTGCAGCACCTCCGCAGGAAAAATGAGGCATTACACAATTTGCATTCGATCGCCTGTGTAATGTAAAGACGTGTTGGGTCCTCCTGAAGGAAATATTGCCTTTGTGGGCTCTCTCCCTTAGAGACGGGGGTCTTGATTGATAGAAAAGTAAACTTTAAACTCCGGTTTGGAGACATTATATGAACAACAGTTTATACGCTTGTGTTATATGTATTTATACATTTATCTTGTCCCCGCCAGTCCTGTCTGCGCTCGTGTTTCCAGGAAGCCATGGTGGAAGAGTGTAACTGTGCTCACTACTTGTATCCCCTACCAGATGGCGCCCACTACTGCAACAATGAGGAAGATCCAGACTGGGGTATGTACGACTTACAGAATGGAAATGCTGTTGAATCCTCCTCACTCCTTGGGTCAGTGAGGTCATTATTATTCAGATGAGATGATGGGCACCCTATGCTTTACCATCCTGCTGGCACCACTGTACACCTAGAAATGTAGTCACATGGCAGTGGCGTAGCTACCATGAAGGTAAACCATGCAACTGCTAAGGGGCCCAGGTGATAAGGGAGCCCAGTGAAGGTCCCAGCGCCCTCTGGATTACAGCAGCACCATCCTTCGTTCTTCCAGCTCCCTGGTGCGCAAATGATGTCACTCATGCACTGGGGAGCTGTGAGAATGACAGAACGATGGAGGGCTGCGCCGGACAGGTGAGATTGGGGGCGGTGGTTGCAGTACACCATTGACAGTACATCTCCCCTCCCCCACTGGCAAAGCTCCCCTGGCACCAGGATCCCTCCCCCTATCTGGGGAGCCCGTACAGGATTCATGGGGCCCCATGAATCCTAGCTACACCACTGCACATGGTGTCATGCACTGGCTTAGCTACGATAGAGGCAGACCACGCAGCAGCTATGGCCCGGGGCGCGTCTCAACAGTGTATAGTCTGCCTCTATGGGACTGTTCAAAGTAGCACCTGCCCTGACCCCGCACAGTCGCCGGCCCAGACTGGCTCCCCACCCTGAGTAGCTTCTCTCTAGGTGCTGTCTACTGATGGAGCAGCAGCTGTAACTGGGCTCCAATGCAGATTCTGTATCCGAGCCCCCACCTAGAATACTGGTATCTTCATCTGTTGGACCCCCTGGTAACCACTGTGACCTCTCCCCTTCCTAAATGTACGGTCACTTATTCAGGTCTCTGTTTGCAGTGTCCTGTTATTACCAGATGAAAGACTCAGTGATAGAGAGAGAAAAGTGTATCGGTCTGTGCCAGCAGCCGTGCAAGTAAGTAAAGACTTTCTTGTTTCCTTATCCTTTTGTCCACATGGCAAGATCTTTATGCAATCCTTAGTGAAGCCGTGCAAAATCCAGTCCTGATTCATTTCCTAATATACGCTTAGAATTGGTGATTTATAATACAGCCCTCTAAATCCCCTGTGTAGTATAGAGTGCAGTGATAAAATTCTGGTGACCAGCAGCCACCACTAGGGGTTGCTATTGTGTACAGACTGATACAGCTCACAATCACTGCAGTAACCTTCTGCAGACTGTAAATATTTAATCACTTAAAGGGGATTTCAAGGTAAAAATGGTTTCCGTGACCTCAAACAACAACCATAGAGGTGACTGCTGCCTTGGGTCCTATGTACTTTTTTACCATTGTCATTTACAAAAATCCCTTTAAGAAACATCAGTGAGGAACCATTAGTAAGAATGTGCCATACTGTATATAGACTAATGTCTTCTGTTATTTTTACAGTGACAGCAACTATAAGATGACCATATCCATGGCCGACTGGCCGTCTGCTGCTGCTGAGGTAAGTGCACCGGTATAAAATGCTCCCAATGGTGGAAACCTATGGGTGCCTTAGCTACGTGGCCACGTTCCTGCCATGGTGTGACTCATTATTGCCTATGTTTCCAGGACTGGACGTGTGTTACCCCTACTAGTGGTCAGACAGGTGACTGGTTGACTGTTGAACCATCCATGGAAATCAAACATCCACTTAAAGGGCTATACCCATCTTATAAATTGTGTCCTCATTTCCATTTTCCCTATACATTGGTGCTTCACTTTTTCCTGTAGCGTTCCTTTAATTTTTTTCATGCACTGCCTACCTCCATCCCTTTAAAGGGGGATTCCAATGTACCTACCCCGATAATGGGCTCTCTCCGCTCTCCTGATGACGTTCTGAACATGAAGCTTAGTGACAGCATTGTCCCCTTTAAACAAGCCAAGGTTTTGGACTATCCAGGATTTACACTTATACAGTAGTTGATTATTGTGTACTCTCCTTTCAGGACTGGATTTTTCATGTTCTGTCTTATGAGAGAGAAGGCAGTGAGAAGATAACCGTGAACAGGTGGGTAAAAGGCTTTGTTCTTAAAGGGGTTTTCCAATCAAAAGAGATCACAGGGGTCCGACCTCTCATCCCATAAGGGGAAATGACTCAGCAGTGAGTGGGTGTGGCTTAGTTGAAAGGGGCATGGCCTAAAAGAAAAACCTTAGACTAGACAGTTGAAAGATGCACCAGATTTTCATACAGCCTGAACTGGTGCATTAAGTATACACTGAATAACTTGCCTTAAAGGGGAAGTCCCATCATCTAAACTTTTGTTAGATGATGGCAAATGCAAAAGAAGACAATTTTGCCAATGCATTGCTTTGGCAAAATTGCTTTTTTTTTTAAGTTTGTCCCTCTTCTCTCGCTGTCACATTGACAGCAGTTGCCTAGGATCCCTGGTAAGTATGATTTTACTATTTTATTTCTCTGTCTCAGAAAGCCCCCAAATAAAGAAATTCCATCCTCCAAAAAGTGATATTTTGCAATGGGCACGAAGACCCAGAACAACCCTGGTCATGATAGGGTTAAAGAAGAACGTGCAAATCTTAAATCCTCTCTCTCGTTCCTCAGAAACGGCATCATCAGGCTGAACGTCTACTTCCAGGAATTCAATTACCGCAGCATATCGGAGTCGGCAACCACCAACGTGAGTGGCGAGTACTGGGGCAAGGGTCGGAGGTGGCCCGTGGGTTCCTATCTAAGGGCTGGTGGGTAGGACGAAGCAGGGAGGAGGGTATTCCTGTGAAATGAACGCCTTGTCTTCAGGCTGCCGGACAATCTTTTGGCGCTGAGACAATATTGATTTTGCTCTACAATGGAGACATGGGTTAGGGGTTCATCACCATTTTATTACTTGGTAATCACTCTGCAAATACCACAGTCCATAAAAATGTATTCCGTCACATAATCTGATTAGTTCTTTCTCTATGTGAATCCCTGTACTAAGCTAACAGCTACACAGCAGCCAAGGAGACAGCACAATCCTCCTGGCTATGGTTGGATGGTGAACAGGCCCAGTGGTGCTGTCTCCTCGAAAGTAAAATTCCGGAACATAGGGTCCATCAAAAAGGACTACCGTGTCACATAACCCCACCATGGTGATGAATCCCGTCCATACACCCATACAGAGAGACACTCAGACAGGTAGCTGATAGCTTATCACTACTTAAAGGGGAGGACTGTACAAAGTTAGGACCGCTGTGGAGTGGCTGTGCAGCCATTGTTCACTGCATGGGGGCATATAGTTTCAGAGGCACATAACATCACAACTAGTACCTGCCCTGACAACATGACCTGCTCCCTTCAATTGAGGAGAAAGCTATAGGGCCATGTCAGCACGGACCTGGAAGTGGCATGCTAGGGATTGAGTAAAGGTTATACTGTTTCAGATCCTGGACAACCCCTTTAAGTGGAGAACCTCTTTAAAGCGAATCGTTCAAAGGCTTGATCGAACAGCGGAAAAAGCTAGGTTCGATCGAACTCAAACCTAGCCGGACCGTCTGCATTTAATTGCTGATGCCTTCCCCATCCGTGTGGAAGGAGGAGACATCCCGGGGACCGCCTGGAATTCCGGGATACAGCCTAGGTAATAGTCTAGGTAATAGGCTGAATCCCAGAATTCCAGGCGGTCCCCAGGATGTCTCCTCCTTCCGCACGGACCGGGAAGGCATCAGGAATCAAATGCGGAAGGTCCGGCTAGGTCCGAGTTCAATCGAATTTTTTCAGCTGTTCAATCAAGCCCAATCGTTCGTCCTGTCGGATAGTTACCTTCAATCCAAGACTAGAGATGAGCGAACCTCAAGCATGCCATCTGAACCCGAACGTTCGGTATTTGATTAGCTGGGGCTGCTGAAGTTGGATAAAGCTCTAAGGTTGTCTGGAAAACATGGATACAGCCAATGACTATATCCATGTTTTCCACATAGTCTTAGGGCTTTATTCAAGTTCAGCAGCCACCGCTTAACAAGTGCCGAACGATCAGGTTCGGATGGACTCGAGCATGCTCCAGGTTCGCTCATCTCTATCCAAGACCTGTTTCGGGGTCCGTTCGGTTGTTGATGGCGTTATTTTCCTAAAATACATCTTTTAATCCAGAGACGCGGTGTCAAAGAGGTGTGGCCTACAGCGTCTGTGCCCTAAGCCTGCCCTCCTTGTCATTAGGAACGTCCCTGGGTGACTCCTCTTCTTCAGGGATTTTAAAATCCTGTGCATGTGACACACAGCGGGCCAAAGCAGCTCAGGTGCACTGACACGGCCTGGCTCTTTGCTTTATGCTACTGGGTCATTGCTCTCACCGTGTTTGCGCCGCAGAAAGGACAGTTACGAACATTGGTAAAGAAGACGGTGCAGACGCAATGACAGGGTAGCCTAAAGCAAAGAGCCCGGCCATATCAGTGTGCGTCTGCACCGCTTTGGCCCGCTGTAAAGCATGCGCAGGATTTTGAAAGCCCTGAAGAAGAGAAATCCCAATGTTCCTAATGACAAGGAGGGCAGGGAGGAGGAACGGAGGTATCGCAAGCCTACATTCCCTGCAGAGAAAATATCACATGACATGGCGGCCATCCTGATAGTGTTCCAGGTCAGCCAGGCCTGAAGAATTGTGATCCAAGGACAGCCCCTTTAAGATACAGAGGATGTCTGGCAATTAAAACATGAAGGAAACAAATTATCGATGGTATTTTTTTCTCCGTAGGTGGTCTGGCTGCTGTCCAACTTGGGTGGTCAGTTTGGATTCTGGATGGGGGGCTCGGTCTTGTGCATTATCGAGTTTGGAGAAATCATTATAGATTGTTTTTGGATCACGATACTCAAGCTCCTTGCCTGGAACAGAGCGAGAAAAGAGAAGAGACGCCAGCCCGAGTATTCTAATCCACCACCCACAGTGTCTGAGCTGGTAGAAACATACACCAACCCCGCCTTCCATCATGAAGAGTCAGACCGGCAGGCTGAACCCATACCGGGCACCCCGCCTCCCAAGTATGACTCCCTGCGGGTGCAGCAGATGGGCGATGCCATTGAAGTCATATCGAGTGATGAAGAATGATTATTTATATATAACACCCAATACTAATCAATCCGCTGCTACTGTAATCTGCACCTTCAAGAAATCTACTAGTAACACTAAGACAGGTTATTGTATATTTTTGGGGAGATATATCGTATTTTTGGACTCATTTTGGGTCATTTTTCAGTATTGATCTACTTAAAACTTTACAATAAAGTTATTTTAAATACTTATTGTCTTAGAATCGGCTTTGCCTGTTCATTATGGATGAGATAGGAAGTTCATGAATATTGTCTATATTATATAAGACAGTTGTGCCCCATCTATAAATCCATATATATTAGAGCTCACCAAAGTTCAGGTGTTCTTAAAGGAAAACTATCAGCGGGTTAGATGAATCCCTATGTCCCTATAGTGACCCTATGTGTAGTGTCCCTATGAATGTCCCTATAAAGCATGGGAAGCTCAGGAACTGTCCAGAGCAGCAGCAAATCCCCATAGAAAACCTCTCCTGCTCTGGACAGTTCCTGACATGGACTAAGGTGGCAGCAGAGAGCACTGTGTCAGACTAGAAAGAATAAACCACTTCCTGCAGGGCATACAGCAGCTGAGAAGTAATGGAAGAGTGGAGATTTTTTTTTTTCTATGAAGTATCCCTCTAAGAAAAGCTTGTTTCTCCAAAATGTAAAGTGGTTGATGCTGGGAGAGCAACCGAACCTGTAGAGAAGCCTAGGAGTGAACAGACTGTGTATCTCTGCTCTGAGTATCTCTCTTTTGTTTGGTCTGGAGTGTGCATTTAATTAGGAGGTTATGACCAATGTCTGTGTCAGTTTGGGGTCTGAATTAATTTAGAAGTCTGAATCATCACATGAATCCAGTCTGGGGTCTAATTTATTTGCATTGTTACACAAGATATAAATGCCTACCAAAGCAAGTGGCTTAAAGGGGTAGTCCGTCTAGAACCTTTTTTTTTTTTTTTTCAGAACGCCCTAGGAAGGGGCATGCCACCCGCATTCTGCTGCTTTGGTCTCTGGTGTTTGGCCACTTCCTGGTAATGAGACAGGAATAGAGATGTGCAGCAATAGTGGAACACGGGTGGCAGCACAGGAGCCAGGGAGGTAAGTAGATGTAATTTTTTCACCCACCCACATTCTGAAAAAAGTGGTTGTGACCAGACATGGTGTCTGCACTTGTCAGGAAATATCATGGTGGTCTGGGTGGGATTCAGAAGAGAACAATAAGAAAATGATTGAGACGTTGGTCTTGTAATTGTGAGTATTCCAGGCCTAACAATTCCGGTGTGACAGTCAGTAAGGTGTGTCCCTACACGGAATGATACTGTCAGCAAGGATTGGGTATTGTAGGGGCACAGCCCTGTAACAAGGTGACAATTGTCTTTTAATTGATGCAAGTAAAACAAGGGCTTACTGCATAGTATATAACTATATATTGGGTATGCACAACCATAACAACCTACTGTACAATCACAGGGATGTCTTCATAGAACCAGAATGTATGATAGAAACAGAGCAGCCACGCCAGACATGATTAAGTAATATCTTTATTAATCACCTAGAAACATAGAAACATAGAGATTGTTGGCAGAAAAAGCCCCCCGCTCCATCTAGTCTGCCATTTTGGTATATCCTTTCTAATTATCTTAGGATATATATATATATATATATATATATATATATGTATATACCAGGCAGGTTTACATTCAGTTACTGTAGATTTACCAACCACCTCTGCTGGAAGTTTGTTCCAAGTATCTACTACTCTTTCAGTAAAGTAATATTTTCTCACGTTGCTTCTGATCTTTCCCCCAACTAACCTCTCACTGTGTCCTCCTGTTCTTGAGCTCAGTTTTTTTTACTAAAAACACTTCCCTCCTGAACCTTATTTAGTCCTGTAACATATATAAATGTTTCATCATGTCCTCCTTTTCCCTTCTTTCCTCCAGACTCTACAGATTCAACTCCAGCGGGGGGGGAGGGGGGGCACTTTTTTGCTGGGACCGGGGAGGAGGTGGCCCGAGGGAAAAGACGTCCACTCACCTCCCCGGTTCCAGCGGCGGGTCCCGCATTGCGGTGCTCTGGTCCCCGGCCGCTTCCTGGTGTCTGACGATACGTCTCAGGTCCGCTCAGCCAGTCAGTGACAGAGGCGGGATCTGAGCGGACTTGAAACGGATCCCGCCTCCTTCACTGAGTGGCTGAGCGGACCTGGGACGTCACGTCTCGGGCCCGCGTCAGACACCAGGAAGCGGCCGGGAACCGGAGCTCCGCGATGTGGGACCCATCGCTGGATCCGGGGAAGTGAGTGGACGTCTTTTTCCTCAGCCACCTCCTCCCCCCCCCTCCACGCTGGAGTACCCTTTTAAGTCTTTCCTGATATGGTTTATTCCTCCACCATTTTTGTAGCCCGTCTTTGGACCCGTTCTATTTTATCAATATCCTTTTTTAGGTGAGGTCTCCAGAACTGTACACTACACAGTATTTCAGATGTGGTCTCATGAAAGCTCTATACAGCGGGATCACAATCTCCCTCTTCCTACTGGTTATACCTCTAGCTATACAGCCCAGCTACCATTATATATACAGCCCAGCATGCGATTTGCTTACCTTACTGCCTGGTTCCACTGGTGACTTATTTTAAGGCTTTCAGAAATTAAAGTGTAACAGCCGTTTCATGCACACTTCCTCGGACACTAGTCTGAGGAAGCGCACATGTGCACGTGAAACGGCTTCTGTACTTTCAGTGATTGATTAACGTCCCTGCCGACTGCTACGCGCTCTGCAATTTTTTATGTATTTATAAAGAATAAAAGAAGAATTTTACCGGTGAGTGCCTCCTTTCCACGTCTTCTATTTGAGACTATTGAAAACATAATACCTTAGTGCCCAGGTCCTGCTACCTAACCCAACAGTCGGATAGCATTTCTACATGTAATAAACCTATAACCAGCCCAGTGATACAGCAAAAAAGTGCATATGAGAATGATCCATTAGTAAACGACTAGTGAACGATTAACAACTATTTTAGGGTCAGCTTAAAAGCTGCAATCAATGACACACAAACAATTATTTTTTAAATTCAATTGATATGCCGATTTTCTGCATGATAATCGTCCCATGTAATATGGCCCAGTCATAAATGGTAAAAGCCTTCCTAAATGTAATGTATAGGCCCGCTATAATGAAGACACTATGGTATATGGAGCAGTGCAGGCATACAAACAGGTGTTCTGGGCCTACAATGGATGCCGTGCACTAAAAGAGTCTTCTATATGGAACAAGAGGAGTATCAAGGGCCGATGCACACTATGGGTATTATCTATCCTCTGATAAGTTGCATAAAAACTTGATTGTTAGTATTGTTGCATAGATGTAAAATAATATACCTCCCCCATGTCAAGAAATAACATTCAGTCTATTAGTCATTGCATTTATAAGGAAATAATAGAGCAGATTCTTGTATGGTGTCCTACAAGAGATGAAAGCAGCCAGTCCTTCCCTTCTACCCCAAAACAAAACAACTGCAAAAAAAAAACGCTCAATAACAAAGGCATAACTATACAATTTCCTGGTCTCCACATTATAAGATGCATAAGATAGTACCAGACCCCACCCCGCACCTGCAAAAGAAAGTGGGTGCCACTTCCTGGATTCCGCCACCGACGATGAAGTCTTCTGGGTTGTGTGCTCTCCCTAAGATACCATCCTGGTCTTTGAAGTGAAAGACCTTATTATTAAGGAGGGACCCTTGGCAGAAGAGTGCCTAGGGGCCCAATGTATAGTATGTTCTGTAGATATCTTAACGTTTTCTTGCCAAATTTGGTTGGAAGCCAGGTCCCGAAGAATCCCACCGGGCTGTGACCTTCTGCAGGTTCAGCTGATATTATTCCTGTGGTGCCTAGGCTATGTTCACACTACATAAGTACCCTAGTAATGATAAGTCTAAATTTAGATGTTGACCTGACTCTATGGAGCCAGGTCCTCCCAGGATGGATGGTTTTTAAATATATCTAGAGCTGTAACCTGCAGTATCTCCAACTCGTCACTTATAAATCACAGACACAGATAAGACAACGTATCATGATTATATGCCTGGATAAATGGCTTTTTTATTATGGTAATCACATTTTATAGACAGAATATGGGGCGGTACTACTCATGCGTAGTGTATTCATAAGAAATGTAAACATCCAATAGAGGGGTTCCAAGCCACAAGACACATACATGTCACACTCTGGTAGGCCAATCCATAAATGGTAACAGTTTCCTGTACGGCGCAGTCAAGCTAGCACAACATGTTATTTTCCATAAATTGTTTATAGATTTCTGTCTCTCTTCTCCTTGGGTGACATACACATAGTATACACTCCGGCCGGGATGCATAGCGGCGCCGCAAAATACTGACTGATGCAACCGCATCCGAATTCTGCGGCAGTAAAGATCATCCGGCCAGTACTGTAGTACCGGCCGTTCCGTGATGGGGCTGGGTCACAGAACGGCCGGTGTCTTACGCAGTGAGTATTACTACGCAGTGAGTACTACTAAGTATTTGTCATATGGGAATTGACATTTATAGTTGTTTTACCGACTGATTTATAGATTCTTATGTAATAAAAGTCCATCTGTGCTGTGACTCACAAGGTCATTATAAGTCACACAGAAGACTTGCCTGGAAGATAAGGCTGGCATGTTGCATCATATCGGCCAAACACCTCTTCTCTCCAACCCCCCCATAGTGTGGTTAATAGAAGACATGTTGCATCCCCTGCCCCTGGCTGTGGGCTTCTCCTCCAGGCTCATCTTATTTGCCAACTAATAGTTGGTAGAGATAAGCGCATGCTGCAGTCCGATGGTTTGGCATTTCATTACCGGTGGCTGAAGTAGTTGGATGCAGCCCTAGGAAGTGGTGGAAAACATGGATACAGGCATAGACCATATTCATGGTTTCCCAGACTCCCTGGGGCTGCATCCAACTTTTTCAGCCACCGGTAATGAAATGCCACACAATCAGACTTGAGCTACTCCAGTTACACTCATCTCTTATAGTTGGTCAAAGCTTTGGCCCGTATTACATGGGCGACTAGACGATCAGTCATCTAATCCCTGCTCGCACAATAGTGGAGCCATGTAATCGACTCCTTAAAGGTGCACTGAACAATTTGATCAGCCGTTGCATTGGGCAGCAGTCTGTCTATGTAACTGCACTCTTAAGGTCCTCATATACTTAAAACTTATGTCAGCTGAACTTGACATTTACAGCGAGTTTCGGCCATCAGTATAAGATATATGGGACTCTCGACAGATGATGTCAGTGGAGATAGGGGTCAGGTGTGATGAAAAATCATAGCCCGACCCCTTTGGTATCGGAGGGATAAGCTACCGCCAGAGCTGTCTGGCTGCCGTTCCCCCCTCCCCATAGAGAACACATGAATATTTCTAAGCCACCTTTAGACAAGTCAATCTACAGGTGGGCCGGAGACCACATGATAAGTAGAGATGATCGAACATCAGGACTTGTTAGGTTCGATAGAACTCGAACCTTCGTCATCCGTGGGGAAGGTGGAGCAAGCCCGAGTACCTGGAAAACAGGGATCCAGTCCAGGTAATAGGCTGTATGCCTGTTTTACATGTGGTACTCGGGCTTGCTCCACCTTCCTGACGGAATGGGAAGGCATCAGGAATCAAATGACGAAGGTTCGAGTTCGATCGAACCTAACAATTCCTGATGTTCGATCATCTCTAATGATAAGCCCAAGACATTATTGTACTTTGTCAACTCTGATCAGTCAGCATTTGTGTTTGTGTACTGTACCATGTGCGTGACACGTGCTGGCACACGTGGGCAGACCTCGCAGAAGCTGCTATGATCAGTTTCAGAACTCACAAAGGTGCGAATGAAAACCCTTAATATACAGTAGTAACAACCTCCAGACCCACTTTTATTGTCCATCAGGCAGTAAAATACATGAATCATCAAAAATTACATGGCAGAGTCTGCAAATCTCAGATCACAGCCTGGATTTTACAGGCGCTTTATTCATAGGCTGTGGTCAGAGTGACATGACAAAGTGAGATTTGTTACAGTGACGTACAGTGGCGAAAAAAAATATTTAGTCAGTCACCAATAGTGCAAGTTGCACCACTTAAAAAGATGAGAGGTGTCTGTAATTTACATCATAGGTAGACCTCAACTATGGGAGACAAAATGAGAAAACAAATCCCGAAAAACACATTGTCTGATTTTGTAAGAATTTATTTGCAAAGTATGGGTCTCCTCTTTCCTCCACTCATTACCTGTAGTAATGGCACCTGTTTAAACTTATTATCAGTATAAAAAGACGCCTGTGCACACCCTCAAACAGTCAGACTCCAAACTCCACTATGGTGAAGACCAAAGAGCTGTCAAAGGACACCAGAAACAAAATTGTAGCCCTGCACCAGGCTGGGAAGACTGAATCTGCAATAGGCAACCAGCTGGGAGTGAAGAAATCAACTGTGGGAGCAATAATTACAAAATGGAAGACAATGATAATCTCCCTCGATCTGGGGCTCCACGCAAAATCTCATCCTGTGGGGTCAAAATGATCACAAGAACGGTGAGCAAAAATCCCAGAACCACGCGGGGGGACCTAGTGAATGAACTGCAGAGAGCTGGGACCAATGTAACAAAGCCTACCATCAGTAACACACTACGCCGCCAGATCCTGCAGTGCCAGATGTGTCCCACTGCTTAAGCCAGTACATGTCCGGGCCAGTCTGAAGTTTGCTAGAGAGCATTTGGATGATCCAGAAGAGTATTGGGAGAATGTCCTATGGTCTGATGAGACCAAAGTGGAACTGTTTGGTAGAAACACAACTTGTCGTGTTTGGAGGAAAAATAATACTGAGTTGCATCCATCAAACACCATACCTACATCAAACACCATACCTACTGTAAACCTTTGGAGGGAGTTGAAAGTCTGTGTTGCCAAGCGACAGCCCCAAAACATCACTGCTCTAGAGGAGATCTGCATGGAGGAATTGGCCAACATACCAACAACATTGTGTGCCAACCTTGCGAAAACTTACAGAAAACGTTTGACCTCTGTCATTGCCAACAAAGGAGATATAACAAAGTATTGAGATGAAATTTTGTTACTGACCAAATACTTATTTTCCACCATAATTTGCAAATAAATTCTTACAAAATCAGACAATGCGATTTTCTGGATTTGTTTTCTCATTTTGTCTCTCATAGTTGAGGTCTACCTATGATGTAAATTACAGACGCCTCTCATCTTTTTAAGTGGTGCAACTTGCACTATTGGTGACTGACTAAATACTTTTTTTCCCCACTGTATATCACAAGGATTAATGGGAATGTGTCCCTGTTGTATACCCATGTACCTGGGACTAGGATTTGCCATACATTACTGATCACTGGGGGTCTGACATTGCAACCCCTGATGCCCATAAACAACAGGGCCTAGGCATTTGAGCAGATACAATGCACAGCACAGCAACAGGTATGACTTATGAAGCCTAGCTGTAGTACCTGCGAAAAAAATAGAGAACAACCCCATTTAAAGGGGTCATTCCAAAATTAATTGGTAGACATAGGTGATATCTAACTAATCATTGATGGGACCCCCATCATTCTCGAGTAAATGGAGCGGCCACCCTTAACCCTCATTCAATGGAAGTTCCATTTAGAGTGATTGTGCTTGCATGCTGCCACTCCAGTCACTTCTGGCACAAGGGTCCTGCATTCTAATCATTGGTGGTGATTCCAATGGTCTGATGCCCAGATCTGCTGGTTATCCCCTATTCTGTGATAGAAGATACCTATTAATTCTGCGATAACCCCTTTAAGCATGGAGACTGTGGGGTTTTGCCTCCGCCACGGCTTCTACCTTCATAGACAGGATTTCTAGAAGCTTCCCTCTCTGGTCCGCCCTGCAGTTCTGGCTCTATGTAGGACGGTAGCGGATAGTTTATGCATTAGTCCACCAGTCTGATTTAATGGTTCGGTCTAACAAGCTTGTAAAGGCGGAGAAGAAAGCTTAACTGCGTCTTTAGAAGTAAATCTCAGGCCTCAGTGTTTGCTCAGGTTTACTCAGCCATCACTTGACTTACAAACAGATGGTTAACATTTAACCCTTCTTAGAGGTTGCCTATTTTTACTGAAAAGCCCTGGAAGAGCAGTAACCTCCATTACCTCATTGTACACTTCATAAACCCTTAGGCCAACTTCTTGCTGGAAGTCTTTAATCCTGACTCCATTCGCCGCATTATGTCTCCCGAAATGTCTCTCCCTATGTAACCAGGCAGCACGTAACCCTGTATCACTCCATTGCTGGTGGGACCTAGAGCAAGCAAGTGACACATATTGGGGCACTGCAGACACTAAAAGGAGTCCTAACATGTAACCACAAAGAGATAGATATAGACAGTGGGATCTTGAATGGACATAGGTAGAGATGACTCGAACTAAATAATTTGGTTCAGCAGGTTCGCCAAACTTTGAGGCAAAGTTCGGCTTCGCCAGAGCCGAATCCTAAAACACTAAAACGATTGCACACATTTGGCTGTTTTAGAGCGGTAAGTTCGCTCAACTCTACTTACCTGTCCGCACTCCCCCGATGTCCTTCTCCCCCAGTCTCCGCTGCCATCTCCAGCCTGCTCAGCCAATCACTGACTGAGACAGGACAGAGCAAAAGCCAGTCATTGGCTGTGCAGGCTGTTACTGGTCTATGGAATGACAGCCTGCTCAGCCAATCCCTCAGGCAGTGATTGGCCCAGCGGGCGGGAGGCGGCTCCGGGGGGGGGGGGGCAATGGAGACCCAAAGGAGGACACCAGAAGCGGTGTCCTTTTTTAATGTATATTATATTGTGCTGCTACAAACTTTATGAAGTTCTGTTCCAACTTTATGAAGTTTGTTAGATTTGGTTTGCGCATCTCTAGACATAAGGTCTCAACTACATGTCCTGCAACCCCTCAATGTCTGCTACTTACGATATGATAATCTCTGTGCACACGGCTCCTCAAAAAAAAAAAAAAAAAAAAAAAGATCATGTGCCTCATCCACTTCTATGGAACTGAGCTGCAATGCCACACGTAGAGAGGTGTGGTGCTGTTTCAACAAGAAAGCGGCCATGTTTTATCGGAGAGTGCCGCAATAGTTAAATACAGCAGCATGCAAAGTCACAGGGCCTAGAAGTGTCACTGCCCGTATCTCTAATGTTTTATATAAAGCCATTAAAACACAATGACCATCATCGTACCAGAATCATCCGATCTAGAAAAACAAATGATGCTGCCAATGTTGTGTAATAGAAAGAACCCAGGTGCCTTGTGCAAAACACTTTCCGAACATATTAAACCTTCTATAAAACAGAATATAACCCCAGACCGCTTCTAATAAATATCGTCATTTGTCTTTATATTTGGCAGTAAAGTTTACAGGGTATCACATAATACAAGGACGGGGTTACACCACCGCGGTCGATGACCCGGCCCTGAACGCTGACTCTTCCTTCATTAGGTTCCATTCAGATGCATAGGAGCAGATTGTGATCAGAGACCACAGAGTACAGAGCGTCAGGCTGATCAGTACTCAATGTTTCTCATTGCTGCAATGGAAGAGGAAATTTTCCTGGGTACGGGTTTTGCCGCTTGTCTGAAGTCTTCGGGTTTTGTCTTGATGAGAGAGACGATTGTCTGTAAAGTGCGGGTGGGCTGCAGGCCTAATGCATCCATGACGTTGGTCAAATAGTCTAGGAAGACAACATATAAGTAGGTTAGATGAAGCTATAATATATAGTCACAGGTTCTGGGGGTCATCCACCACCTATTCACATAGAGAACACGGAGGCTGAGATGAGGATCCCCCCCCCCCCCCCCCCCCGCCTCCCAAGTATTAGCCAGGCAGCTCTACTGTATTGCTGCCATCTATGTATTGCACTAACACCCATTACATTGCTACTGTAGTGTGTACTAAGCAAATACTTCCCTCCCAGCAAAACCAGCAGAAGGGAAGTACATCCCAACAATAAGACATCTTGTGATCAGCAAGGGGCCTGTAATGTGATCATGTGATCATAACACCATTCAGTGTGGAGAACTATCATTTACCATGTGTCACCATATTATTAATACAGTATAATATTTTTTTCTTTGTAAAAGGAACTAGGGCCTAGAATTCTAATAGAATTCCAGAGGATCTTGTCTTGTCTCTAAAACACATTTGGTCAACTGCATCCCAAGATGCATCCTAATGTGAACCCTGTATACTGTCTATTTCAGGGGGTAGGATCTGAGATGGGCTGCTTGTCAGTAGTATAAGCACAGGCACTTCCTGCCTTACTTCTATGGCCAACCACAGAACAGCACTTACTCCTCTCTGTACACATTGTGCTGGATAATTTACAATGTACAGTGCTATACGTGGCATGTGGAGTGTGAAAGGGTGACTGATACACTGGGTCTGCAAGGTGCTATGTGAGGGGGGGAAAAAACAGCAGCACAGCAAGGAAGGGGTTACACTAAGCACTGATGCTAAGAAGGAAGCCTTGATCTAACTTTCATAGACAGTGATAGTGACTATTTTTTTTTATTATTTTTTTTTTCAAATCAACTGTTGTCAGAAAGTTATACAGTTTGAAGACTGCTTCTATTAAAAATAATCTTAAGTCTTTAAGTACTTATCAGCTGCTGTATGTCGTGCTGGAAGTGGTGTATTCTTTCCAGTGTGACACAGTGCTCTCTGCTGCCACCTCTGGGAGGTTTTCTATGAGGATTTGCTCCTGCTCTGGAAATATATTACAAGTCTATATAACTTTCTAGCACCAGTTGATTTGAAAAAGCAACCCGAGTTTAAAGGGGTATACATATGACATATTCCCTTTGAAAGTTCTTTTTCCACCAACATATATCATCTATCCTTTGGTTGGATGAGTAAGTACTGGGATCTGACCTGATCACAGGAAGGGGGGGGGGGGGGGTTCTATCCACATGTGTCACAGTCCTTACCTTTTCTATGGAGAAATGCTAAATGTTCCACATGGAACGCACACAGAACCTGTAGAACGAGACCATGTTATGCGGTTATCACATATAATATTTGTGTCTCACCTATATCGGTGGCCAGCTGCTTGCTGGAGTGCGCTGTAAGGACTGGGATCTGTAGAATGACATCACAGTATGTCTGCATGGTGGCCCTGGCTAGTGATCCCAGCCAATAGTCAGCCATGTTGTCCAGTTCTGGGCTCTCTTCTCCTGCAATACACACACAAGTAGCCAGTCAGCGCCTCTATGGCTTATCGTCTAACACAATTGATCTAATCATCTAGAGATTGATAACCGAGGCCATTCATGCACGTCTGAGAAGTGTTAATATTTGGCGATGATTTGCAAGTTTTCTGGGTGTATAGTACATGGAAGTCTTTATAAACTTGGCAGAATAACCTTGGGAGTGAAAAGTTATATACCGGTGAATAGGCGCAGGTGGAGTTGACCTATAAATCATCTGAATGATCAATGCTTCCAGTGCTGATACAGATTAGCGTGCACTCACCTTGTTCAGGAGGATAGGGCAATTTCCCAGCATGCAATGCAAGTTCCAGGGCTGAGTCTTCCGGGGTTACAAAGGGCTCGAGATGCAGAGGGAGAGACATGAGGTACTGACCGATCTAAGGTACAAAGGTGATGTAACAGTTGTCAGATGGGCTGCCGTATAGCTCTGATAGTCGTCATGCATCAATATTGGAGTGGGGAACATACATAACTATTCAATGGGTACTGTCACTTGACGTGTCATAGACATGGCAAAGGTTTTGGTCAGTTTCTCTCTCTGTGCCATGTGACAGGATGGAGATTAACTGTATGACCACTGCCTCAGTCACACATTTCTTTTCCCAATTATTCTAATGATCAATCAGACCTCGACTGGTCAAAACTTTGGACATGTCTTTACAAACAAGTCAAAATTTTTTAAAGGGAATCTGTCACTAGGTTTATGCTGCCTTAAATGAGGACAGCATAAACTAGTGACAGAAATGCTGAACAGATCGGCGTATTACTCACATAATTCTGTTCATCCGTTCTCCTAATATGCAGGAGAATAGGATTCCTGACACACCCCTCCCCCCGCCCTCCTGCTGCAGATTGGCAGTTATCTATCCACGCTGTGTATAGGCAGTCAGCTGTCAATCTGCAGCTGTTGGGCGGAGATTCCTGCTTCTCATAAATATCCAGGACTACTGGGCTAATGCACATAAGGGAGAGGACTACTTATTGTCCATGTTATTCAGGAGGATATCTCTGGATCAGCTGCACAGAACCATGCATGTGATACATCATTCTGTTCAGCTTCTTTGTCTCTAGTTTATACTACCCTGAGATAGGACAGCAGAAACCTACTGACAGAGTCTCTGTAAAGTAACAGGTGCATTTCAGGAGTCAGGGAAAGCTGGATGACAACCTCTGTGTAAGAAGCAACATTGTTCCTGTCCTCTGGTCACACACTTACATTACTTATGTATTCTAGTGGAGTGAGGCTGAATGTCGGTAAGTCTTCTGTCAATGTTTCGCCAGTATCTTCATACCCCCAGCTCTGGTGATAAATACAGACAGAAGATCAGATACGTGTGTTATGTAAAGCATTCCCAACCTAGACAATCACCACCAGAAAGATGGCTGCCAGCGCCCGGTTCTAGAGAGAGGAATAAACGGTAATAAGCAAAGCAGTGAAAGGTGCTACATGTGGGGTCTTATAGATTTACCGCATAACATTTTTAGAATAAGCCCACACGCGCCCATTCATTATATAAGCCCCCAAAGAGAGAGCTAAAGCTTTGTCTGGCCAGGCATGATGGGAATTGTAGTTTTGTAACAGCTGGAGGGCCTGAGTATGACACTGGTTTTAGGTTATGTTCACACTGAGTAAATTAGGCGGAATTCCGCGGCGGAAATCCTGCCTGTCTCAGTGTGCACTCCTCTGCTGCCGTGGCTCTCCGCTCAAAGAGGTGACATGTCACTGCCTAATTTACTCAGTGTGAACATACCCTTATAGAGTAAACTTATTATACTAAAGCACCATGATAACAAGTATACTGTATACTGCCCCCTGTACACAACTCGAGTAGGTTCTCCGCTCAACCATAATAATGCCAAGAATTTATTACAGTCCATACATGTGTCCTCTAGGATCCAGGGAGGTGCAGACAAACCCAGGAGCTTGCTGGGTCTAAAGTGCATAAAATCCATTAGAACAAATTCTTGCAGCACTCCGTCCCGTTTAATCACGATCCTTTATTGTATCTAATAAAGGATCATCGTGATTATATGGGACGGAGTGCTGCGAATATTTGTTCTGTTGGATTTTATATACTGCCCCCTGTGGTGACATTAAAAACTGCAATGACGTCACTACAGTGGCTGAAAGGTGATCCATCTGGTCACAGAAACACAGCCCCAGTGTTAAGAAACTACAGTGACATAGTATTATGAAAGCTGCGATACTAAAATGTAGTATTCTGTACATTGCCACATATATACATATATACACAGCTATAATAGGTCAATGGGGAAAGTATACTGTGACGTGTCAAGAGCTTATCAATTGCATGTATACAATAAAACTACATTCTACTACCTGTCAAGCAGGTATTTTCAGACATATTCTTCTGAAGTAAAAAAAAAAAAAAAAGGAGAAGAAGAAAGAAGAAACCCAAACCCTATAGAGAAAAAGAAGGGGATTATATTATATTATAAAGACCAATACCATTATTCCAAATACACAAATCCAGCAAGAGAGGGAGAGGCTGTGTATGTGACGTCACCAACCTCATTTAGCCTCCGGATATAGGGAGTTAGCCTGGGAAACCTACTATGGAGGCCTACAGGAATATTCTTGAGATTTGCTCATCTAAGACCAGACGATTCCCTATTATGTTCATATATAATGCTCAGATATTGTGCTATAAAAAGCTCTTGGGACTATAGAAACAATTGTTCAGGGAGACGCTTTCTATCATGTTATGTCAGTCTCACAGCAAGGAGGTAAGGGCACTACTAGGGCAGGGATGGGGAACCTTCCGCCCCCCAGCTGTTGCAAAACTACAATTCCCATCATGCCTGGACAGCCAATGCTAAAGCTTTGGCTGTCCAGGCATGATGGGAATGGTAGTTTTGCAACAGCAGGAGGGCAGAAGGTTCCCCATCCCTTCCCCAGAAGCACTCAGGGGACTACTGTTCTCTTGATCTGTGGGGCTCCTGGCATACCTAGATATACAGCTAATCACAAGAAGGCAGAACTGGTCCTTACCAAATACCTCCAGGACTTAAAGAAATACAGAAAGAGCCGAGTACGGTGCTCTTTGGCGTACTACGCTCTTTCTGTCACTCCACAGAAATGAATAGAGCCGCAGGTCACGTGCCGTACCCACAGCTCTATTCATAATAAAAAAAAGAGGGGGCCCGATAGAGAGATCGACGGAGGGTACAGAGGTCGGACACCCATGATCTCCTACTATCCTATGGAAAGGGGAAAAGTTGATTTTCCTGGAATACCACTATAAGCTCTTTTCACACTGAGCAATCCCGCTGTGCTCAGTGTCCTGCTTTGAGAGAATGAGAGGGTGTGCGCTCCTCCGCTGCCGCCGCTCTCCGCTCGGAGAAGTGACATGTCATTCCTTTGAGCGCAGAGCGGCGGCAGCGGAGGAGCGTCTGCCCTCTCATTCACTCAAAGCAGGACCCTGAGCACAGCGGGATTCCGCCATTCTTGCTCAGTCTGAGCGGATCCGCAGCAGATTTCTTGCTGCGAATTCGCAGCGAGATGCGCTGCGGATTCCTACCCAGTACACTCTATATGAGCAGATAAACTCGCAGTGGGATGGATATCCCGCTGTGAGTATGTCTGCAGCCCACCCCCTTAACCCCCCGGCCTCCCGAGTGTATACTTCACCTGCTCCCCGCTTCGGCTTGCTTCGAGGCTCCCAGCGTCTTCACTCCCCACTCAGCCAATCAGTGCGCTGCGGCGGGGCAGCCCACTGATTAGCCGAGCAGGATGTGCCAGGGGCCTGAAACAAGCCGGAGCGGGGAGCAGGTGAAGAATACGCTCCGGCGGCGGGGGGATAACAGGGCAGGCTGCTGACATACTCACAGCGGGATATCCATCCTGCTGCGAGTTTCTCTGCTCATATAGAGTGTACTGGGCAGGAATCCGCTGCGGATCCTGCTGCGAATTCGCAGAGAGAAATCCGCTGCGGATCCGTTATGTGTGAAGGCACCCTAAAAGTATAGATAACCTGTGAGACAGACGCAAAAAAAAAATACAAAAGCACACATTAATTCTGGCAAGTGACAAGACTGAGACTAGCAACTCACCAATAGACAACAGGAATAGAATCATAATACATCTCTTTCCTTCGGAAATGGCACTTTCACTAACAGCTCTTGGCTTTCCCTTACTTCCCTCAGCCCTGCTCCTTGGGCTTCTGAGAGAGAGGTCTCTAGCTGCACCAATTTCTCCCATCCCTTCCCTCTCCTTCTTTCTTTAATCGTTCTCTCACCACACTTGAACCTTTATGTACAGGCTCATACCTTCTCCAGCATTCCCTCTCTAGTCTCTGTGCCATGTTGGGCTTCCCTCTAGACATGCCTCGCCCTTCATACCTGCCTGGATAGGAGACAGACTTGAGACGCTCTTCTCCTTGACCCACACTGCTTCCATATCCAGCAGATACCAAGAAGCGAGCTTTAAAATACTGTTGTGTTGGTATTGTGTCTTCCCAGGATCTTCCCAGAAGTTCCTTCCACGTGTTGGAGGGGATGTGGTGAAGAGGTACCATTCTCCATACCTTCTAAAGTTGTTCGAAACTTTCTAACTTTTGAAAAGAGGTTGGGAGAATTTCGTCATCATTTGCCGATCACCCTCTCCTGTATACTCCAGCCTTACAGTATCGGGATACTGACGACTGTAAAGTCCTAATGTCTTCATAACTGCAGACGAAGCCTCTCTGCAGGTGTGGGGTTTTCCAGCTCAGTTCCATTGAAGTGAATGGAGCTGAATTGTAATACCCCACACAACCTGAGGACAGGGGTGGAGCTGCTTTTGCAAAAAGGTTGAGGTGCTTTTTCTACTTCTGGATAAACCCCTTTATATGAACAATTCTTTAGGAAATTTCAAAGGCCTACACGATAAGTTTTACAGGCAAATTCAAGACTCCCGCTAAATCGGAAGGATCTGGATGAGGTCCCTGACATCACACATTGAGCCTCTCCCTGGTTTTCTCTATAGGGAATGATAATGGTGTATTTGTTATCTGGTAATCCTCTTCATCTTCTGTCTGGGGTTTGGGTTTCTCCTTTTCAGATTAATCTTCTTTTTCACTTTGTCACTTCAAAGACATATCTGGAAATACCTGTTTAATATAATTGTATTGTAGCACACACTGACAGGTCACGGTGCAGATGTTCAGTTTATCATATGTGGTGGTATACAGCACCAGGTGACACACTGTGATGTATACTGTACTATAGTATATGGCCTTCTGTATGATGTACTGCAATGCCATATCTCAGGCACCATAGGAGCAGCTTTCTAATAACGAATGTTTCTATTACATCGTTCCGCACCCCAGGGCCCCTATTCTGGTTCTTTTCTTCATATACAAATCCCAGAGGCTAGGCAGCCAATACTCCTCGCCAATGGCACCCTCTCACAGAACGACAGAAACAAGCACTCACCTCCATCTTAGGAACCAATAGAAGTTGCTGTTTTATCCTCAGGAAGACAGAATCGAAGGCCAGCTGATGAGCTACCTGGTTCTGGCGCGTGAGATCAGATCGAGCGGCAGCCAGAAGGTTGGCACTGACTGCTCCTTTCTCCTGGACACAGAAAGCATAGGATTATCAAGTGAGATGTGACCTCCTACCCAGTCACCAAATGTATATAACATACGCCAATGTGATAGGTGTCATGCAGGAACTGTGATAAGATGATAGATAGATAGATAGATAGATAGATAGATAGATAGATAGATAGATAGATAGGAGATAGATAGATAGATAGATAGGAGAGAGATAGATAGGAGATAGATAGATAGATAGATAGATAGGAGAGAGATAGATAGATAGGAGATAGATAGATAGATAGATAGATAGATAGATAGATAGATAGATAGATAGATAGAGAGACAGACCTATAGTATGTCTAATTCTGCCAGATTGTATGGTATTTGGCTGTAAGGATAGTCAGTAGACAAGAGTGCTGTTTCTAGACAACCCCTTAAACTACGCTCTTGACTGCAATTTCGCCCTCCAAAAAAGTTCCATCATAACTAGGCATGGCTGGGTCTCCAGCGCTGTTACATGGCTGGGTCTCCTGCGCTATTACAGCTGGGTTTGTACTAATACTTTTTCTTCGTAACCCTTATAGTATACATAAAAAGCTGCAGTGAAGACATTGCCGAGCGATGGGGATGACACCCTGGGAACATTGCCCCATTAAATGTCAAGTGCATGCGGCAAAAGCATGGCAAGAGCTTAAAGTGCTGGAGCTGTGCCAGGCAGAGCGGAGGCTGCGCTACTACGGACAAAGGCCACAAGTGTAACAGCCCTGAACAGAACAAGCAGTTCTGAAAGCAGAGGCTGGCAAATGCCCCGGGAATGACTGTATTTGTTTATATACCATGCGGAGCTCACCCAGTACTGCCAACTGTGGTCACGGCACACATGAGTGGTACTAACAGAGTGCCAACTTCTGTGGTGTACTGGTAATAGTCATGCAAATCCTGAGGCAATGGATCAACACTTAGGCAAATAGAGGTTGGGTGGGAACTGTTGCATTATATGGCGGCATGTACTGGCCAGGTGCCCAGAGCATGGCTATCTGACTAATAGAGAGGGATGCCAAGCTGGAACCCTGATCTATGATGTCTATCTGCCCTAATACAGCCACATGGGTAGGAGTGGTCGCCATAAAATAGTGATTGTTGCTTTGTGCGATTCATCCTTTGACAGCTGTGTTAAAGATCAGAAAAATTCTGCATAAAAAGTTTAAATACTTTGCTTTACTTATCCTGTACTGATCCTGAGTTGTATATATTTCGATCTAAAGTTATACAGTGTTTCTCTCAATATAACACAGGGTCTTATACTATTTCTCAGAAAAAAGGGCTAGGGCTTATTTTTGGGGTGGGTCCCCATACTGTATACTTAACTCCCCTTCTGGAGGTAGTCTCCATACTGTATACCTCCCCCTCTATAGTTGGCCCACATACTACTGCCTCACCCCTGCCTCCCCCTGCAGCTTGTGTTGAGCAGATGGGGGGGCGGAGAATATCAAGTCTGGCTCTGATTGGCTGATGCTCAGAACCCAGTGTCAGGGATCTGCAGCTACAGCTGTTTCATGCCATAACGGCACTTCTTCACGGCTGCGTGAAGAAGTGTCGTAATGGCATGTAACAGCTGTAGCTGCGTCGCTGATGGCGTCCTCTCACATGTCTGTCTGCCTTGTTTGTCTTTTGTACGAAATAAAGAAATAAGAAGAAGACCTTAAAGGGGGTGAGTGCCATGTCTTTTTTCTTTTGTGGGCTGTGATATATATCCTCTATCTTCTATTGCACATAGAGCACCACCCCGAAGTGTATATTCAGTTTATTAACTATACCACTCAGTTATTTTGTGTTCCCACTGTGTCACATTGGATCTGCAAGTAGTGGCAGACTCATGCCCCTATTCCACGAGTCGTTTGGAGGAGCAAACGAGCGCTATTAGGGCTCGTTTGCTCCTCGTTCCCCGCTCGCTGCCGCCGCTATTCAACGCGGCTGCAGTGAGCGGGTGAGTGCGGGAGGGGGCGGCGGGGAGCTGCGGGGGGGCTGCCCGGGGGATCGCTGATCGTCCGGGCAGCCCATAGGATATAGCAGCGTCTGCTGCCGATGCTCCTATTCAACGGAGCGACGGCAGCAGATCGCTGCTATATCAGTCGCTTGTTTTTCAACATGTTGAAAAACAAGCGACTGCAACGATCAGCCGACATGAACGATGTCGGCTGATCGTTGCACTCTATTCCACGGGACGAATATCGTTCGTAGCGGCCGATATCGGCCGAATACGAACGATATTGCTCCTCTAAACGACCCGTGGAATAGGGCCTTCAGCTGTTTCTCATTTTGCATACTCCGAATACATTCTTATGCCACGGAAAAAAAAAGGACAAAGCCGCATCAAAAGGACAAGTGGTAAAGAAAGGAAACAAATGTAATTGACAACAGGAACAAAAAAAAAAAAAGATCTCCAGAGAGATAGACTATAACCAGTGATTGCTGAAAGAAGATACACACCAGAACAGCAAACACTAATAAGCAGCTAAGCACAGGAGAAGACTATCATTGCATAAGAAAGATCGCTGATTGCTGGTAAGAAGACAATGTCCTCAGTATTAGCTTTCCTTCTAGTGGTGCAGAAAGATAGAAGTTGTGTTCTCAGGGAGGGGTCTCACCTTCAGCATGTACAATGTCTCCATCAGACTGGCGTACTGGGCTGGGTCCCCCTTCTGGAGGTAGTTGTACTCCTGCCAAGGGTTTTTGCAGCTCTTGCGCTCTGTGGCGGTGGCTTCCTGCATACCGGTGAGGCTGCGGGGGCTGTAGGACTCAGACAGGTGCTTACCAGCAATGGATAGGATCCTAAAAGAGATGTCAAGTGTAGGAATGAGGATTGCCAATGTCTCAAGAAGTTGGTGCAAAAAATCGGTATATCGCTTAAATTTAAACGATAGTTTTGTGTGAATGCAGGTAACAATCGAAAAAATCGTCCATGTGTCGTTGATCGCATCTTTGGAGCTGAACCTAAAACCATCGTTAATCATTCGCTGTAATTGCACATTTGTTTGCTAATCATTCAGTGTAATTCCACATTGAGATTTGTAATTTACTTCTATTAAAAAGTCTCAAGTCTTCCAGTACTTACCAGCTGCTGTATGTCCTGCAGGAAGTGGTGTATTCTCTCCAGTCTGACATATTGCTCTCTGCTGCCACCTCTGTCCATGTCAGGAACTGTCTATAGCAGCAGAAAATCCCCATAGAAAACCTCTCCTGCTCTCCTGATTGAAAAGAATACACCACTTTCTAAAGGACATACAGCAGGTGATATGTACTGGAAGACTGGAGAATTAACAAAACTCGGGCACCAGTGGATAAGATTTTTTTTTTCTTAACTACCCCTTTAAAGTATGTTCACAAAGCACATTTGTTGGAGAAATGAAGGCAACTGTTCCATTCATCTAAGGACCCTATTACACGGGCAGATGAGCACTGTAAAGAGAAACCTTGTTTAAAGAGCCTATTACAAGGCCCGACAACCATATGGGCAGGCCACATGAATCATTGCTGGCTTAAGTACGGGCCCTTAACCTCCATTAGTTTTCAGACACACATCCCCAATTATATGGAGGGATGTGCAGCTGATGAACAAGGATTTTTTTTGGCTCACCAAAAGTATGCAAGGAACGCTTGTTTGTTAGCTGATCGCTAGCCCTATTACAAAAGGCGATGTTCAGCCAATAATCGATCTGTATCTGTAAGGGTATGTTCACACGGAGCAAAAACAGCTGAATTCTGCAGAAGATCTCTCCACCACAGAATCCTGTCTGCATCAGTGTCACACTGTGTCTCTATGGGAGGGCTCGTGCACCTCAACTTCTGTCGCCCTCTGCTCAAAGAATGAATATGTCAATTCTTTGTGCGGAGAGCAGCGGTAGCGTCTTATAGAGACACTGCGTGACTGAGGCAGGTGGGATTCTGCGGCCGATAAATTCCACTGCTTTTGCTCCATGTGAACATACCCTAAGGGGTGAATATAACCATAACCTGCATCTAAGTTAAATCACTGGGATCAACTTGGTCCAATTAATAGGGTAGGGCTGGAATCTTACAGAGAAATCTGTATGTATATATAAAGTAAAAAAAGGCAGCGACCGCCATTGATCTATAGATAGAGCCAATAGAAGGGCACAGCTGAGTGCTTCACCCGTGGCACCTTGCCATCTCCATTTTGCTGCATGAGACGAGCTCTATAGACTTACAATAGCACTTCTCTCCCCGAATCTCCATCTCACTGCAGGAGACAAGTGCTCAGCCTTGTGCTTGTAGAGATCGTAGGGGGTCTACACCCTCAGACCCCAACCCCTCTCTGCAACGTGTGATATGTTTTTGTTTTTTTTAATGACAGGGACACTTTAAGACTTGGAAGGCTTAAAAATAGCAAACGGCAGAACACCTTCCCAAAGTGGTGGATTACGCCTGACAATGGTGTCTGATTTATGACAAACAGGAAAATAAGACAGAAGCAAACAGAAAGGGAACACACAACAGCGGCACAATACCGCAGGGACGCCACGTTCATTCCCAAACAGCAGAGGAAATATTGACACATGACATTGATATAACTGGAAACATTGACAGGATGAAAGAAACCGAGTGTCTCCTTATTTAACCCTTAGACGAGTTTCTTGACTAATGACAGTAAGAGAGAGTAAACTGGTCAGGATGACCCTGTAATAGGTCACAGATAGAGGTGAGAAAGTGATACCCAGTGTAGAACACTCTATGAACGATCAAGCTCCTTTAACCCTTGTAATGGCCCTTTGCTAATGCTTAAAGGGGAACTATGAGCAGGTTAGATGAATCTAACCTGCTGATAGCCTCCTATTGCACAGGAGACGCCGAGGTTGAAGGTATATGTCTTACCTTCCATCTTGGCACAGTTCCCCTGCTGTTAGCAGTGTAATCCTCGGCATGGAGCACCGTTAGGGGCCCTGCTCCACCCCCATCGCGTGAGCAGGCCTGCCCACTGCATTGATTATCATTAGAAGGAGCGGGCCACCTTGCACTCTGGGGACAGGGTAGTGCTCCTGGCCGAGGATTACACTGCTAACAGCACAGGAACAGCGCCAAGGGGGCACAATAGGGGGCTATAAGATTCATCTAACCTGCTGATAGTTCCCCTTTAAAACACCCCCCACACATAGAAGAAATGTTGCAGTTCTTCATTGGGGATATTGCTCTTGGCAATGCAAAGAGAGAACTCTGGGGTAAATTCACACGTATCACACGAATATACTATGCAGTGGATTTATGTGAAAATAGTCCACAGTAGAAAAACTGCATCTGATCAAACCCTTGCTGCAAAACTACAACTCACAACTGTCTAGGTATGCTGGGAGTTGTAGTTTCAAAACAGCTAGGGAGCCAATCAATCTCTGGGACCCCTTTTGATCCTGGAATGAAGGGGATGCAGCACTGGTTTAGTACTTAGTGTTGCTTTGTTGCAGTTGGGTGTATGGTGGCCCCGCTGTGTATGTGTTACACCAGTGCATCCCCTTCATTCTCAGGATCAGTGAAGGTCTGAGAGGTCAGAAAAGAAAATGTAGACGTCTTCTTACCGGCTTGCCAGCTGCTGCTCGAAGTCGCCACACTGCCGTAACAACTCTCCACAAGTGGCGATGATTCTAGGGATAAGAGACAGGGCGATGAGAATGGCCGCCACACTAACAGGCTTTATAAAACTTCTGATAATGGCCGTACGGGCTGGAACCACCAACTGCAGTAACTATTCATCCTGCTTGCTGTCGCACAGGATGGACTACACGGCCTTTCTATAGCTCTGTCCTATGTGGGGAAGGAAGCGCTTAGTCTCTCTCCAACATTTATGCGACACGGACCTATGCTCACATAACGTGTTCTAAAAGCTGTGTTTCGTCCGTGTCATTTTAAAGCATAAATAAGGGTGTACTATATGCTAATGACATCCGTAATTTGCCTAATACTGCCATATTTGTGCCTCTAATTGTCGTCCAAAAAGAAATATGTAAGTAATACGGCAAAAAAAAAAAGACTACATTGACACAGTGTATTTTTTAAGACAAGAACGGCCATTGTTGACGATTAAAACAAAGGCCGCTCTTGCCTTAAAATAATTAACTGTATTGAACTATATGGTAACAGCAGTCGTTGTTCACCCACTGTATTGAACAACGGATGTTGTTCCCTACTGCAGCACTAATATGTGACTTGACAATCATTTGCGGTTGTTAATGCATGACCAACGTTCGTACACACAATATATGGTCATTCATTGCAGAGAGTTCTATGGTTCATTGGATTGCAGGCATGCCCAAATGCGCCCGCAAATAAATTGATGTTCCTGAGGGCGATATGCCAGTATCGGTCACAGGAACATCTGAAACAGCGGCCGTTGTTTTAACATAGTGTGAACATATCCTAAAGATGGAAATTAACAAATCATTTGTACCTAGCATTATATTCTTGGACTTATGTAAAGGAACACCAATACTTTCACTAACAGGGCTCTGCTGAGCATGCATACTAGTTCTATTGAAGTCAATGAGGCACCAACTATATTAGCATGGACATCAACCAATTTATATCATGAAGAAGCCCCAACAGGTCAGGCTACTCTGGCTTTAAGCTCCAAGATCTGCACATTTCCTAAAATCTTCAAATAATTTGGACAATTGTCGCATGGAATTTAACTGGATTGTAGTGAGCATGCTTAACATCCATTTCTTAAAACAAGTCCTGCCAAATCCTACACTTTTATCATCCTATTAGTCATTGCTAGTTCTTACAGTCCAAAACACTGACTGTGCGAGTTCTCTGGAAGAGTACACATACATTCTGTTCCATCAGCTTTGTGGACACAAGAAGGTGGCGTACGACATAGTTCTGATCCAGGTCCCTGTTAGCACACGATTGTCTTACATGACACTGCAGATGATGGGAAAACTAAGGGCCCTATTACACAGGATGATTATCATGTGAAAAATCGTTATATCCTTCGAATTTGAACGATAATTGTTCTGTGTAATTGCAGGCAACGATCGAAAAATTGCTCGTGTGTCGTTGATCGCTGATTTAGATCTGGACCTAAAATTATTGTTAATTGTTCGCTGCAATTCCACATTCGTTCGCTCAATCGTTCAGTGTAATTGCACATTATTCCTTCTGATCCCAGCAAAACAATGAACAAACAATCATAGTAACGATCGCAATAACAACTATCATTCTGTGTAATATGGTGAACGATTTCAGGTTAACGATAAACAATCTAGTTTGCGATCGTTTTTCGTTAGTGGTTAAAAATCGCTTAGTGTAATGGTCCATTTACACAGAAAGATTATCTGACAGATTATATGCCAAAGATTTGAAGCCAAAGCCAGGAATTGATTTGAAAAGAGGAGAAATCTCAGGCTTTCCTTTGTGACCTGATCTCTGTTTATAGTCTGTTTCTGGCTTTGGCTTTAAATCTTTGGCAGATAATCTTTCTGTGTAAATGGACCCTTATAGGACCCTGACAGAGCCTTTGGATGGCATGACTAGGCAGGAAAAATCCAAAATCTATACAAAGTCTTCCAAAGTGTTGTTTATATTCCCAATGTATGAACCTCTCACAATAATGTCACCCTTCCCATGTGAGTCACTACTGGTGTTACTGGACGATTGGTCTGGATTACTTTTCTGATCCATAGGAATCCATTGGAACTGGACCTATCTATAGACACATAGGAAATCCTTAGCTGCGTTCACATACAGAGACGCCAATCCTGAGGACCTCTACCTGACTGAGTGCTGGAAGGCCGTCCAATCCTCCAAGAATAAAGAATCAGCAGGGACATTGTCCAGCTTGTATTTCCTCCTTATTGACTGCAGAGTGTTTGTGAAATCCGACACGTATCTGGGAAATAAAGCACAACAAGTAAATGGCGTTGGAGCGGAGCTGTGACGTGACGGCTTCTTCACACCTGGATGTCAGGACACCCTGACGCTGCCAGCTAGTGAGCGGGAAGTAAGCAAAACTGGGCTTTGCCTTTGTTTGACAACAGCCATGCCAGTAAATGCTGATGCTCAAACTTTCCCCCGATAAATCAGTCGTGGCTGAAAGATCCTGGCACTATGCCCGTTTTGTAATGTTGCCAATTACTACAATGTCTGGGACATGGTGCTGATGCAACACGGTGACATTAAATGACTTGATGCTATAACGGACACAAGTCCTATGGGCGTACGGAGTCCTTGAGAAATAAAAATCCTCAGCAATAGCCAACTGCTTTCCTTTTACTATGCTTAAAGTGCAAAAATCAATAGTACAGGCGATTTCAAGAAACTTTGTAATTGGGTTTATTAGCCGAAAAATGCATTTTTATAATGAAAAAGCAGTTTGAAGCTCTCCCCCCTGTCTTCATGGTTCTCTATGGAGAGGGGAGGGTGGAGGGAGATGAGGCACCAAAACAGGACAACAAAGAGTTTATTTACAGCTACATCACCGGGCTATCTCCTCTGAAGTCAGCACTGACCTCTCTGACCTCTGAATAGCAGCTTTCACACAGCTCCCACTGTGTAATTCTTTGTTCTCTGCTGTCCCTCCTCCCCCCTCCCCTCTCCATAGGTTACACAGAGCACATCTGATGTAAAAGAGCCGAGATTTCCTGATAATGGGCAGTGAATGAGAGAGAGGAGAGAAGGGAGGGGGGGGGGACCTGGGGAAAGTCTTCTTGAATGCAGATAATGGCATATTTGCCTAATAAATACAATTACAAAGTTTCTTAAAATCGCCTGGACTAATGATTTCTGCAAAAAAAATCGAAACGATAATGACACTGTAAAGGGGGTGTCTTATAAAAGAGTGTTCCCCAACCTGTGGCTTTCCAGCTGCAGCATGCCCAGACCCTTTAGAAATCGGGGTATAATGAGAGTTGAAGAGTCTCCAGTTGGGAACATTAGGCCACCACTTTTCCATATCCATACATGGGGCTGGTCCCTCTTTTCTGTATATATTCCCTGATGACCATACTCACTTTTTAAACAGAGACTGCAGGGCCTGCAGCAGGCCGCACACCCCCAGCCCATCTGTCAGCTTGATGCATCGCTCTACTGCACCCGACGCCAGGCTGAAGAGCCGAGACACAGAGTGTGAGAGCTCCTGGACGCAGTCTAGAGCCTCGCCGTGTTCCTGTAGGACATGAGCTATATGTTAGATAGAACTTAAGTGATGACGCAAGCAATGGTGCTATTCCTACACACAGATGCCAGAGAACCTGTACATGCACAGAAGGATAACATCCTATGTATAGCTACAGAAACATACTCTGCTAGTACATTGCTGTCCCTCTGACTTATTATACACCAGGGGCAATACTCTGAATAAATCCTTTACTTAGAGAGGTGTCAGACAATCCAGCTTTGGTAACTGTGGGCCCATTGGGTAACAATGGCTACATAGGCTCAATAGAATGAGTGGCTATTTTCATCAGCCAGATCCATATTTATCGATTGGAAAGTATTAAAGGGGTAATTTATGCAAAAAACAACAACATTTCTTTCAGATCAACTGCTGTCAGAAAGTTATACAGATTGGTAATTTACTTCTATTTACAAATCTCCAGTCTTCCAGTACTTATCAGCTGCTGTATGTCCTGCAGGAAGTGGTGTATTCTTTCCAGTCTGACACAGTGCTCTCTGCTGCCACCTCTGTCCATGTCAGGAACTGTCCAGAGCAGGAGAGGTTTTCTATGGGGATTTGCTGCTGCTCTGGACAGTTCCTGACATGGACAGAGGTGGCGGCAGAGAGCACTGTGTCAGACTGGAGAGAATACACCATTTCCTGCAGGACATACAGCAGCTGGTAAGTACTGGAAGACTGGAGATTTTTTTTAATAGAAGTAAATTACAACTTGATATAACTTTCTGAAACCAGTTGATTTGATTTTTTTTCTGCTGGAGTACCCCTTTAACAGAATACAGCAATACCAGACACAGGTCATGGACACACACAGTATTGTGTGGCTATTCTCTAAACTTGGACAACAACTTTAAAGCATTTGGAGTAGATTTATCAAACATGGTGTAAAGTGAAACTGGCTCAGTTTCCCCTAGCAACCAATCAGATTCCACCTTTCATTCCTCACAGACTCTTTAGAAAATGAAAGGAGGAATCTGATTGGTTGCTAAGGGCAACTGAGCCAGTTTCACTTTACACAATGTTTGATAAATCTCTCCCTATATGTGAATTCCATTGTATTATGACATGTCAGGTGACAATAGCTATAAGGTGGCAATAGCTGGCAGTAGCTGTAAAGGCTACGAGGAATAGGGCTGTATACGCACTTCATCTGATACAAGGCAATAATAGGCTGATTATAGGTGTGCCAAAACACTGTACATCCCCAAGTACATGGGATGAGAAGAAAGATGTTACTATGTCTCACCAGGGGAATGGCACTCAGTTGGATAAGAAGATGTGATTCCTCCAGGCTCCCGTACTGCAGCTGGAAAGGCTTATAGGCTCCATACACGGCCTCCACCAGCTCCGTCACCTTCACAATGTTGTGCTCCCCTGACAGACAAGACAATAAATATAAGATTACATGGGGTTAAAATACAGTCTGTATTGGTATTTGTTGCCATCTGCTTATTATCATTGACATTTCTGGTCACCACAATGGCCTTTGGGCACGATGCCACCGATATCGGGCCATAGTAGAGAAGGAATGCAATAAGATGGGTAAGGAGGCGTCAGGGTCATTGCCACACTTAGGATGCAATGAGCGACCGCTCTACATTCCTTCCTCTACAAAGCTTCATGGCTTCTTGTCAGATTTCTTCTAGCACCTCAAGTGTCCTCATCCTAAGCACAGATCTCTGGTCTGTATCCAACTCCGCCAGCTGCTCCTTGGCCAAGAAAAATATCACTCTCGTATTAGGAGGACGGAGGAATCAGCTGTATATATACATATATATATATATATATATATATATATATATATATATATACATACATATCCCACTTATAGAAGCCACAGATACAACATAAGAGGCTTCTATTAACTCAGAATGTAGATTCTGGGGAGCGCTGGGGGTATCCTCCAAAGCACATGGAGAGTTTCCTCCATCTAATTTACTTCAATGGTTACCTGCTGTATGGCCTTGTCTCCAATTGTTTACTCTGTTACTGGCACGGTTATCTTTTTAGGTTAAGGGGTCACGTATTCCCATATGATACACTTCGTTGGGTACAGGGCATGTGATCAAACATCGCTTTCTTGTAAAGTTCATGTAACTCTCTTGCAGAACTTGTTTGACTCTATTAGGACTCTCTAATCTAATACTGCTGGAAAGGAGGTCATCGCGTACCGATCTTGTAGAGATATTACTGACTGAAGTCAATGGGGCTGAGCTGCCGCTACAGGTAGGATGTGAAAGCGCAACAGTATTCGCATAAGCACCGTGGCCGTCGCAGTCAGATCGACAGGGGCGCCGGAAGTCAACCCCCCGAATGATTGGATATTGATGGCTTACTTTAAAGAGTGTATATATATATATATATATATATATATATATATATATATATTTTATACAAAAGCCCTTTAACGCTATGCCCATACAGAGGCATTCAGCTCCATCCGCTATAAGAGTATGCTCACATATACTATATATTCTGTGGTTTTCTGCTGGTAAGTCAATGATCTGCCCCATATATAGTACGCGTGAATATACCCTTACATTATATCTAGACACAGATTGGATTTCTTGGCATTTAAAAACTTTCCAATCCCCTATAAAGTAGACCCATAAATCTACCAAAAAGGCCGCATGCAGCATTTACAATGATTATGTCTACATAGGGGGACAGAATCCAGAGCTCAGCAAAGCCCGGCAGCTGAAGAGTTAACTCCGGTCACAGGAAGGAGCGGAGCCGGGTGCCGTTGTGTTCTTACAACTTTCACTGTGGCTATGGGCCAATGTTATTGACTATGCCTATGTCTGTGAGCCAAGAACAAGGCGCTTTAAGGAGAAACAGAGCATGACAGCACCTGAACAAGGCCTGACAGCACTCCTGGAGCACAGGAACGTTCCTCCCCACATCTTACAACACAACCTTGCTTCTAGTCCACAGAATATTAGGTAATTTATACATTGTTAATGGGAACAAGAAGTTCATAGTTTCCCCATAGATTCGTAGCTAGGAATACTCAGTAAGTTTTTCTAGCCCAGTGTCTAAACAACACGGTCAGGGCAGGGTGGCATGGTGTGGTATGGTGTGGCTTGATGGCCCATCAATTGGAAGAACTTGGGTCCACTGAGCAAGTGGTTAAATGAGTTTTATAGAATTTCAATACTGATGGTTTATCCCCAGGATAGGTGGGGGTCCGACTTTTAAAAGCGCCCACTGACTGAAGGGGCTGTGTTGATCCAGCAATGTCTTCGCATATTCTATGTTCACCCAGCATAGTGCCATACATTTTGTAGTTGTCATGCTTTCCAAATTCAAATGCCATTGAGCTGCAGTACCAGGCACAAACACCACAAAATGTATGGCACTGTGCCTGGGAAACAAGGTAGAGGCCACAAGGCATCCTCAGTTAAGGCCCTATTCCATGGAACTCGCTCCAACGACCGCTCGTTAACGATCACTAAACGATATTTTTTAGTGAACGATAACACATAACGTGAACGATATATGTAGTGTAACGATTATTTTGCGGTCGTTACATGGTCGTTTAAAACGTTCATTGGGGTGATCATGACCATACGACACACCTACTTTTTTTTAAACCTTTTTACGAACGACTGAAAAATTTCTAGTTTTACAAACCGATTAGCGAATTACCTCTCAAAGACCAACCACTTTTTTTCGACATGCTGAAAAACTATTTTGAACGACAGTATAACGATTTCGCCTTTGTCGTTCGCTCGTTTACACCAATTCCACGAAGCGATTATCGTTAACGAGCGGTCGTTGGAGCGAGTTTATGAACGATAATCGTTCCGTGGAATAAGGCCTTTAGATGAGTGAGGGTGTTGGGACACCCTCTAATCTGATCCTAAGGATAGGTTAGCTAGATGAAAGGGGTTGGCCCACCATGAAAACTTATCCCTTAGCTACAATTACTGCTGGAGGAAAGGGGGGTCTGACTGTTGCCTCCATCCCCAGCAATCGGGATAACAGGATCCAAAAGCTCTGATCAGAATGGGATCATTTTATGGCCTCAAAGAGAAGGCCCCATCACAGCTCATGTGGACGGAGTCTGAGATACTGCTGAGAAGTGTAGGGCTGATGCTGGACTTCTATGGATTATTTACTTTGTCATATCACTTTTTTTTTTAATGTATAAGAATATACAGTACATGGGGGGGATGGGATCCAGCTCTGTAGACCACTGTGCAGCATCCCTTGAGCAAAGCAGGGAACTGTAGCACTTAAATCGGGAATTGTAGGGCTTAGATAGCCCTGCAGTTCCCAGCACAACATTAAGGGGGCCGTGTCGCCCCTTACTGCTGCCAGTCAATGGAAATATATATGTATATAAAAAAATCATACTTTTTGAAATAAAGTTATACTACAAAGTAAATATAACTTTATTATAGTAATGTATTAGCCAAATTAAAAAAATAGTTTTGTTAAGTCTCCAGAGTACCCCTTTAATAGTGGGACAACCCCTGAAAACACCTTTAATAGAGTAGTGGGGGACTCTCTTCTATGTACCTTAATAGGGGATGTGCTGATGTGACAACCTCAGCCATAATATTCATCAGTTACATATAAAGTCCATGCCAGCTTACCAATATGGGGCATGATGGCAGCTTCCAGAGCCTTAGCAAAGTGCCCGGTGGCCTGGAAAAGCTCCAGCAATGTAGTGAGCTTATGTTCTTGACTGGTCCTCTCCATGGCTGTGCTGAGACACACGGGGATAGACGGCACCATGGCGGCTAGCGTCTGTATCAGCAGAACGGTCACCACTTCATGGGGCTTCTTAAATATCTGTAAGAAGAATACAAAGCCTGTGATGTGTGTATAAAGGACAAGTAACCCCCTTCATCCAGAAGCCCTAGAATAAGGTAATCCTGAGGGCTGACCACCCAATAGACCAGGGGTAGGGAACCTTGGCCCTCCAGCTATTGCAAAACTACAACTCCCATCATGTCTGGACAGACAAAGCTTTAGCATTGGCTGTCCAGACATGATGGGAGTTGTAGTTTTGCAACAGCTGGAGAGCCAAGGTTCCCCATTCCTGCTATAGACTATATATTATTATATAATAGTATTATGTCTAAAATATGTAAATATATATTTATTAATACCAGAAACCAACAGGCTGCTGTTGACGGATCTTAGTAGGATACACAGGTTATTGCATGATTGGGTATGATGGCTTATAACATTAGGATCTACCCTGTAAAACACAACCTATAGGACAGGACATGCATGTCGACACAGAGCAGGGGGCTAATGAAAAACTGCTGACACTGTAGAAATCCTAGAATTTTAAAGGAGGGGAAAAAAGCGAGAGTCAGGATAAAGAACGGCATTTATTGTGCCGGCCTTCATGCACATTTTTAATAAATCTGAATGAGACCCTCGGGTGATCACTGCGCCGTCTGTGCCTTCTGGATATCGGTCACCGTCCTGGATGCAGTGGGTTAACCCATTCAGCTGCCACGAGGCAGGCAATGCAATGTACTAGTAATATAATACACAGAACATCTAATACAGTCAAGAGGAAAACATTACAATTTAACCGATACAGTTGCCACAACCACTCCCACAGCCATAGTCACCTATCTGACATGTGAGGGGTTTCTAGTTTATAATACCCATTTGAAATGGGGTCCTCTCTACAAGGCAAAAAGTGGTTACAAAGAGCATCTCCCTCTCTCTGAAGGACCTGTCCTGTATTACACAAACAATGCACTGACATGTATAGACAAAGTGCAATGCTTCATTTCACCAGCTGTGGTGCTGCAGGGAACATGAAAACTTACTGCCAGGTTTCCATACAGAAAACAGTCATTCAGGTCCCGGCAGAACGTCACTTTATAATCAATTTATTGTCAAGTGACTAGAGATGAGCGAACCTGGAGCATGCTCGAGTCCATCCAAACCCGAACGTTCGGCATTTGATTAGCGGTGGCTGCTGAAGTTGAATAAAAGCCCTAAGGCTATGTGGAAAACATGGATATAGTCATTGGCTGTATCTATGTTTTCCAGACAACCTTAGAGCTTTATCCAAGTTCAGCAGCCACCGCTAATCAAATGCCGAACGTTCGGGTTCGGATGGACTTGAATCCGAACCCGGTTCGCTCATCTCTTCAAGTGACCCTTCGTATTGGGAATAGTTCAAAGGACCCCTTTAAGGCAAACTGGAGTCTCCTCAGTTCTCTCACATAGATGAATGGAGGGGTAACCCCCTTTATACATGGCACTATCTATTAAAGCTCACGGGAAAGGGTGGGTCAGGGACCAAGCACAATGGCATATAAATGAATAGCAGCAGATCACATTATATAAGGATAACAGGTGTCATTTTACTTACAAAAGCAAAAACACTATGCTTGGCCGAGTGTTAATGAATACTGAATTGGTTCGCTAATATGGTCAACACATGCTTAACTGTATGGGGGCCTTAACTTAAAGGATACCTGTCACTAAAAATACATTTTTAAAGTTATTGATTACAGTGGTTATCACTGCTGAGACCCGCTCTGATCAGGAGATACAGCCAGGGAGAGATCATGGCAGCAGTGCGATCCTCTCCCTGGGCGGCCATTCATTCCATCAATATTTATCAATGTAAGTCTATGAGAAAAAACTGACAGAATGAGAGGTCGGCCAGGAAGAGGATCACGCTGCTGCCATAATCTCTTCCCGGCCGTATCTCCTGATCAGAGCGGGTCTCAGCAGTGACACCCACTCTGATCAATAACTTTTAACATCTTACAGATGAAACTGCTCCTAGAAATACGATATCACTGCAGTAAAGCAATTTCCTCGCCATTTCTTTTCTACTACATCCAGGCATTTCTTGGAAGTTTTATTAGCTACTTTTTTTCCTCTATAGAGTATAAAGAAAACTGCTTGTAAACCTGTTGTAAATTGCATAGTACAAAAGGTCCAGGTGCCTTAAAGTGGCTGAACGACTATTAGTGTCAAGGGCAAAAGAGATGCCTATCTACCTTACATTCCCGCAGGCCCGATAGCCATCTAGGAGGTCTCCACACATTAAAAAGATTATAAAATACCATGAAAGAAAACCGTCATAAAATGTAAAGCCTATGACTGTATTATGGGAGGGGAGGATTATTTCTCGTTTTACAGCAGGTCTAGACGGCAGGGTAGGGGGATACGATGGCCTATATCCTATAAGGGGCTGGGGAACATAATGGGAGTAATGCAGCTGTGGGAACGTGCAGTCACATCAGATAAGTGAAGGAAGGATCCATTAGAACATCAGGTTCAGACTGCAGGTGCCCAGCGGACAGGTCATAAAACTTATCAAGTGCTTATATCTAGACGGAGCTGAGATTTGCTGAGCAGTCAAGCAAGGATCATGACGGGGCTCCAGCCAATTTGCATTACAATCGATGCTTTCCGCTTCCCAGGGACTCACCTTAAACTCCTGGACGGCTGACATTTTCAATTACGCCTTATTCGCTGCGATGACATTATGTGACCGCTTTCTTTGCATGTGTTTTGCCCAATGTCAACTACAATTCACCTCTATGTAAAGTGAATGTGAAAATGTGGCCAATGTTCAATCTCTGATATAAATTATATCAACCATTAAAGGGGTTATCCAGGCTTAGAAAACATGGCCTTCTACAAACAGCACCACTCTTGTCCTCCGTTTGGATGTGGGGTTTTGTAAGTTCAGTTCTATTAAAGTTAATGGAGCTGAATTGTAATACCGCACACAAGCTGGGAAAGGGGGGGGTGCTGTTTTTGCAAGAAAGAAGCTACGTTTTTTTTATCCTGGCTAACTTCTTTTAAAAAGCCTGATTTTGCTTGGTCACAGAGTTGGTTCTCTAAAAACCATCCATGGGTTTGGAGTTCTGTATATGAAAAATGGCGCTCTAACCTCTATTATGGGGCTGCGACCATACATGCTCACTACCAATCTATTCGTACTCTATTGGTCTGCCAAAGAGAGTGGAGTGCAGCGACCTTCAGCAATCATCAAACATGGACACTGTTGTTGTGATTGGTGTGGGTGTGCGACGCTTCATTCTGCTTGTACCACAGAAGAGGATACAAGGTATAGGTGGTTAAAAGTATATAAATATTACACATCAGCCAGACAACCACTTCCTTTGGTTGTGTCAGGATTGCCGCCTGCATGGATAGAGAGATGTACTAACTCTTTGTATCAACAAAGTACGGCACGTCGATTCCCTGTAAAAACATGGCCGCCTCCTTTATTACATGCTCTCTACAAATACATACAAAATCATCCTCTTGCATGTTTCTGGCTTGGCTAGTCTACCACTAAGATCTAAGAGGATCGTTTTGTATATATTGTTAGAGAGCATGTAATAAAGGAGGCGGCCATGTTCTCCATGGAATCAGCACACCTGACTTTATTATTTCATACTCGGCATTTGGTTTACCGCTGTCCCTCCCAGTGTATATTTCCGTGCATGCTAGACTCCTCTTCATGCTGACATAGCCATGTGGCTACTACATGGGATTCTTTGCCCTCTGGGGAGAATTTATCAATTGATCTGTGCCAGTATTTAGGTGAAGAAATGGCCCAAATAGTGGCAGGAAATGGTGCGAATTATAGGGAGATGTCTAATGATGTCCTAATGGCATACAACTGGACCTGGGACTGCCTGCAACACTGGATGCAGAAGCCTGAGAACGCTTCATGTCCTTGTAGGAATTGGGTTCATTGGCTAGTGCTGGTTTCAATTACTTAAAGGATCTGTCCAATCTCCCCACATACTCTTCGGTCTACCATGTCCCAATCTCAATGGCGGGGGCTGAGCTGAATGTGCTTGGCTCTGCTGTGTCTCCCTTACATCACACACGATTCCGGGGACAATCCAAGCCCTGGAGACATGTGGGACATGAGGGAGACATAAGATAAGTAAAAGTATACTTACCAGCTCCCGACCATCAGTCCCGTCAATGCCCAGCCACTGCTATCATGGCTGATAGTGGTGGTCGGGATCCTAGGCAACCGCTGTCAACTTGATAGCGAGAGAACTATAAACTATAATGCACTTGCAATATTGCTTTCTTTCGCATTTCTTTGGCTATGTTCACACAACGTATATTTTCGTAAAACCACAGCCGTTGTACAACAGCCGTAATTATTACGAAAATATACGCGTCTTTGCTGCCTATGTGATCCCAGCCGGAGCGTATATACATAGTATACGCTCCGTCCGGGATCCCTAGCGGCGCCGCAAACAACTGACATGTCAGTTTTCTGCAGCCGCTATTCAGTGAAAACCTTGTCAGTGCACACTATAGAGTGAGCGGCTCCACGGATGCAGCTTGAAAGGTCATCCGGCTGGTACTGCAGTACCGACCGGGTCACAGAATGGACGGTCTCTTACGCAGTGTGCACATAGCCTTAGGGTGCGTTCCTGCCGACAGGATCCGCAGCAGATTTGATGGTGCAAATTTGATCCCAGTTCAGTTATTTAGATCAAATCTGCTGAGGATCCGCACCATCAATCCGCTGCAATATGGTACGTGTGAAGCTACTCTTAAGGTATATCAGGTACGGGTACATACAGTGGTCATCAAACATCTATAAAGATTTTACTAAAAGTCACGGAACAACATGTTCTGAACGAACAATGAACATTATCAGTTATCATAACACGAAATACACTGTAATCCAGCTCCAGCTCTACATTCTTGATTTCCAGCGACCATCGGTTTCCAGACTGGAAGATCAGCACCAGCATGATCAATCTGTCCTCAGGACTATGAGTAGGTGAGATGCCACTTACCTGGGAGACCCACTGAAGCTGAGTGTGCCATGCACTTAGCAAGGTGTCATAGAACTCTGTCAGCTGCCGATCCAGGGACATCTCGCTCTGACAAAGTTCCTGCCATATTGTTACCAGCTGAACCTAGTGGGGAAGACAGAAATAGCAATACATAAGAGTGAAGATGGCTACGCTGGAGGACATAATATAACAACAGCCTATGCATTTATATCTTTTGCTTATATAGAACCAACATGTTCAGCAGCGCTGTGCAGAGATAAACACTCACAGCACTCCCTGCTCCTGGAGAATTCATACAATGACAAATAACCTATGAGTATGGTGAAGTTTGTGGAGGTAACCTGTGCTAGCATGATGAGAAGACACAGACTCCCTGCACATGTTGCTCTTGTTTATAGGATCCCAGCGCTGTGGGGCAATATGCCAACCACTGGCAATATGCCACCCTGTTGGCCTTCGCCCACAACCAAAGGGTCAGAAAAGCCACTCACTGACATCAAGAGACCCTAAAGCGTCATGTCTGAGTCCTGTGCAAGCTGGATCCCACTTATTGTTATCCCAGGAGAGGCTTCTCTCTATGTATACATAGTGCAGAGTCTATCCTGTTGGGGGTCACCTAACCATGGTGGCATGGTACACACTATTAGATCACGTGGTGTGCTTAGAGCCTTAACTTTTCTAAGCAGTATGAAAAATATCTACATTATGCCTATATGTTAGCATTTGCAGTGTGCCCACCAATAGTAAGAACAAGGCGGCTGATGCGTATAGCCGAGCGCTTCTTTCCCAGCTCACTACAGGAGACAGAGTCTACAAAAAAAATCGCACGTCATAAGGAGAGGAGCAAGCCAGAGAGAGAAGAGCTCAGCCATGCGATTCTACTGGCTGTCTCTAGTAATTGGTGAGGGACTACAATTGCTTTACAGTTTAATATGACTCTTAAAGAGTCACTGTCGTTTAAATTTTTTTTTAGAAATCAATAGTCCAGGCAATTTTAAGAAACTTTGTAATTGGGTTTATTAGCCGAAAAAATGCATTTTTATCATGAAAAGGCAGTTTGAAGCTCTCCCCCCTGTCTTCACTGTTCTCTATGGAGAGGGGAGGGGTGGAGGGGGATGAGGCACCAAAACAGGACAACAAAGAGTTAATTTACAGCTACATCACCAGCTATCTCCTCTTAAGTCAGTACTGACCTCTGAAAACCGGCTTTCACTCAGGTCCTGCTGTGTAATCCTTTGTTCTCTGCTGGTGACTAATCTCCCTCCTCCCCCCTTCCCTCTTCATAGGTTACACAGGGCTCGACTGATGTAAAAGAGTCAAGATTTCCTGATAATAAGCAGTGAATGAGAGAGAGGAGGGGGGACCCGGGAAAAGGCTTTTTGAATGCAGATGATGGCATATGATGGCATATGATGGCAAAACGACAGTGACACTTTTAGTTACAAAAGTTTGGGGAACGCTGATCTAATGCTAAGTGAACACCCAAGTAGGAGGCTTCGTCTCCAATCTATTACTAGCAAATACTAATACTGTCAGGCTGCTGTGAAGGTGTTCTGCCTCTGTTAGGGCATGCAAGTAGTGGTGTCACAAAAGCTGACGACCACTGATCTTATAGAACCCTTCAGGGGTTGTCTTGTTCAGAAAGCCCCAACCCTGCTGATTAGAGCAGTGCTTCTCAAACAGTAAGGCGCCCCCTAGTTGTTGGTGAGGCCCAGCTGGGGAGCCAGTTATTTACCAAAGTAACTATGATCTGCACAGTCCTCCAAAATCTCCATTTTAGCAACATTGTTAACTTATTTTGTGCTTTATTAGTATATAGAGCTTGGGAGACAGGTGAAAGGTAGCCCTAGCATTATTTCCAGCTTTTAAATGGACTTCCATCACAGATGGTGAGGCCCAGGCATCCTCTTGGTCAGTCTGGTGAGGCCCAGGCATTACCTTGGTCTGTTGGGTGAGGTTCCAATAGAAAAAGTTTGAGAAGCGCTGGATTAGAGGAACCTGCCCACCACGGTCTCCTACAAGCCCAATGTTATCAATGAGCCGTCCATGTAATGAACAGGCTTTCTGGTCCTCAGTATACCTATGCTATGGCTGATAGATGGTGATTCTGAGCAGGCTGCAAGACAATGTTGCACAGTACTGGACTGAAGTCAAGAGGGTACGGTCAAGTTCTTACCACACGGCGGAAGAAAAGGACCCCTTGTTTTATAGGGAATATTGGATTATTGGATTATTCCCTTCAGTATTACCGGCAGTGACCCACTTTAAATTATCTCCACCTGCGTTAGCGATGAAGGGGTCGCGGCAAATTTCTACACCTGTAAAGCTTGCACAGGGCAAGGACAGTACAGTATGTACTGTACCAATGTGGTAGCTGGCACAGCACACCTCCTACAGTCTGCACGCTATTGAGTATAACTGTGTCATTCACTTTATTACACTGCAGAAAAATACATACCTTGTAGCACTTGTAGTAGTACGCCAGCAATTGTGGCATCCTGTCAATCTCGCTGAACACCTTCACAAACATTTTTGCCTGGTCTGAATATAATAGAAAAAACACAAGGGGTGGGTCAGAATCGGCATGAGAGCTAAAAAAAATACAATAAATACATATATCATAGAATTAAGTCTATATAGATTAATGCTAGCCCGCTCCTACATTGTATGGACAAATAAATCACAGAGAGACGTCATTACAATCAGTATAGTGGCCGATACAGATGGAACAACTTCCAACGGGTTTCACACAGAACAGTGTGCTTCCTCAGGGAGCTGACATATATCATATCCTATTTCTTTATGTAACCCATAGAAACTGTGATTTACATCTGATCTTCTTTCAGTCCCTAAATTGTACCTGGGGTTTAAATTTTTTTTTGACATGCCAAAAGTTTTGATCAGTCTGGGTCTTAGTGTTCAGACCTATACCGATCGGGAGAACGAGCAGGGAGAGGATTACGCTGCAGCACAGTTCGCTCCCTGCTCGGTGTCAGTGAAAGAGTCAGGCTCCATAGACTTACATTGTGAGCACAACTCATCACAGAGCCGGGAGAGGATTGCGCCCTTTATATTATAATATATAGCACAATATTCGTACGCCTATGTATCTTGTATATCTGAATTACAGGCAATCCATAAGGCCCTCTGTCTCTTTTATGATCACCATACAAGTTGCATTAAGAGGACCAGATAGCACAGGTGACTCCCGTAGCGTGATGTGTAATCTGGCCTGTTACACTTATTGCCACCCATGCTCTCAGCTATTTTTGTGCTCAGTCAGGTGTACAATAACATCTCATCAGTGCTGCAGGTGGTGCTCAGCTTAACACATAGGTCCATATAAGTATGGTATTTACAAGATTATATACCGCGGCACTTCACCTTAAAAGCTTCATCTTTATTGTATCCAAAAACACATAACAGGACGTAGAGGAACGCACACTCCCTACCAACTGTTTCGCGCTATCAAGTGCTTTTTCCTTCCTGCCTTAAAAAAGCACTTGATAGCGCGAAACAGTCGACAGGGAGTGTGTGTTTCTCTACCTCCTGTTATGTGTTTTTGGACACAATAAAGATGAAGCTTTTAAGGTAAAGTGCCGCGGTATGTAATCTTCTTATATAAACGTATTAGTCCTAAAAGAATAGGCTATTTAATAGTATCTACAGTAATAAAACACCTACAATCATATAAGGGGTATTTAATTTTTTTTTTACTGTTTGTCTATGAGATGTTGTTAATAAAGTTAAACGCTTTCCAATATACTTGTATGAAAAATATCTCAGATCCAGGTGTACACAGTAGGCTCTGGAATTAGGCCAGGTCCATACATAGCAGTATAGATGCCCATCTAGTGGTTAGATGCAGAGTGTACCTCTCCTATGGCATTCATCTGACCCTGATGATGTGTTGTCAAAGCCTATCTGGCTGCCATGATTGTCCTCCCATTATACCCTGCTGTGTCTGGAAAGCTATAAAGAGACTACATTGCTTGTAGAGTCCTGCGGCCCCTTTAATCAGCTGATTAGTGGAAATGCTTGGAATGAGACCCACACCAATCTGATATTGATGGTTAATACTAAGGGATCAATACTAAAGCCCTTTCACTGTAAATAAACTTATCAGCTGCCGTATGTCCTGCACGAAGTGGTGTATTATTTCCAGTCTGACACAGTGCTCTCTGCTGCCAACTCTGTCCATGTCAGGAACTGTTCAGAGCAGGAGTGGTTTTCTATAAAATTTGCTTCTGCTCTGGACAGTTCCTGACATGGACAGAGGTGGCAGCAGAGAGCGCTGTGTTAGACTGGAAAGAATTCACCACTTCCTGCACAACATACAGCAGCTGATAAGTACTGGAAGACTGGATTTTTCATAAGAAGCAATTTAAAAACATTTTCACTGGCATACCCCTTTAAGGACTGATCCCGTCCATACACAGACTACTGCAGTGATAGAAGAAAGATATGTCAGCAGACTGTTGAATACATGTGTATAGTAAAACACATGCGAGCTACCTATAGCGCCATTCACTTGGGAAGAAACCTGAAATGTGCCCCAGCCTGTTCCATTAAATTTCTAGAATTGCTCTTTTATTGTAGGGGCTATTAAATTACCTGTTATTTTTGAGTTTTCTGAAGACAAGAGTGGGGCAAAGGGGCCAGATTACTAAAGACGCCAAGTTCAGTCTTCAGAAGAGCCCAAACAATAGGTAACGTAATAGCCCCTACGGTATAGGAACAACTGTATATATTATAAAATATATATATATATATATATATATATATATTTATGGGAAAAATGTAAACTGGCTCCGATTACATCACACATGTTTGGTGCTATACACACAAGGCAGATGGTGGAGTAAATGTCCCCATTATTATAGTGGAGATCACAGATGGTAATAATATTATATAGGGCAATATAACCTTGTCAGTGGAAAGGGATTCTGTGTTCTGCCTTGGACAGGGCACAAGCATTGAGCTCTATATATTGTGTACCTATACAGTTGTCTGCATACAAGCAGCTTTACTCATAAAAGATGATTTAAATAGAAAGTTAGAGGGGTTTTCCAAGATCATTTAAATATGAAAAAAAAAGGAAGTAAAGGTGATAAAATAGCAAAACAACCATTATTCACCTGATATATCCTCCTCCGCTTCAGGAATTCCCTGCTGTTATTTGTTTATTTGTCAGCAGCAATATTGAGCTGTATACCCATAGGAGTGATGCAGCTAAACACTGGCTGAGTGGAATATGGTACAAGACCACAGAGGCCAGTGATTGGCTGCATCGGTTTTGTATGACTAGCGGACAAGTCATCCCGCGCAGCAGCATAAGAGCAGATAGGGATCTATCAGGTGAAGAATGTCTTTTCATATTTGATCACATTTCCGTTTCATTATTTTTTTTTGTGTGATCCCAGAGAACCCCTTTAAGTCTAAGACTGGGGTTACATCATAAGCTTGTAGCTTTAAGAACAGTTGTGAGTGTAACTTATTGGCCAGACTACACTTGGAGCCACCAATGTCCATTCCCAGCCATCAGTCATTTCTTTTCTTCTGGCAATGGCAACTACTCTGCTTTTACATTAAAAAGGAGGCTGTTTGAGCTCCAGCTACTGTGTTTCCCCGAAAATAAGACAGTGTCTTATATTAATTTTTGCTCCCTAGGTCTTATTTTCAGGGGATGTCTTATTTTTTCCATGCAGAAGAATCAACACTCAACAGAATTGTAAACATTTATTATATACTGTATAGTAGTTGTCATCTCAAACCAGTATAACCAGATAAAACCAATATAATCCCCCCCCCCTTGCAGTGTGGCAGTGGGGGTCTTACTTTTGGGAGATGCCTTATTTTAAGCTATCCTGTAAATCCTGCACTATGCTTTATTTTCAGGGAAATAGGGTATGTTCCAAGCATTACGGTTTGTGAGGAGGGAAATAAGTGTCTGCCAGACCTATTGAGCCCTCTTTATCTATAGAAATCTTATAGATGTAATCTGCCCAACTTCTGTCCCTCTAATGTAGAGGAAGCTTTCCCAATTACTTATTCGTTGGAGGAAGCTGTCCCAATTACTTATACGTTAATTTAAATAAACCCAAACCCTGGCTCTGTATTGTGAACTTATCAGTTTATCGGAGCTGAAAGAAGAAATTATTTAGTGCAACAGTGCCACCTGCTGTCCAAACAAGTTATTGCCACTAGAACATAAGGACATCCTATACAGCAGGGCTACTGAGCTGGTGGACCTAGACTTTTTTTTTGTCTGGTCTGGGGCCTAAATGAATTTTGGTTTGATTTCAGATTGATTTCAGGGGGCTGGTCTGGGGTCTGTTTAATTTTAAAGGTCTATTCTGGTAAACAAATTCCTTTTAACAACCAGGTCTGCAGTCTGATTTCTTTCATGGGTCTAGTCTTGGGTAACATTCATTAGGAGGTCTGACTGATTTTAAAGGGATTTTGTTACAAGACAATGCTACTAATCTATATACCTTATGTTATAGAGCAGGAAGAACTGATCAGATTGATCAGAGATTCCTTTTAATAATGTAAAAGTTATACTAAAGCTTTTCCCATAAAGATATATATCACTCTGCTCGGCTCCTTCTGCTCTATAACATGATGTTGATAGCTTAGGTAGCATTTTCATAGTGACAGGTTGCCTTTAAGGGTCTGGTCTGGGATCTGAATTTCTTTTAGTCATGTGCTTACATTTTTCAAGGATGCATCAAGGCTTCACTTCCTGGATAACATAGTGATGTCCCTTCCTGGATAACATGGTGATGTCACGACTCGACTCTGGGAGTCAGATCGTGACATCACCATTTTATGTCCGAAACTGCAGTGCTATCCAAACCCCTACTCTGACCAAGTGCTGCCACAAACACAGCATCACCTGACCCAGAACCAGATAACTGGGTCTTTACTAAAACTATCTAGTATAGAGGATCCTCAGAGTCAGATCTGTGATCCTAATCTGTGTAATGCAAGCCGCTCTCCTCTGTAAAAAGACCGCTAGCGCCAGAGTTCTGTCTCAGACTAGACTTCCCCTTTATACAATGGAAGACCCACATATGTGACATGTGGTATGTAATAAAGAATATTGCACAGCATAAAGCACACTGTGTTCCCATCCTTAGGAACATGCCTTCAAGGCTCCGAGTGAGGTCAAGGGATAAAAAGTGCAAACAGTGGTTAAACAATGAACAGCTAGATTACCCCCATTACAATGCATCTGTCAGCATAGGACATGCACATTATTCCCTACGCAGCATGGAATGATGAATGGTCGGCAGGAAACAAAAGACTTGTACCAGAAAAATCACCCCCTCTGCTGACAGATTGTTGGCATCTCTTGCCATTTTTAATCCACGTTCTCTGGATGGTTCCAGCAGACTGCTATATGCCCTATGTTACAGAGAACCCACTCTTTACCTACCTGTAGACTGGTTATTAAATGCTGCCACTATCTGGGGGCTGCACATGGCTTCCAGGCGGTTCTTCAGGGCCTCCAGGTATACACACTTCTCGGAGTAATCTGGGGTATCCACCAGCATAGCGAGGCTCACCTGCATACTGGTCAGCTTCTCAGAAATCACACTTATATTCTGGAAAGTAGAAGGACATTAGGCTCGTCTTATTGCACTCACATAGGGATAATACAATAAGTTTTCTGAGACAGACTTATAGGTAGTAATGTCATGTCCGCTGAGATGTCACATCATATGACCATAACATGATTGTCTGTAATAGTCATGTGACCTGACCACTCAGTAGAGGACATATCACTACCTGAAGGTCTGTCTGCCAACCACACAGTAGCAAAGGAGTCTATCTCCTTTACAGAATCCATTTAATGTGTACCTGTTGCTTTAAAAAATTACAGACACATACTAGGGATCGCTAGAATGAGCTCACATGCTTCTGTGCCCACAGCCGAGACGTACATTGTAAATCCATCTTCATTACATGACACGGAGCCAGGAAAGATGCGTTCCTCTCCTGGCTCATTCTACTGACCGGTTGGGATATTTTCTTAAAGTGACAGGACCCACTTAAAGGGGTTATCCAGCGCTACAAAACATGGCCCCTTCTGCCCCACTCTTGTCTCCAATTCAGGTGTGGTTTGCAATTAAGCTCCATTTACTTCAATGGAACGGGCTTCAAACTCCACCCAATCTGGAGACAAGAGAGGGGGAAAAGTGGCCATGTTTTTGTAGCGCTTAGAAAAAAAACACAGCTGCTTTCTTCCAATGCCCTGTGCTGAGATGTAATAATGTACATCAACCTCCTTAACGCTGAGATTCAACTACAACATATAAAAGGAAACAAACACATCAAGTTACCGTGGTCTTGAAGGTCTCCTCAATGTCTGCACTGAGTGTACTCCACTTGTCGGCTTCCTGCAGGGATTCCGCAGCCAACTGCATGCGCGTCTTGACTTTATCCATCTCCACTAGAACCTAGAGAGAGAAACAGCAGACCAGCAGACAGGTCAAGAGAGGTGACATGGAGGGAAATATTCTCGAGATATATGTCCTCTTCTCACCTGCATAGACTGCGCCGTGTCCTGCTCAAACTTCTTGATATCTTCCTTCACAAGAATCATCTGCTCCTTCAAAAAAGCCGCTTCTTGCCGGAGAGCCTCCACGTCACGCAACACTCGTGGCATGTTCTGCAGGGCCTGGTGGCTGGTCTCTATGGAGAACATGAACATCACTGCATGAGAGGTGAAGAGAGGTCGCCAGAATCTCAACTACATAGGCCCAAACCGGAGGGCTTATTGGGGTGTTCCCATCTGAGCCTGTTATCCCCCTATCATAAGGACAAGCCTTCCCATCTGAGCCTGGTATCCCCCTATCCTATGGACAAGCCTTCCCATCTGAGCCTGTTATCCCCCTATCCTATGGACAAGCCTTCCTATCTGAGCCTGGTATCCCCCTATCCTATGGACAAGCCTTCCCATCTGAGCCTGTTATCCCCCTATCCTATGGACAAGCCTTCCCACCTGAGCCTGTTATCCCCCTATCCTATGGACAAGCCTTCCCATCTGAGCCTGTTATCCCCCTATCCTATGGACAAGCCTTCCCATCTGAGCATGTTATCCCCTATCCTATGGACAAGCCTTCCCATCTGAGCTTGTTATCCCCCTATCCTATGGACAAGCCTTCCCATCTGAGCCTGTTATCCCCCTATCCTATGGACAAGCCTTCCCATCTGAGCCTGTTATCCCCCTATCCTATGGACAAGCCTTCCCATCTGAGCCTGTTATCCCCCTATCCTATGGACAAGCCTTCCCATCTGAGCATGTTATCCCCTATCCTATGGACAAGCCTTCCCATCTGAGCCTGTTATCCCCCTATCCTATGGACAAGCCTTCCCATCTGAGCCTGTTATCCCCCTATCCTATGGACAAGCCTTCCCATCTGAGCCTGTTATCCCCTATCCTATGAACAAGCCTTCCCATCTGAGCCTGTTATCCCCCTATCCTATGGACAAGCCTTCCCATCTGAGCATGTTATCCCCTATCCTATGGACAAGCCTTCCTATCTGAGCCTGTTATCCCCCTATCCTATGGACAAGCCTTCCCATCTGAGCTTGTTATCTCCCCATCCTATGGACAAGCCTTCCCATCTGAGCCTATTATCCCCCTATCCTATGGACAAGCCTTCCCATCTGAGCCTGTTATACCCTATCCTATGGACAAGCCTTCCCATCTGGGCATGTTATCTCCCTTTCCTATAGACAAGCCTTCCAATCTGAGCTTGTTATCACCTATCCTATGGACAAGCCTTCCCATCTGAGCCTGTTATCCCCCTATCCTATGGACAAGCCTTCCCATCTGAGCCTGTTATCCCCCTATCCTATGGACAAGCCTTCCCATCTGAGCATGTTATCCCCTATCCTATGGACAAGCCTTCCCATCTGAGCTTGTTATCCCCCTATCCTATGGACAAGCCTTCCCATCTGAGCCTGTTATCCCCCTATCCTATGGACAAGCCTTCCCATCTGAGCCTGTTATCCCCCTATCCTATGGACAAGCCTTCCCATCTGAGCCTGTTATCCCCCTATCCTATGGACAAGCCTTCCCATCTGAGCATGTTATCCCCTATCCTATGGACAAGCCTTCCCATCTGAGCTTGTTATCCCCCTATCCTATGGACAAGCCTTCCCATCTGAGCCTGTTATCCCCCTATCCTATGGACAAGCCTTCCCATCTGAGCCTGTTATCCCCCTATCCTATGGACAAGCCTTCCCATCTGAGCCTGTTATCCCCTATCCTATGAACAAGCCTTCCCATCTGAGCCTGTTATCCCCCTATCCTATGGACAAGCCTTCCCATCTGAGCATGTTATCCCCTATCCTATGGACAAGCCTTCCTATCTGAGCCTGTTATCCCCCTATCCTATGGACAAGCCTTCCCATCTGAGCTTGTTATCTCCCCATCCTATGGACAAGCCTTCCCATCTGAGCCTATTATCCCCCTATCCTATGGACAAGCCTTCCCATCTGAGCCTGTTATACCCTATCCTATGGACAAGCCTTCCCATCTGGGCATGTTATCTCCCTTTCCTATAGACAAGCCTTCCAATCTGAGCTTGTTATCACCTATCCTATGGACAAGCCTTCCCATCTGAGCCTGTTATCCCCTAACCTATGGACAAGCCTTCCCATCTGAGCCTGTTATCCCCTATCCTTTGGACAAGCCTTCCCATCTGAGCCTGTTATCCCCCTATCCTATGGACAAGCCTTCCCATCTGAGCCTGTTATCTCCCTATCCTATTCTATGGACAAGCCTTCCCATCTGAGCCTGTTATCCCCCTATCATATGCTATGGACAAGCCTTCCCATCTGAGCCTGTTATCCCCCTATCCTATGCTATCAGCCAATCAATGCACGGCAGCACTGATTGGCTGAAGAGGAGCCGTTTGAAATTCCCGGCTCTTCAGCCAATCAATGCGCTGAAGAGGGGAGCCGGGGATTTCGAAGACCTGCTACGCGGAGCAGGTAACGTATGCTTGTGGCCGGGGCGGCGTGGGCGATCGGAGCGACGGCGGAGGTGGGGGGTGGTGGTGCGATCGGAGCGGTGGGTGGTGGGCGTGATCAGAGCGGCGGCGGGGGGGGGGGGGTTCGATCGGAGTGGCGGCGGCGGAGGTGGCGATCGGAGCGGCGGCGGTGGGGGTGGCGATCAGAGTTATTCACCTAAAAATAGGCGCAAAACCCTTGTGTGTTCTCTAAACTGGACAACTGCTTAATGGTGCGTTCACACCTACAGGATCTGCAAGAGATTTCATTTAAATAACTGAACACAGCATCAAATCTGCTGCAGATCCTGTAGGTGTGAACGCACCCTAAAGGGGTATTCCCATCTGAACTTGTTATCCCTATACATAGTGAAGGGAATAACAAGCTGATTGCTGGGGGGGTCCGACCACTTATCTAGAAAATAGCGACATAATCAAACCACAATGAATGATGCACTTGGTGCCGCTGCGCTGCCACCATTTTATTCATCCTCTATGAGGCAGCTGAACGCTTCTGAGTTCAGCCCTCAGATGCATTGGGCGGCCCCATAAAGAATTATTGGTGTGCCAACAATGGCAGTCAAGCAGGCATGCTGAGCCCTCATTATCGCCATCGGTCGGAACCCCAGTAATCAACCTGTTACTCCCTACACTATGGATAGAGGATAACAAGCTCAGATGGGAATACCCCTTTAAAGCGACTCTGTACCCACAATCTGACCCCCCAAACCACTTGTACCTTCGGACAGCTGCTTTTACTCCAAGATCTGTCCTGGGGTCTGTTCGGTAGGTGATGCAGTTATTGTCCTAAAAAACAACTTTTAAACTTGCAGCCCCGTGCCCAACGGCCGTGGCTTAGAGTACCTGTGCTCTAACTTTACACCACCCCTCTGTCCCTCCTCCCCGCCTTCTTTCCTATTCCTCTGCAGTGAACATTGCACATGTGCCTAACGATCCAGCCCATGTGCCGTGCTGACACTGGTGATGAATAGGAGACTATCTGCCTGGAGCATTCCTAATGATGGGAAGGAGGGACAGAGAGGTTGTGCCAGCCTAATGCATATACACACTCTAGGCCACGACTGTTGGGCACAGAGCTTCAAGTTTAAAAGTTGTTTTTTAAGACAATAACTGCATCACCTGCCGAACGGCCCCCAGGACAGATCTGGGATTAATAACAGCTATCCGAAGGTGGTTTGGGGGGTCAGATTGTGGATACAGAGTCGCTTTAAGGAGTGTTCAGCAGCAGGAAAGCAATCCATCCAAGCTGCAAAATGTTAGGAATCTGCTGAAGCAATATAAAGCAGGGCTGATGATATAAGGCGTGAGACAGCTACATTGTATACAGCAAATTTAGCAGCTTGAGTAAGACAAGCTGGCTGGGAGTTGTAGTTTGGCCACAGAATGGACTCCCCTGCAATAGACTAAAGCATGCTGGGAGTTGCAGTATCACAACAGTTGGATGGAGCCCACTATCTGGCTGACATGATAAGCTCAGGTCTTCTGTACCTTCCACTGAGTTGTTGACCTCCTGGATAAAGAGCTGCAGTTTCATCACCAGGGTTGCGGCGTGTGCGTCCACCTTGCCCGGAGCGTCTTTCTGAACGGACTTAAAAGCTGCATTCACCCAATCCTTCACCTCAAAGTCATCGGCCAGGAACCTTGAGAAGTCCATCCTGGAGGAACGGCCTGCTAAGACAAAACAGCAACATCATCTATACAGCAGTGTCATCTATACACGGCGGGATCATCTATACACCAGTGTCATCAATACAGCGAGCCATCTATATAGAGCAGTGACAACTATACAGCAATGTCATCTATACACAGCAGTGTCATCTATACACGGCAGTGTCATCTATACACGGCAGTGTCATCTATACACGGCAGTGTCATATATATGTCTTCTACACACAGTGGGGTTATCCATACACGGTGGAATCTTCTAGATACAGCAGTGACATCTATACACGGCTAAGTCGTCTATATACTAATGTCAACTATATACGGCTGGGTCCTCTATATACAGCAGTGTCATCTATATATAGCAGTGACATCTACACAGTGAGATTCTTTTGAAATTTGATAATCCGGCACTGGTTTACACAGATCAGCTACAGTCATTTCTCCAAGCTCCAATATAAAGTGTTTGTGGTTGGCAGGAAGTTTGTGGACTCTCTCTAGCGAAAATCTATTTCTTTCAAATCAGCTGGTTTCAGAAAGTTATATAGACTAGTAATTTACTCTTATTTAACCCTTAGACGACCCAGGGCGTATAGTTACGCTATGGAAGTCTGTCCCCAGACGACCTAGGGCGTAACTGTACGCCCTGGGTGTTTCTCCCGCTATGAAGCGTGCTCCGGAGCGGAGCGCGCTTCATAGCAGGTGGGGGCCGGCTGCAATCGGCGGCGGCGTTTAAGTGTAAGTGACAGGGGGAGTCCCCTGTCACTTACCGATCGGGACCCCCGCAGTGTGACTGTGGGGGTCCCGATCGGTAAAACAGACCGCCGGAGGTCTCTCACCTGCCTCCGTGCGGTCCGATCGGCGATCTGCTGCACTGAGCCTGCACAGGCAAGCTCAATGAGCAGATCGCCGATAACACTGATCAATGCTATGCCTATGGCATAGCAATGGTCAGTGTGTGTAATCACACAAGTGTATGTACAAGTCCCCCAAAGGACCCCAAAACCCCTCCCTTAATAAAAGTTGAAATCACCCCCCTTTCCCATTATATAAATAAAACATATAAAAATAAATAAATAGATAAACATATAATATACCCTAGCGTGCGTAATTGTCCGATCTATTAAAATATAACAAGCGTCATTGAGAACGGTAAACGGCGTACACGGAAAGAGGGGAAAAAGTGCGCAGATTACCGATTTTATGTTACATTATATATAAAAAAAAAATTAATAAAAAGTGATCAAAACGTCCGATCTTCACAAATATGGTATTAATAAAAACTAGAGATCATGGCGGGAAAAATGACACCCCATACAGCCCCGTAGGTGAAAAAATAAAACTGTTATAAGCGTCACAATAGGCCCATTTTATTTATAATTAATTGCCAAAAAAAAGGATTTCATTAAAAAAATATATAACATTAGAGAATCTGTGTAACCTGCATATGGTTGTGTTCGGACCTATAGAATAATAGTGTCATGTCGCTGTTACCATATAGTGCATTACGTAGACACAGGAACCCCCCAAACGTTACCATATTGCTTTTTTCTTACGATTTCACCAATTTATATCTTCATAAATAATATATTTGGAATTCCATCATACATGTTATGGTAAAATGAAAGACGCCATTACAAAGTACAACTATTCCTGTAAAAAACAAGCACTTACATGGCTTGGAGATAGAAAACTGAGAGTGCTAGAGCTCTTAGATGGGGAGGAGGGAAAAACGAAAACACTAAGATCAAAATTTGTGCGGTCCACTGGGTCATTTTGGGCCTGCTCCTCAAAGGGTTAAAAAATCTCCAGTCTTCCAGTACTTATCAGCTGCTGTATGTCCTGCAGGAAGTGTTTTTTTGTTTTTTTTTCCCCCTCCCCAGTCTGACACAGTGCTCTCTGCTGCCATCTCTGTCCATGTCAAGAACTGTCCAGAGTAGTAACAAATACCCATAGAAATAGATTTTGGCCGGAGTAGCCCTTTAAAGGGGTAGTCCAGCGTGGGGGCTATGTGGGGGCTATTTTTGGATCTGGTCAGGGAAGAGGTGGCTGAGAGAAAAGACGTCCACTCACCTCCCCGGTTCCAGCGGCGGGTCCCGTATCGCGGCGCTCCGGTCCCTGGCCGCTTCCTGTGTCTGATGCGGGCTCGAGACGTGACGTCTCAATTCCGCTCAGGCACTCAGTGAAGGAGGCGGGATCCGTTTCAAGTCCGCTCAGATCCCGCCTCTGTCACTGACTGGCTGAGCGGAATTGAGATGTCACGTCAGACACCAGGAAGCGGCTGGGAACCGGAGCGCCGCAATACGGTACCCGCCGCTGGAACCTGGGAGGTGAGTGGACGTCTTTTCTCTCGGCCAGAATCAAAAATAGCCCCCACGCTGGAGTACCCCTTTAAGGCATCCACTAGGCTGGGTCACTGATGCTCTGTTCAATCCCAGTCACCTAATCTGATGCATTGATACTAGTAGTTATTTTTCACTTCATATGCAACCAAGGGGGATTATGGCAAAGTGTCTGCACTGTTGCATGGCAACTGCAGGGTTATAAGAGGAAAACAGGAAGTGCTTAGATCCATGGGGGAGAACAGCAGTACAGGGATGTAAGTTATGTTACTATAAACAGTATTACATGTACATGGGCCACATCTGATTTTACCTTCTCTATTTCCTGACTAGTGACTAGTGTTCAGTAACATCCGCCAATCCTTTGATTTCCTGCGGCTGCAGAAGTTGGATGCAGCTAGGAAAACATGCACACAGTCTATGGCTTATGGCTGCCTCCATGTTTTCCAGGACCCCCTAGGGCGGCATCCAACGATGAGTTATCAGGGTCAGATAACATTGCCGGATCCAAACATCTTGACAGGTTCCCTCATCACCAATCATGTCCCTTTAAATGGGTTGTCTAGCGAAAAACTTTTTCTTTCAAATCTGCTGGTGTCAGAAAGTTGTACAGTTTTGTAATTTACTTCTATTAAAAATTCTCAAGTCTTCCCATACTTATCAGCTGCTGTATGTCCTACAGGAAGTGTTGTTTTATTTTCAGTCTGACACAGTGCTCTCTGCTGACATCTCTGGCCGAGACAGGAACTGTCCAGAGCAGGAGAGGTTTTCTATGGGGATTCATAGAAAACCGAGACAGAGTTCCTGTCTCGGCCAGAGATGTCAGCTGTGTCAGAGTGAAAATTAAACATTTCCTGCAGGACATACAGCAGCTAATAAGTATAGGAAGACTTGAGAATTTTTAATAGAAGTAAATTACAAATCTATATAACTTTCTGATGCCAGTTGATTTGAAAGTAAACAATTTTCGCCCGACAACCCCTTTAAGAGCTTTAAACTTCTACTGATTTAAAGGGTGTCCTGTGTAATGCCTATAACACACCAATGAGCCCCATGTAGGGATCCTGTTATAATTCATGACACTACTCACCATACGTTGTACAACTGCGTCCGCCACTAAAGCGCCCAGTGTGTCAGATCCGGCGCAGTGCTATGGTGCAGATATAATGATAGAGAGGAGAGAGGGGGGACAACAATGCAGGGAGCACACTCACTATTTTATCACTCTAAGAATGCACCACCATGATCATAGTCTCACTTTAACAGTTACACCTGAGACTTGTAGTCCTACAGGAGCAGCCACGAACTAGCAGGCAGCAAACAGATACAACACAATATCCTGTATGCAAAAACGACCAAAATAAACAGCTCAACGGCGCCGCCTGTGGATACTTACGGGCACAGCACAGTGCCTGAGCTACACGGACACTTTACTCAATCTCCCTGTTTCCGTACTCCTTGCCAGCGCTACACTTCCGGGTAGGCTACGGGAGCCATGGTGACACGACGCGTGATGTCACTTCCGTGTCCGTGCAGTTTACCCGTCCCTCGGAAACATAAATGTCGACTTTCGTTCCGGTGTTCTTTTCTGTGTAGGAGAACAGTGTGTGCAAGAACAATCTGTTCTGGATGACTAAAGTCTGTGTATAGTGGATGGTAGAGTATAGAAGCCTATCTGTTAGTTCTTTAATACTGTATCTGCATACTGATGTTCTTCCTGACGTTTTATTGGGCAATTTTAAAGGAGTTGTTCACCAAAAATAAATTTCTTTTAAATCAACTGGTACCTAAATTTGTGCTTTGTTAAAGGAGTAGTTAACAAAAAAAATTCAAATCAACTTGTGAAAGATTTCTAATTTACTTCTATAAAAAAAATCTCCAGTCTTCAAGTACTCATCAGCTGCTGTATGTCCTGCAGGAAGTGGTGTATTCTTTCCAGTGTGGAGAGCAGAATAGGTTTGCTATGGGGATTTGCTGCTGCTCTGGACAGTTCCTGACATGGACAAAGGTGGCAGCAGAGAGCACTGTGTCAGACTGGAGAGAATACACCACTTCCTGCAGGACATACAGCAGCTGATAAGTACTGAAAGACTGGAGATTTGTTATTAGAAGTAAATTACAAATCTTTAACACAAGTTGATTTGAATTTTTTTTTGTTTAATTTAACACCATTTTACAATTAATATGTATAATAATCTAAACCACAATTTAGTTACTTTGTAAATTTTGATCCTGAGTTACATCCTATATTATACTCCAGAGCTGCACTCACTATTCTGCTGGTAAGGTCACTGTGTACATACATTACATTGCTGATCCTGTACTGATCCTGAGTTACATCCTATATTATACTCCAGAGCTGCACTCACTATTCTGCTGGTAAGGTCACTGTGTACATACATTACATTGCTGATCCTGTACTGATCCTGAGTTACATCCTGTATTATACTCCAGAGCTGCACTCACTATTCTGCTGGTGGGGTCACTGTGTACATACATTACATTACTGATCCTGAGTTACATCCTGTATTATACTCCCAGAGTTGCACTCACTATTCTGCTGGTGGGGTCACTGTGTACATACATTACATTACTGATCCTGTACTGATCCTGAGTTACATCCTGTATTATACTCCAGAGCTGCACTCACTATTCTGCTGGTGGGGTCACTGTGTACATACATTACATTACTGATCCTGAGTTACATCCTGTATTATACTCCCAGAGCTGCACTCACTATTCTGCTGGTGGGGTCACTGTGTACATACATTACATTACTGATCCTGTACTGATCCTGAGTTACATCCTGTATTATACTCCAGAGCTGCACTCACTATTCTGCTGGTGGGTGGAGTCACTGTGTACATACATTACATTACTGATCCTGTACTGATCCTGAGTTACATCCTGTATTATACTCCAGAGCTGCACTTACTATTCTGCTGGTGAGGTCACTGTGTACATACATTACATTACTGATCCCGAGTTACATCCTGTATTATACTCCAGTGCTGCACTCACTATTCTGCTGGTGGGGCCACTGTGTACATACATTATATTACTTATCCTGTACTGATCCTGAGTTACTTTCTGTATTATACTCCAGAGCTGCACTCGCTATTCTGCTGGTGGGGTCACTGTGTAGATACATTACATTACTTATCCTGTACTGATCCTGAGTTACATCCTGTATTATACCCCAGAGCTGCATTCACTATTCTGCTGGTGAGGTCACTGTGTACATACATTACTGATCCTGAGTTACATCCTGTATTTCTTTTATTAAAATTTTAAACATAACAATAAATAAATACAGAAATAACACACCATATCTGACCAGAACAAGACAATAAAATAGAAAAATGAAACCATAACATAAAGCACCGGTCCATCCCCGCACTCATTCTTCCACACATACAACCCATATACCTATATACAATATATACACCCATATACAATATATACACCCATATACCCATATACAATATATACACCCATATACCTATATACAATATATACACAATATAAACTATTTAGCTAAACATATTAATAAACTATATACACTACTATATACAAACCTATATATACACTACTATATACTATACACCTATAAACACACCTATATACACCACTATATATACACCTATATAACTAACTAATTGTGAACCCCCTGGCCCAGTTGCATTGTGCACAACCTAATATACCACCGACATAACTCTACTCAACCCAACACCAACTAAACAAGTCATCACTACACAAATAAACTAAAACTAAACAAGACACAATGCAAAATAATAACCTACAACTAAACAATACATATGATATTTTAAAATTTTTTTTTTTTTTTTTTTTTTTTTTTTTTTTTTTTCTTTTTGGCCCTGAACTGGTCCCGCATCCCATGCCCCCAGTACATGATCACGGACGTCCATGAACCAGCCCAGGATTTTATATATATGTAAAAGTCCCAACAAAGTCCCACAGAAGCGCCCTCCCCCCTTTTACCCACCACCCAACCTATCACTAAACCCGAACCCCAGGTGCAAACAAAACATATATAATATATACAGTATATACAATTTATACAAACATACAAAGATAATCACAAAGACAATCACAATACACAAACTTTTGAAAAAAATATATAACATACTAAACCCAACAATAATGAGACTTCTCAGCCCCACACACAGCCCGAAAGCCCAAGTTCAGCGCCTGCAAGCCCTATACTCCAGTATCTCTACAGCACAAAACAAAAGACTAAGGTGCCAGCATCAGCCCACCACCAGGAGAGGAGACGCAGGCTAAGGAACCTTATAGGCAAAGCCCCTCCAAAGACAAGAGGCCCTACCAGCCCCCAGCCTCTCGTACTCCAGAGAGCGCACCTTCACCAGGTCACCGAGTGTGCCCCTAACCACCTCATCCACAGGGAGGATTTTATGCTGCGTCGACACTAAACACCGTGCACTCCACGTGTGGTACCTGACCACTATGCTGACTAGGAATAAAGTGCTCCGGTCCCAGCCACCAAGGTTTCTGAATGCTCCATAGGCCCATTCCGCATAGGAGAGGCGGACCAACCTGGGCCACCCGATGGAAGCGCCCACCCTGTTGTAAACCTCTGTATTAAAGGGACAATGAAGCAGAAAATGCTCCATGCTTTCCAGCATGCCTCCACACTCCTCCCGGGGACATCCCCGATCCTCAGAGCTCCTGCACTTCAGATTGTCCCTCACATACAGTTTCCCATGGAAGCAGCGCCAAGCCAAGTCCCAAAACTTCAAGGGGATCCTGATGGAATTCAATAGGCCCAACCCAACCTCCAGATCCCGACTTGGGCAATCCTTGAGCGCCAGCGGTTTTTGGAAATGGGACGACAGGACCCTATTGTCAAGGAATTTCCTCGACAGAGTCCTAATCTCCCACATCCCCAAACCCCACCGACGAATGACCTTCAGAACCAGGGTAGCATAAGCCGGAAGATGCCCGTGTGGTGTGCGGAGATCCTTCACTTGCCCTCCTGTCTCCCATTCCTGGAAGAAAGGCTGAAACCATCCCCTACAGGAGAATACCCACGGAGGAGCCCTCTCTTTCCAGAGGTTTGCAATGTTGGTCTTAAGAAAGGTATTCACCAGGAACACCACGGGGTTGACCATACACAACCCCCCTTGTCTCCTCGTACGGTAAGTAACCTCCCTCTTGACTAGGTTCAGTCTATTCCCCCATAACAGTTGGAAGAACACACTGTAGACCCGAGTCCAGAGAGGTTCTGGCAAAATGCAAACACTGCCCAGATATATCAGCAAAGGGAGCAGGAATGTTTTGATCAGGTTAACCCTTTCCCTGAGGGTCAAAGACCAACCCTTCCACTGATCCACCCTCTGAGCGGCGATCTTAAGCCTGCTGTCCCAGTTTTGTTTGGGGTAATCCCCTTGGCCGAATTCGATGCCGAGAACTTTTGCAAACTCCTGGGGCTCTGGAAGGGTGTCCGGGAGATCAAATCCAGGATCTCCACCTCCCAGCCAGAGACTCTCACACTTATCCTGGTTGATCTTGGACCCAGATGCCTCTGAGTAGCGCTCCACCTCTGACATCACACACCGCACCTCCTCTTGCGAGGAGACGAATATGGTGACATCATCGGCGTACGCTACCACCCTCAGAGTGGAATCCGGCACCGCAGGGTCCATTCTCACCCCTGCCAACGGTCCACAATCAATCCTCCTAAGGAAAGGATCAATTGCAAACACGTACAACAGTGGGCTCAAAGGGCAACCCTGACGGACACCAGACCCAACCTCAAAAGAGCGGCCAATCCAACCATTCACAAGCGGGAAACTCTCTGCCCCTGTATACAAGGTCTTAAGCCAATCAACAAAAACCCCCGGCAGGCCATATCTCAGAAGGACAGACCAGAGGTACTCGTGGTTAACCCGATCAAACGCTTTTGCCTGATCCAAGGACAGCAAGTACCCCTTCCAATGACCCGCCCTACCCTGCTCCACAGCCTCCCGGACACCGAGCACAGCACTAAAGGTACTGCGGCCTGGAACAGAGCAATGCTGGGCCCTCGAAAGGAGCTGGGGTGCAAACTTCACCAGCCGATTAAACAGCACTTTTGCCAGAATCTTTCTGTCCGCATTGAGAAGCGCTATGGGACGCCAATTCTCAATGCGGGACGGGTCTTTACCCTTTGACAAGATGATCAAGGCTGACCTCCTCATTGACCTCGGCAGAGTGCCCGAGGAGAGACACTCATTGAATACCTCAGTCAAGAGGGGAACCAAAGTGTCCTTAAAGGTCTTATAGAACTCAGATGTTAAGCCATCTGGACCGGGTGACTTCTTGAGGGCAAGACCATCAATAGCCACCCTGACTTCCTCTTCTTGGATCATCTCTGTCAAAACGTCAAGAGAGGGGTCTACCCCTGGTTCAGGGACGGTTTCAGTCAAGAAAGCTGAGGCCTTATCCCGATCTAGATCTTTCCTCCCCAAGAGGTGCGAGTAAAAGGATCTGACGACCTCCAGGATCCCTGATCTGGACCTTTTCAGGGATCCTGTACTATCAATCAGTCCTGAGACGATTTTACTATTCACTGACATCTTGCAGTTTCTGTAAGGGTCGGGCGAGCGGTACTTCCCGTAGTCCCTCTCAAAAACCAAAGATGCGTGTCTATCATACTGGCACCTCAGTAGCAAGGCTTTCACTCTGGAGATATCATCACGACTACCTCCAGTCGAGACAAGACGTTCAAGTTTCTTCCTCAGGCCCTGGTACAGGCGATACCTGTCCAGACTCCTGAGGCTCGAGAGCTGGCGGAAGAATCCCGCAACCCTTTTTTTGAACATCTCCCACCACTCTGACTTACTGCTACAAAGGCCCAGCAATGGTACCTGGCTCTGAAGAAAATCCTCAAAGGACTGTCTTATTTCCGCTTCTTCCAAGAGAGACGAATTGAGCTTCCAGTAGCCTCTACCCATCCGGGGGGTCTCTGTAACATTCAGAGAAAACAAAATTAAACAGTGGTCGGAGAACTCCACCTCAACAACGGACACCGCTGAAGAGACGGCTTCCTCCTTTAAATAAAACCTGTCTATCCTGGACCTACAACTACCCCTATGATAGGTGAATCCCGCGTGGCCTGGTGTATGCCGTATGTGGACATCCACCAGGCGAGCCTCACTAGCTATACTATTCAGGGCGACGCCATCATAAGTCAGCTTGTCTCTGGAACCTCCCCTATCCTGGGGCCTCGTGACAGCATTGAAGTCCCCTCCAAAGACCACCTGCCGACTTGTAAAAAGATAGGGCTTGATCCTCATAAAGAGACACTTCCGATCCCACTTGGACTGTGGACCATAGATGTTAATAAGGCGAAGTTCTTGTCCCTTCATGAGGACATCTAGAATCAGGCACCTCCCCATTTCTAACTCAATAACCCGTCGGCATTCTACCGGTGCGGCAAAAAGGACCGCCACCCCGCTATACGGCTCGGCCGCAAGAGACCAGTAGGAGGGCCCATTCCTCCATTCCCTTCTGGCTTTAAATATAGATGACATGTCTGTTAGCCTGGTCTCCTGCAAAAAGAAAATATCAGCATTAATGTGGGCAAAATAATCATAGGCCGCAAATCTAGCCGTATCTGACTTAATGCTGGCTACATTAATGGAAGCCAGCGTCAACGGAGAGGGTGCCGCCATCATGGGTGATTGAGTTAGACGGCTTTCTTTTTCCCACTATCCTTTCCATCCTGCCCGCCACCTTCCTCATCTGACGATGGTTTACCCCTCTTTAGTGAAACAGATGTATCCATATCCCCTTTATTTACATTTTCCTCGTCCCCCGACTCTGGGCAGATCCTCCCCCCAAAGGAAATACGTTCCCCAGGGAGAGAGGATTCGACGTCCCCTGCAGGCCCCTCAGTCACCGCGACAACCAGAACCTCACCCTGTGCCTCCTGCACCTCTGAGGAGGAAACATCTTCGAGGGTTTGGAACCGGTTTGAGAGACCAATCAGAGGGAGGATGGTTGTACCTTCCTTTGGCATCTGGGGGGTGGGAGAAGATCTTACATCTCCCCTTTTCTTATTCTTTTTAGTACCCCGCTTGTGCTCCACCCATCTCCCACTATCCTCATCCGCGCTCTCACCATGGGAGGACAGTGGAGAGATGGCACCTTCTTCTTTCCGAATCCTCCAAATCTCCTCATCCAGATCACTGTCCCTCAGAGCCTCAGCAGTAAGATTGGCCTCAGGGATGAGATCAGAGGTCACCACAGTTGCGCAAGGCTCCTGAGACTCCCCCATCTCCCTCTCCCTTTGGCGCTTATCCCGACGCCTCAGTTGGGCTGGCGTCTTTTGCTTACTTTTCTTCCCTGGCTCTTTTACTCCTTCACCTCCGCCAGCTGCCCCCCCAGTAGATTCCTCCTCACGACCTTTCTCCACCGGGGTAACAACTGCATTGGCAAAGGAACGAGGGCAGCGACTGAATGGGTGACCTAAGTCACCACACAGGTGACACCTAATCTCCACACAGGATGCAGCGAGATGGCCTATTTCCCCACACAATGAGCACTTCATCACTGTGCACCTAGCACTGAAATGTGTGGGGTCACCGCACCTGTGACAGAGCTTAGGCTGACCCTGGTAGAAGACCTGGATTCGATCCCTTCCTAGGAAGGTGGCAGATGGTATGTGGGTAACGGTGTTTCCTGAATATCTAAGTTTGACCATAAAGGTCCAAGCCCCTGACCAGATGCCATATTCGTCCCTGTTCTTTTTTGGGACTTCCACCACCTCTCCATACCGGCCAAGCCACGTCATGATGTCAATACAAGAGAGTGATTCATTACGGGTTAAAACGGTCACTCTCTTGATGTTATTTTGGCGAGACACCGCCTGAATGGCAAAGTCTCGCCAGCCGGGCTCATCCTTTATCAGCTCATAGTTCGACCAAAAAAGCTCAAGCCCCTCCGGCCGAACAAAGCTGATATCGAATTCAGGGGTACCAAAGGGATGTATCAAGGCAAAGATGTCGGCTGCCTTGAAGCTCATCCTCAGCAGGAGCTCAACAACTTTAGATCTTGGGGGACATGTATCACTGCCTCTCCACCTCAGACGGACCACATTCCTTCGGACACCACCCGGCCCGGCTGTTGGGAGAGACCACACAGTTTCCCTACCCCTTTCCTCTCGGAAGGCTGCAAGGCCATGCCTTTCTATCAAGAAAGACAGATCAACCTCCCTACCCTCTACATTGATTGTTCTCTCCCCTCTCTTTAAGGCCTGCAGGACACGTCGATGCAAGTCACCATCCCCAGGGCCCGAGGACGAGGAAGGCACCCCACTTCCCCCAGCGGCAACATTTGCATAGCTGCGTACCGCTGCTGCAGCCGCTGGGGGTGCAACTGGACCAGGCCCTATGCTCCCACCACTAGTCTGTGCCCCTTCACCACCCTCCTCCACATAATCCATACCCACACCAATACCACCTGTCACACTGCCCCGACCACCCTCCAAAGCCCCAGACAGATTCCTCCCCACATTCACTCCTGCTTTCCCCCCCACATTAATTCCCCCATTCACACTGGGTGGACCGGTGTTTTCTGGGACAGAAAGAGATTTTGTACCATCAGCGTCATTGGGTACCAGGACCGGAGCCACCTCCACAGGACAGGCCACTGGTCCCTTTAGAAAGGACCGAACAGCCTGCCTGGACTGTTTAGAGGCAGCCCCTGCCCTATTTCTGCTGGTACCCTCTGCCTCATCAGTACTAGACTCCTCCGCACGATCTGGTCCAGCAGCACCAATACAAAATAAAGGCTTAAGTCCAGTCTTTCTTTTGGGAGGTGAAGACATCTTAGCCCCGGCAGCATCCCGACGACGACACCGCTGCCCCAAAGGAACAGCAGCGCCAAGAGCCACCGGAGCTCCCGCAGCTGACACCGGCACACACCCGCTCCCCCCTCCCGTCAGGGAGCGAGCTGATGCACCAGTGCCTTTAACGTTACTGCCCACCGCTGGGCCACCTCTCCTGCCACTGCCCGCCACTGGGCCAATATCACTGTCCGACCTTACGGCCGGTTCCTCACCTGCTCCACCTCTGCTACTGCAAACAGAGATGGAGCTTACCGCCATACTAGACTCCATACTCTCCCCATTCTCCTGCACTGAGTCCACAACAGAACTCAGGCCGGGCTGAGATATGGGGTTCACACAGTGAGCTGACCCTGAGGCCAGTCCGGGGGGCACAGGGAGGGGGGAATATACAAATGTTACCTGCTCCTGAAGCTTGGTGGTCTTTACCTTGGTCTTTCTCCCAGGCGCCTCCTCTGGTAACTCATCTCCGAATACGAAGTCCTGGAGGCGCCCTGGTGACTCCAGGAGCTGGATCTGGGCCATCAGCGCCCCTCCCTGGTAACTGGTGTTGCTTTCATCCCCCGAACAGCGGCTAGATGACAATGCTGCTTGCCCTGCAGGGAGCCCACTGTATGGGGTCTGTTGTTGCGGACCCCCGGGTGGATTCGGCTCAACATCACGTACCTCCGCAGCGTCTCCTTCCTCCTCCACCCGGCTCTCTGGCTGGAGCCCTCTCAGCCTTCTCTGCCTTTCTCTCTCCGTTTGAGCAAAACGATCGTCGTTCTGAAGTTTCTCTTTAAACGGCCCACTGTTCTCCAAAATAAAAGTTCTCTTTTTCACTATTTTTTTGATGTCAGCTTTCAGAGATTTAATTTTCGCTGATAACTCAGCCTTTTGCTGCTTAGCAGCAGTGTCCATCAATGCTTTTACAGCACATACCTCCTCCTGGAGCTTGTACAGCTGGTTCCTGGCTTCCTCATACCCACAGAGGCTTGCAGCAATCCGTAGGCCATAGGTCTGCCCCGTCTCTTGGGACCGCTGCACCCCCCAATCTTCCTCCACACCTTCATGGGCAGACAGCCTTGCTCCAGGAGGAGTGTCACTGCACAGATTTTCCTGGCTGGTTTCCACAGTTGTTCCAGAACTTCTGGCACTTGTAGTTCCACAACTTGCTGTAGCCTTGCGGCTACCCTTTGTTACCTCAGGTTCAGGGGTGGCTGGAGAAGCATCGCTGCACCTCCTAGTAGAACGCCTCAGCCCTTGGACCTCTGATGGTATTCCCTCTGTTGGTCGCTGGATTCCTCTGCCCCCCACGGACCTGGTTCGGGGGGCAGGAGTTGGGACTCTCCTTGGCTCGCTCATGCCTGAAAACCTGCTCCCTCCCTGGGGAGGAGAGAGCAGGCCCAGGGGCAGATCTTCCTTGCCTGGAGCTCAGGAGCAGCAGACTTGCACAGCCTCACACAGCAGGACCACACCCAAAACTAATTGGATCACCACTGCAGAGCTGCACTCACTATTCTGCTGGTGGGGTCACTGTGTACATACATTACTGATCCTGAGTTACATCCTGTATTATACCCCAGAGCTGCACTCACTATTCTGCTGGTGAGGTCACTGTGTACATACATTACTGATCCTGAATTACATCCTGTATTATACTCCAGAGCTGCACTCACTATACTGCTGGTGGGGTCACTGTGTATATGCATTACATTACTGATCCTGTATTATACTCCAGAGCTACCTGTAACTAACTCATGCACCATAGATAAGCTGCCAGCCTTGTGTTTACAAGGGGAACCAGCAGAAATGTGAATGCAGCTCCTGAGTATAATACCGGCTGTAACTCGTGATCTCAGCATCTCCCGTGCTGGTAGCCCAGTTCATCCAAACATAGAAATTCTGGACCACTGGATTTTGTAGTCATGTCATTTTACTGCACTCTCTTTAAGCAAAGTATAATAGGGTAAAGGCACAAAGAAAGTAACATCCTTCTATGAAATCACAAATGATATAGAGTCCAATGCAATCTCGCTGAAGACATATTTGCAGGAGGTTCATCTAAAGTCAGGCCGAAAGATTCCCAGCAGGGGTGTGAGGTCCCCGGAGCTGATGAATGAACTGTCTGTCCTGCATAAGTGTATGACATAAGTCCTGGCATCCCTGGAATCATCAGGGTCAGGATCCTCGGGTAACGCCGTCCAGGATCTGCTGAGCAATGCTTGTGATGGACGAGTAGGCCGCACTCTTGGGGAACTCCTGAATAAAATCCTTTCCCTCCTCCAGACTTTGGGTCAGAATGGGATCAAGAGGGACACAGCCTGGAACAAACAAAAGTTATACTGTTGATATTTTTGGTAAAGTAAAAACGTAAATTACATACAGACATATTGGGGGAGATTTATCAAACATAGTGTAAAGTGAAACTGGCCCAGTTGCCCCTAGCAACCAATCAGATTCCACCTTTCATTCCTCACAGACTCTTTGGAAAATGAAAGGTGGAATCTGATTGGTTGCTAGGAGCAGCTGAGCCAATTTCACTTTACACAATGTTTAACCCTTTCACATCCTGAGATCATTGATTCCTCAATGCCCAGGTCGTTTTAGGACATCAGCTTATGGGATCATAATGATCCCATAAGCTGATGTCCCTGTGTCTGCCCCCTCTCCTCTGTCCCCTGCCGCTGTTGCTATCTTGTGACAGTGGCAGGGGAGAGAAGGGGCAGAGCTCACGGGCACATGCCCCGCGCGCCCAGCCTTCCCTCCCGACCCCTGCCGGCTTCCGTAGCCAGGAAACCAGAAGCCTGAGGCTTCTGGTTTCCATGACTACCATCAGGGCTCTGCGGTCACTTCGCAGAACCCCGATGGACAGCAGACAGAGAATTCTCCATCTGTAGAGGGAGAATTCTCTGTCAGAAGCCCTATAAATGCTGCAGTCGTGCTGACCGCAGTATCTATAGGGTTAACTGTCAGCACCAGAGCGTGTCTCCGTGCTGAAAGTTGCGGCGGGTCTCCAGCTATCCTGATACCCGGGACCCACTGCGGATGACACAGGCGTCATCCTGTGGCGTGAATTAACGTCGCTGCAGCATCAGGCATAGGCTGCAGTGACGTTAATTTACTGCCCAGCAGCAGGAGGTGGTTAATAAATCTCTCCCATAAAGCAAAGGATATATTTTTAAAGGAAATCTCCACCCTTGAAAACCAGATTTCTGATCCTGACCTACAGATCCCCTATACATAGATAAGGTGATCCCTTTCTTTCTGCCTGCAGTCACCACCAGAGGGAGCTGACTGTGTACTGTTTTATTATTAAGAACAATGAAGGAAAGAATGGCAGAATCTTATCACTTTCCACGCAGCAGCTCACTCCGCTCCTCAGCTGTCAATAAAACCTGACTATTTTCCTTCATTACAGTCTATGGGGCATAGGAGTCAGATGACCCTACCAGCTGTGGAGTGGAGAGCATAATAAACAAGCGCTGCTTACCTATCCTCATGCCACTGCATAACTAGCTTACTGTTCCGGGCCCCCCGCTGCATCTGCTTGTAAAGGGACGACGACTCATCTAATGGATTGCCTGCTAAGCCAGTCAGTGATGGGATGGGACACCACTGCAGTCACTGATTGGCTGATGGGGCAATCACAACTTGAGGGAAAATTAGTCCCGGCCAGGATCCTGGGGCCTGTGACACAGCACTGCAGTCAATTAAGGTAAATAGTGCTTCTTTATTATGTTCCCCCATGCCTCCTGGGAAATTATGCTCTTCAACTGAGTTCTCCTTTAAGTGTCAAAAAAACTGTGTTGACATGGCCTGGGAAATCTTACTGAAAGCAATGGGAGTCAGACTCCTGGCGGACATTACAGTTAAAGGAGGAGAAGTACAGTCACCTGCCTGTGTGTCTGCCTGTCCTCAATCATATCAGAAGGTAAAAGATGGAGACACTGACAGACACAGAATGAAAAACTTAAAGGGGTACTCCAGTGAAAAATTATTTATACAAATTTGTAAATTCTGTCCATTTAAAATCCTCCAGTTTTCCAGCATTTATGAGCTGCTGTATGCCCCGCAGGAAGGGGTGTATTCTTTCCAGTCTGATACAGTGGTCTCTGCTGCCACCTCTGTCCGTGTCAGGAACTGTCCAGGGCAGCAGAAAAACCTCTCCTGCTCTGGACATTTCCTGACATGGACAGAGGTGGCAGCAGAGAGCACTGTGTCAGACTGGAGACAATACCCCATTTCCTTCAGGACATATAGAAGCTGATAAGTACTGGATAGATTAAGATTTTTTAATAGAAGTAATTTATAAATCTATATAACTTAATGATACCGGTTAAAGTTAAAAAAAAAAAAAAAAACTTTTTTTTTGGAGAGCATCTTTAAGAATTTTTAGAATTTTCCTACTTACCCAAAAATGGGACTCCGGCGTGTTTCGCCAGCTCCTCACCACCTCCTTTGGAAAAGATATTAGTGCATTCCTAGGGTTAAACAGAGTAACCATTTAGAAGTACAGATAGTTCATCCTCACATATCACATATATGGGCCAATCACAGGATCTCTTATAGATGGGTGTCCCTGCATCCATATCCTTTATATTCACTCTGTAACTCACTGTGCAGTGGGGACAAACAAAGCCGCTCATATTCTCCACAATCCCGACCACCGGAAGGCCCATCTTCTTACAGAAGGTCAGCTCCCGTCTTACATCTCCAATAGATACAGCCTGCAACAAGACGCGTCGTCAGAACAACCCGATCGCTATTCCCGACAAAGTATCTATCACATAGAATAGTGCAGGGAATCAATACACAGTACCTGAGGAGTAGTGACCAACACGGCTCCCATCGGGTTAAATGGTTTTAGAGCGTCCACAGTGGAGATGTGCTCATCGGAGGTCCCAGGCGGAGTATCAATAATAAGGAAATCTAGATCTCCCCAGGACACATCACCCACAAACTGCTTTATCATAGCTAGGAGACAAATGGAGACAGACACCCTTAAAGGGCAATACCAAGATTAATACTTACCACCTATCCCCAAAAACTATCTAATCGGGGGAGGGGGAACATCCTGTTCTCAGTTCAGCCAACTTTATTTTCAATATTCTATAGGATTCCTTTAAAAGGGTACTCCAGCGGGGGGGGGGGCACTTCTTTTCTGGGACCGGTTCCAGCGGCGGGTCCTGCCCGGTACCCGGTTCCCGGCCGCTTACTGGTGTCTGACGCGGGCCCGAGACGTGACGTCTCAGGTCCACTCAGCCAGTCAGTGAAGGAGGCGGGATCCGTTTCAAGTCCGTGCAGATCCCGCCTCTGTCACCGACTGGCTGAGCAGACCTGAGACGTATCGTCTCGGGCCCGCGTCAGACACCAGGAAGCGGCAGGGAACCGGGGACCGGAGTGCCGCGATGCGGGACCCGCTGATGGAACCGGGGAGGTGAGTGGACGTCTTTTCCCTCAGCCACCTCCTCCCCAGTCCCAGCAAAAAAGTGCCCCCCCCCTGCTGGAGTACCCCTTTAAAGCGGTATGCCACTCAAACATAACTTTTGATATGTTGCTGTCCATGGTGAGACAACAATCTCATCTGTTATTATTTATTCAGTCTCCTTCCCCTAGTTCTGAGCTGCTGGTTTCTGCTGAAGACACAAAAATTTGTGTGTGAGCCTTTTTCTCTGTCTCTCCCTCCACCCCCTCCCTTCTGAGACAGCTGATGTAAACATGCCCCTGACTGGCTTTATCTGTAACATTGTAGCGTCTTTGTAATGCTGGGAGGGTTATTCTGAGGTCAAGTTGCTGATGAACTCGCTGTGATTATCCCACCTAGCATTACAAAGAAGCTACAGTGTTGCAGACACAGCCAGTCAGGGACTTGTTTGCATCAGCTGTCTCAGAAGGGGGAGGGGGAGACAGAGAGAAAAGCTCACACACAGATTTTTGTGTTTTCAGTAGCTCAGAATTGGGGGAAGGAGATAATAAGTATGCAGGTATGAAAAGAATGAAAACACAAAAATCTGTGTGTGAGCTTTTCTCTCTGTCTTCCCCTCCTCCCCCCTCCGTTCTGAGACGGCTGATGTAAACAAGTCCCTGACTGGCTGTATCTGCAACATTGTAGCTTCTTTGTAATGCTGAGAGGATTAATCATAGTGAGTTCATCAACAACTTGATGTTAGAATAACCCTCCCAGCATTACAAAGAAGCTACAATGTTACAGATAAAGCCAGTCAGGGATGTCATATCAGCCATCTCAGAAGGGAGGGGGGGGGGAGGGGGAGACAGAGAGAAAAGCTCACACACAGATCTTCAGCAGAAAGCAGCAGCTCAGAACTGGGGGAAGAAGACTGAGTAGGTAAAAACAAGTATGGAAGGAATTGTTTAAGTGAAATACCCCTTTAAGGCTCTGCAGTCTGAGTTCAATTCCCGAAGAGAACCGCATGTGCAGGGTTATGTTTATAGGACTGTAAGCTGCCCTGCTACACACAGTGATGACAAGAAGAGAATAGAAGCATAGGAGCCTCCGTACCATTCTTCTTCGGTCCCCTCCATACTATGGCATCATCAGGGCGTTCCAGCAGAAAACCAATAGACATGAGAGAGATGCTCTTCTCCTGATCCACGTACACTGGTACCCAGCCGCTGTCACACTGATGGACGTCCTTCCTGTGGGCATTCAGCATGCGGGGTATACTGGGCCCACACAAGTCCACATCCAGTATACCAACCTACAGGGAGACCCCGGATGGAGAGGTCAGTCACATTATATCACGGGCATATATGAGACACGGGGCTAAAGTGACAAATATCTGGTAATAGGGGGGTCCATCGATACGTTTCAGGATATAGTCACACACAGTATTTTGGGCATTTTAAAAAAACATCCCATAAAAGGCGGGGTTTTTTTGAGTATTAAGTTTTAACTGAACTGATCAACCCCATTCTGAACATCCCCCGAAAAAAAAAAATTATGTCTGTAGTCCTCTCCTTGATCATGTCCGCTCAGTACTTCCTGGTGGATCAGTTGTTCATTGCTACAGTTCCCAGAATGCATTGTATCCCCATTAAAGGGGTTATCCATCACTACAAAAACATGGCCACTTTCTTCCAGAGACAGCACCACTCTTGTCTCCAGTTTAAGTGCAGGTTGTGTAACTCACTTCCATTGAAGTGAATGGAGCTTAAAGGGGTTATCCAGCGCTACAAAAACATGGCCACTTTCCCCCTACTGTTGTCTCCAGTTAGGGTGGGGTTTTGAAACTCAGTTCCATTGAAGTAAATGGAGCTTAATTGCAAACCACACCTGAACTGGAGACAAGAGTAGGGGGGGAAATTGGCCATGTTTTTGTAGCGCTGGATAACCCCTTTAACTGCAAACCACAACTAAACTGGAGACAAGAGTGGGGCTGTCTCTAGAAGAAGGTGGCCATGTTTTTGTAGCGTTGGATAACCCCTTTATAGCCCTCTCAGTTCCCCGAATAAAGCTGCTGCAGACTATCTCTCCACAAAGCAACTCTGCAAGAGCTGCTGTAGTATTCCCTGTCTCCTCTTCTGCCTGTGGCATTATTTAACATAAGGCAGCATGCTGTAAACATGTAACTAAATTATATAATATATATATATATATATATATATATATATATATATAGTTACATAGTCAATACGGTTGAAAAAAGACACATGTCCATCAAGTTCAACCAAGGAGGGGATGGATACAGGGAAGGGGGAGCGGTGATAGGTTCTATACATATGCATTTATATTATTTTGGTCTAAGAACTTGTCTAGCCCTGTCTTAAAGCCCTCTACTGTTTTTGCTGTGACCAGATCCTGTGGTAGACTGTTCCACAGATTCACAGTTCTCATGGTAAAGAAGGCTTGTCGCCTCCGGAGATTGAACCTTATATATATATATATATATATATATATATATATATATATATATATATATATATATATATATATATATATATGTATATATACAGGCCCGCATCTGCCATGAGGCGAAGTGAAGTCTTCGCCTCAGGCGGCAGCTCCCACGACCCTGCAGGGGGCGGCACTGGCCGCCCCTGCACAGTGAGCTTTCATGCATATATTATATGCATGACCGCTCACTGACTACAGGAGCAGAGAGATCAGCCATAGACTGATGTCTCTGCTCCTGTATGCGTATTCCGGGGCGTGCTACGCTAATAGCGTACCGCCCACGGAATATACGTGCAGAAGCAGGGACTCCAGTGTGATGCCGGACTCCCTGCTTCTGCACTATAGGAGCGCCCCCTGCTGTCAGCTGTGTCTGTGTCCTTATTAGGAGGCACACACAGCTGACAGGAGGCTCAGAGCAGGGAACTAAGAGTTCTCTGCTCTGTGCCATTCACTTCTAGGTCGCAGGCTGTGTTAGTGCTGCGATCTAGAAGTGATCTGGAGCAGCCAGTGATGTCTTCCTGGTCAGGCTGCTCTATGAGATCTGTGATCAGCCTGACCAGGAAGCGACCAGGAAGCATCAAGGAGGCCACAGGGACTGCGTGGGAACGAGTGGTGAGGTGAGTAGCTGCTGGCCTGTTTTTTGTTTTACTTTGCTGAGATGGGGGGGGGGGGGGGGCACAGGAGATGGGGGGACACAGGAGATGGATGACACAGGGGGTGATTGTGGGGAGATGGGGGACACAGGAGAGGAATGATACAGGGGGTGATTGTGGGGAGATGGGGGACACAGGAGAGGAATGATACAGGGGGTGATTGTGGGGAGATGGGGGGGACACAGGAGATGGAGGGACACAGGAGATGGATGATACAGGGGGTGATTGTGGGGAGATGGGGGGGGGACACAGGAGATGGAGGGACACAGGAGAGGAATGATACAGGGGGTGATTGTGGGGAGATGGGGGGGACACAGGAGATGGAGGGACACAGGAGATGGATGATACAGGGGGTGATTGTGGGGAGATGGGGGGGACACAGGAGATGGATGATACAGGGGGTGATTGTGGGGGGACACAGGAGATGGATGATACAGGGGGTGATTATGGGGAGATGGGGGGGACACAGGAGATGGATGATACAGGGGGTGATTGTGGGGACTTGGGGGGACACAGGAGATGGATGATACAGGGGGTGATTGTGGGGACTTGGGGGGACACAGGAGATGGATGATACAGGGGGTGATTGTGGGGAGATGGGGGGGACACAGGAGATGGATGATACAGGGGGTAATTGTTGGGGGGACACAGGAGATGGATGATACAGGGGGTGATTGTGGGGACATGGGGGGACACAGGAGATGGATGATACAGGGGGTGATTGTGGGGAGATGGGGGGGACACAGGAGATGGATGATACAGGGGGTAATTGTTGGGGGGACACAGGAGATGGATGATACAGGGGGTAATTGTGGGGGACACAGGAGGAATATGAGGAGATGGATGATACAGGGGGTGATTATGGGGGGCACAGGAGGAATATGAGGAGATGGGAGGATTATGGGGGGCACAGGAGGAATATGAGGAGATGGTGAGACACAGGTGGGGGGGATTATGATGAGATTGGAGGATTATGAGGAGATGGGGGACACGGGGGATTATGACTACAGGAAGAGATGGGGGGATTATAACTGCCTAAGGGGGATTATGACTACATGAGGAGAATGGGGATTATAATAGTGTGGAGATGCAGAAGGGATCTTCTAAATTGTGGAGCCTAAAATGTCTGTCCAATAGATGCTGCGGGAACAAGTCATGGCTAACAGAAGTCTTCATGATGGAGTCGGATCTGAATGTAGAAGAAAAGAGAAAGTGAACAACTCTGATGAGAGAAGACGTCACTTGTGAGTCACTGGATGTAACTGTACCCTGATCACTTTACTGTCACTGTGTGGGGGTAATGCTGGACTCTATACAGTGTTTTTTATTCAGTAGCACTACTGGTGGTATTGATCAGTCAGTGGTGGAATTTTTCCCTTGTAGTGGCAATATTGGTAATAGTATTTAGTCACTATGGAGTGCTGATATGCAGTCATCATGTGGTGGAATTATTTGGTGTTTATATGATGTTGATCTCAGTTGAGGGGGGGGGGGGGGCGCTATTTCAGTTCTCGCCTCAGGCAGCAGAAGAGCTAGAATCGGCCCTGTATATATACACACTCACCGGGCACTTTATTAGGTACACCATGCTAGTAACGGGTGGTCTTCTGCTGCTGTAGCCCATCTGCCTCAAAGTTGGAGGTACTGTGCGTTCAGAGATGCTCTTCTGCCTACCTTGGTTGTAACGGTTGGCTATTTGAGTCACTGTTGCCTTTCTATCAGCTCGAACCAGTCTGCCCATTCTCCTCTGACCTCTGGCATCAACAAGGCATTTCCGCCCACAGAACTGCCGCTCACTGGATGTTTTTTTTTTTTCGGACCATTCTCTGTAAACCCCAGAGATGGTTGTACGTGAAAATCCCAGTAGATCAGCAGTTTCTGAAATACTCAGACCAGCCCTTCTGGCACCAACAACCATGCCACGTTCAAAGGCCCTCAAATCACCTTTCTTCCCCATACTGATGCTCGGTTTGAACTGCAGGAGATTGTCTTGACCATGTCTACATGCCTAAATGCACTGAGTTGCCGCCATGTGATTGGCTGATTAGAAATTAAGTGGTAACGTGCAGTTGGACAGGTGTACCTAATAAAGTGGCCGGTGAGTGTATGTATATATATATATATATATATATATATATATATATTGAGCTCAGAGACAAGATCCAGCCCAGAGACAAGATATATACCGGGACCTCGCTTGTAATCCAAATCCACTCTTAAACCAAAGCAAATTTTTCCATAAGAAATCACTGATATGCAGACAATTGGTTCCACATCCCAAAAATAATGATTTTATATTCTGAATAACATGTAGAACAGATGAAACAAACAATTATAAGCAGCTGAATATGTGATATTACGAGTTAGTATACAGTATAGTAATCAGCATGAGGAGTATAATGTATAGTAACTGCATAACCCTGATAACACAGCAGCAGTTTGTAGATACAGGATGGAGCTGCAGATCCCCATAATGCAGTAGTGTAGTACAACAAGCTAGAATAGAGGAGCAGGGCTGCTGTCAGAGGTCTGTGTGGTCACATGACAGCAATGGGGAAGGGGTGTGTGTGCTCAGCATGGACCAATCAGGACTGACAGAGACTGCAGGGAGCATGAAGGAATGAGCAGGGCAGATATGGGCACAGTATAGCAGCGCTCTCTGTCTGGGGAGAAAGGGAATATAGCTATGGAGAGATTACCTCCACAGTCATGTCCCCTGATGTAAGCCCCAGCCTGAAGTGGATCTGATATGATTTGGAAGGTGAGGGAGACCCCGCTATGCAGATCATGCCCCTCCCCCACTCGCGCTCCCACCCAGTACAGGGAGCTCTTAAACCAAAACAATGCTCTTAAACCAAGTCACAATTTTGAAAAACTGTGAGCTTTTAAACCAAAACGCTCTTAATCCAAGTTACTCTTAAACCAAGGTACCACTGTATATATATATATATATATATATATATATATATATTGAGCTCAGAGACAAGATCCAGCCACGCCTCATTTGACATCAGGAGACGATGTCTTGTCTCAATATGGACACAGTGTGTGGAAAAAGCCTTAGGCACTCACCTTCTTCCCAGCATGACGCAATGCCAGGGCAATCTGAGTGGAGATGGTACTTTTGCCAACGCCTCCTTTCCCTGATAATACCAGGAGGATATGCCGCACACCGGCCAGGTTACTGCTGTCTGCAAGTAGACATATTACACATGTAGTATTATACACATGACAGTATTCTAAGCTGTATAGAATCTTACAAACAGCTCCTCATATCTCACCTTCCTGGACTATGCTTCTGCTATGTATAGCTGGGCAATCTACAGTCAGGTCTTAAAATCAATTTAAAGGGATTGTCCAAGAGTGGAAAAAGGTCTAATTTCTGAAACAGTGCCACACTTGCCTGAAGACTGAACACGGTACTGCAGATCAGACAAGGCTACATAGAGTAGAAGCGCTCTCCCTGGACTATAGCATACCTACATGCACCCTAATGCCGTCCATATCAGTAGTGACACAGCTTTTCCAGAATCCTGAATAGTAATAGCTCCCTGTTTATGTAATAGTGGGGATGTATGGCTGAATAAGCAGACAGGAAGTGGAATTGTGGCCATGACAGTGGTCACCCAGCTTTCCCAGCATCAGATAGGATTAAGTCACTATAGAACTGTATTTTGTGCAGTGCAGCTCATAGACTTACTATATATCAGTGACCCAACCCGTGTTTTCCCCAAACTACAACTCCCAGCATGCCTTTGCAGCATCTAGGTTTGAGGCTTACTGTAATACACCACCAATACTGTAAGAAGGGCTCACCGGGTGCTGTATCCATGCTGGACACTCACTTCCGCATAGGATAAGATTGGCATACATTTTGCCCAATGAGCAACAAGTATACGATTCTACTCTTCCGCCATTGGTTTATTTCGCCAATTAATAGAAAAACGTCCTTTCAAGAGGCGGGGACTATTGTAACCAATCACGTGAGCGATTACAGTCATGTGCCGCCAATACTGTAAACGCGAAAGAGAAGGCGGTCCTTTGCTGTAAAAGGGCTTGAAAGAACTTACCAATCAGCTTCAGGAACCACAGGATGTGTCCCGCCTCCTTAGGTAGACTGGCAGCACGTTTAGCCAATAGTAAAACAAGCTTGATAGATTGGCGTTGCAGGCTGCCCAATCAGGGCCTAGTGCTCGTCGGCTGGGCAGAGGTAGTTCAGGGGTTATTGTTGACGTCTGTGCGGCTGTGGGTCCGGGCAGGAAGGCAGGTATGTGTCCGGGCTGGGTGAGGGGATCCTCCAAATTGTTGCTAGGGTGCAAAGGAATAGGCTTAAAGTAATAAGAGTGGGGGGACAGGTAGAGCTGAGGGGGAAGGGCATTTGGTCACAGCTGTTTAAGCATAGGTATAGCCATAAATAACCAGGGGGTGTTGTCATGGGGACATGGGGCTTCTTTGTATTGTAGACAATGGCTGCTACATCACCACTGACCTTTGACCCAGCTGATCTGCCACAGGTTACTATGGTCACATGATGTCACCAGACTTGGGACAATTTGGGGGTCATACAGGTTGCTATGGACGCCATTGTGGTAAAGTCGCATAGCCGGACCACAGTGGACTACAACTCTCAGCATACTGTACCAAAAGGGGGTATTCCCTCATATGGGGTGGGGGATCCTCAAAATAAGAGGGGGACCATGGCGTTTCCAGGGGGTCTGTGTTCTCTGAGCACTCAAAGTGACGTCATAGTCCAATTGCCATGACCAGAGGGGCCACCGGGTGTTTCTTCTCCCTTCTTTCTACTCCAATCACTTTCTTTGTTTATCTCATAGACAAGTGGCCCCATCCTTCCTCTTAAAGGGGTACTCAACTTAAACATAACTTTTGATATGTCGCTGCCCATGGTGAGACTAACAATTCCTTCCATACTTGTTATTATCTATTCAGTCTCCTTCCCCCAGTTCTGAGCTGCTGCTTTCTGCTGAAGACACAAGAATCTGTGTGTGAGCTTTCCTCTCCCCCTCCTCCCTTCTGAGACGGCTAATGTAAACAAGTCCCTGGCAGGCTGTATCTGCAACATTATAGCTTCTTTGTAATGTCGGGAGGATTAATCATAGTGAGTTCATCAGCAACTTGACCACAGAATAACCCTCTCAGCATTACAAAGAAGCTACAATGTTGCAGATAAAGCCTGCCAGGGACTTGATTACATCAGCCGTCCCAGAAGGGAGGGGGGAGACAGAGAGAAAAGCTCACACAAAGATTTTGGCGTTTTCAGTAGCTCAGAACTTGGGGAAGGAGACTGAATAGATAATAAGTATGCAGGTATGAAAAGAATGAAAACACAAAAATCTGTGTGTGAGCTTTCCTCTCAGTCTCCCCCTCCCCTTGTGAGACGACTGATGTAAACAAGTCCCTGGCTGGCTTTATCTGCAACATTGTAGCTTCTTTGTAATGTCGGGAGGATTAATCATAGTGAGTTTATCAGCAACTTGACCATAGATTAACCCTCTCAGCATTACAAAGAAGCTACAATGTTGCCGATAAAGCCAGTCAGGGACTTGTTTACATCAGTCGTCTCCGAAGGGAGGGGGGAGGAGGGGAGACAGAGAGAAAAGCTCACACACAGATTTTTGTGTCTTCAGCAGAAAGCAGCAGCTGAGAACTGGGGGAAGGAGACTGAATAAATAATATAGGAATTGTTAGTCTCACCATGGGCAGCAACATATCAAAAGTTATGTGTGAGTGGAATACCCCTTTAACATTGGAATCAGGAAATAAACATTTGGGGCAAAAAATAAAGTGCATGTGATTTCTCATCTATCTTTTATTTTATCCTTTAGACATCAATGCGTAATATGGCTCGCCGGCCCCGCAGTAGTCGCGCCTGGCGCTTTGTATTGAGTGGGGTACGCAGAGACCAGGACAGCAGAGCGCCAGCGCTGCCGGCAGGAGATGACACCTGGGGATACGATTCTGATGGACAGGTAATCCGCTAACCCAGTGTTCTCCAACCTGCTGCAAAACCACAACTCCTATCATGCCCTGAAAGCCGAAGGCTTTCAGGGCATGATAGGAGCTGTGGTTTTGCAACAGCCAGGTTGTTAAGAGGTTAACTCAGGTTAGAACTTTTGTATTGTATCTGGTCTACACAATAGACCAGATATCAGCATAGGTAAACGTATGAGCTCACAAAGGATTGCCCAGATGAAGTACAATTTCCCATAGAAAACCTCTCCTGCTCTGGACACTTCCTGACATGGACAGAGGTGGCAGCAGAGAGCACTGTGTCAGACTGGAAAGAATACACCACTTCCTGCAGGACATACAGCAGCTGATAAGTACCGGAAGACTTGAAATTTTTAAATAGAAGTAATTTACAAATCTGTATAACTTTCTGACACCAGTTGATTTGAAAGAAAAGAGCATTTTGCCCCTTTAACCTCTGGATGTAAACTAAAATGTTTCTATTCAGGGGATTTTTCTCTAATTTAACAAGATTATAAGGGGATGAGGGCAGAAACATGACGCTCTGTGTCCAGTAATCCTTTACTATGCTTACTACTGTGCATTGGAGGCAGACATCACCATTAAAGGGGTTGTTCAACTGGTGCCAGAGATTTGTAATTTACTTCTATTAGAAAATATCAAGTCTTCCAGTACTTTTCAGCTGCTGTATGTCCTGCAGGAAGTGGTGGATTCTTTATAGTCTGGACAGCAGGAGAGGTTTTCTGTGGGGATTTCGTACTGCTCTGGACAGTTCCTGACATGGACAGAGGTAGCAGCACTGTATCAGACTGGAAAGAATACACCATTTCCTGCAGGACATACAGCAGCTGATAAGTACTGGAAAGACTGGATATTTTTTTTATAGAAGTAAATAACAAATCTCTGGCACTTGCTGGGAACAGTCATGAAAATGTTGGCACCATATTAAAAAAAGTTATCCGTACATTAGGATCACTCCTCAGCTTCCAATTTCTTGTCTCCTACAGCATAGTAACAGCGAGTCTGAGATCGAGCTCCTCCACCTGCCGCCTTCCATCCCCAGCGCGGTGCCCGTCATGGGCGAATCGTACTGTAGCTGCGACAGACAGAATGAAGCCTTCTGCTCCAGCCTGCCCACCTTCCACCACATCAAGAACTGCCAGTGCGGAGAGGAGGATGACTGTAAGGCGTCGGTCTACAGCAGGACCCTCTCATCTGTCCTTAAAGTGTCACTGTTGTATTATTTCTTTTTCTTTTTTTTTTTCAGAAATCAATAGTCCAGGTGATTTTAAGAAACTTTGTCATTTGGTTTATTAGGCAAATATGCCATTATCTGCATTCAAAGACACTTTCCCCAGCCCCCCCCCCCCTCTCTCATTCACTGCTCATTATCAGGAAATCTCGACTCTTTTACATCAGTCGAGCCCTGTCTGTTCTATGGAGAGGGGAGGAGGGAGATTAGTCGCCAGCAGAGAACTAAGGATTACACAGCGGGAGCTGTGTGAAAGCCGGTATTCAGAGGTCAGTGCTGACTTCAGAGGAGATAGCCTAGTCATGAAGCTGTAAATTAACTCTTTGTTGTCCTATTTTGGTGCCTCATCTCCCTCAACCCCTCCCCTCTCCATAGACACCATGAATACAGGGGGGAGAGCTTCAAACTGCTTTTTCATGATAAAAAATCATTTTTCGGCTAATAAACCCAATTACAAAGTTTCTTTAAATCGCTTGTGATTTCTGCAAAAAAAAATTTAAATGACAGTGACACTTTGAGGATTTTATTTTTTTTATATATTTTTTTTTCCCTCTTGCAGATTTTGACTGGGTGTGGGACGACTGCAGCAAATCCACAGCTACCATGCTGAGCTGCGACAACCGGAAAGTCAGCTTCCACATGGAGTACAGCTGCGGGACTGCGGCAATCCGAGGCAACAAGGTGCTGGGGGAAGGGCAGCACTTCTGGGAGATTAAGATGACCTCACCCGTCTATGGCACAGACATGGTATGTACTACTACTCACATGGTATAGACTAGTCCCATCCACTATAATATTTACTGCTATATTTGGATCTGGTAAAAGGGAACAAAAGTAATAATGTGCCACATGTCTAATATACCATGGGATTAATGCAGGAATGGGGAAGCTTCGGCCCTCCAGCTTCACTTTGGCTGTCCAGACATGATGGGATAGTAGTTTTGCAACAGCTGGAGGGCCGAAACTTCCCCACCCCTGGACTAATGTGTCGCCATTTGCGGTATAAGCCTGTATAGTCACTGGCATCGCTCGGAGGTGAGGAGATAGGGGAGTGGTGCTTTCCTTATAAACACAACAGTCAGTACTGATTGAGGCTAGCCATAAGATCGGTGATAAATGGATGGCTGCTGGGACCTTCATGGAACTCTAGAACAGGGGTCCTCCTCATTGCAGCTACTCCATACTCCCCTCCTCGTCCCCACTTCACACTCCAGTATGTTTAATTGGTTAGTATAAAGGTAGAAAGGCAGGATCAGACTACACAGGGTTTGTTTGTTGTCTGTTACCATAGAGACCCATTTTTGAGGCTTTAGAGATATATATATATATATATATATATATATTATTTTTTTTTATTACCTCCTGTTACTTCTTTTCTCATTTTCGATGTTTCAGGACAATAAAACAAATGATAGAAAAGGTGGACGTAGCCTTTCAGTGATTTTTATCAGGGAATAAGGCCTGGTTTTCTAAAAAGTAGATTATTACATCTTCTAGAATATCATCTCTCTCTATTCTCAGATGGTTGGTATCGGAACTTCAGATGTGAACCTGGACAAGTACCGGCACACCTTCTGCAGTCTGCTAGGGAAAGATGCTGAGAGTTGGGGTCTTTCGTACACAGGTAATAGTAGCGCTGCATTTGTTCACCAGCACAACCCATACGTGTGAAGTCTTAGGGCCCTATTACACGGAGCGATAATCGTCTTGATGTGGCCAATAATTGCTCTGTGTAATAGAAACAATGATCAGCCGATGAAACGTTCATTGGCTGATTGTTTCTTTAGGTCCAGACCTAAAATCGTCCGACGGCCGTGCATCGCTACATGTAATAGTGATGCACCTCTGACAGCTGAGGATTGAACAAACAGTTATTACATTACCTGTCCACGTTCCCGATCTCCTCCGGTTCTCTGCATGCTTTCCGGCACCATGGCTGCAGCTTCCCAGTGGCCTCTCTGAGATGACCGACCACTCAGCCCCGGTCAGTGATTGGCCGAGCAGCCTGTCAGCTCAGAGAGGCCACTGTGAAGCTGAAGCCGCAGACCGGGAAGCATGCAGAGAACAGGAGGAGATAGGGAGTGTGGACGGGTAATGTAATAACTATTTGGCCAAGGACTGCACGGACATCACTCTTTATGTGCAGCCCTTGCTAAATGATTATCGGACTGTGTAATAGGCCCAGCCCAATCTAGCAGATCAGCGCTCATTTACATTATTGATTGGGCCTTCATCTGCCCGTGTAATAGGACCCTTAGACAGGACACCTTTCTGTGTGCCAGGGAAAAGAACCAATAGCAAGCAGAAGCTCTGGCAAATTCATACCTTGCGGGTATAGATTGCTATTCATTTCACAGCCTGCCACGTATTAGTACTGATCTCTCTTTTCCACCTTTTAGGCCTCCTCCAGCACAAAGGTGACAAAAGCACCTTCTCCTCACGCTTTGGCCAAGGCTCAATCATTGGAGTGCATCTGGATACCTGGCATGGAGTACTCACCTTCTACAAGAACAGGAAGTGTATCGGTAAGTAGGGTTTTAAGCCTTTGAGAAGTCTAGCCCCAGTCATCCCACAAACTTTTATCCAGCAGAATGTGACCTCATGAGAAGTACTGATATCCCTTCAGCTACATGTGAAGATGGGCATAGACCTTCAATAACTATCGGCCAATCCCTATTTCTCCCCATCCTTCTCGTACCCAAAAACCATTGGTGCGGCTGAATATTCCAGTGTTCTCTATGGTGAGGAATAAGCTACAGCCAGACAGCCTTGGCGGTGGCTTTTCTCTCCTAGAACAAAGGAGTCTGGTCGTAAAATTCCTTCCCCCTTGATCTTTCTCTGACATCAAATGATGTTATTTGAGTCTCGGGATAGCTCCGTACACTTGGCCGACATACGGTAAGTATAAAGGGTATGGTGACCTTACAAGGTTTATTAGGATGTCCAACGTACAGCAATATTGGATTGCCACCATATGGTGATATAAAGTTCCATTGCCAGTCAGTCCCCTCTGCTTCCCTGTTCCTGCAAAAGTGGTTTGTATAGATTGCTTTTTAGGTAATGCTAAATGGCCATTCATATGTAACAGCTGAGTGCAAACACCCCTGGAGTGCTTTGGAGTGTAAAATAATGCTGTAACAGGAAACAATGTTACTGCGAAGGGGTTGGGTTAGAGCGTTTGCCTCTTATTGTCTGGGGGGAAGGGACTGTGTGTCCATTTACCTTTAACAGCTGTTGGCTGAACGCTTGTTTGGATGACAGCTATATCCTTCCTATACATACGCGGGAAGAGAGGGGTAAGCCACTACTGAATACCTCACGTACTGTCCGCCCTGAGAACAGAAGGTTGAGATTCAATATGCCTGACCTTGTTTTGGTTGCTACATTTGTTTCTAGAATGAGACTGTCCCATAGACTTAAAGGGGTTGTCCGGCGATAAAAAATTATTCACAGAATAACACACATTACAAAGTTATACAACTTTGTAATGTATGTTATGTCTGTGAATGGCCCCCTTCCCCGTGTCCCAACACCCCCACCCGTGTACCCGGAAGTGTGGTGCGCTATACATTACCTGTCACGTGCCGACCACGGTCTCCGATCCTCAGCAGTGACGTCTTCTTCGGGAGGCCGGCGGATCTTCCCGAGTGCCGGCCACCCTCTGCAGCATCATCCGAAGCTCAGCCGCGATTGGCTGAGCATAACTGTGCTCAGCCAATCGTGGCTGATGACGCGGCCACATCATCAGCTGCTCAGCCGCGATTGGCTGAGCACAGTTATGCTCAGCCAATCGCGGCTGAGCTTCGGATGACGCTGCAGAGGGCAACCGGCACTCGGGAAAATATGCCGGTCTCCCGAAGAAGACGTCACTGCTGAGGATCGGAGACCGTGGACGACACGAGATGCGGTGAGTATAATGCACCACACTTCCGGGTCTAGTGTGGGTGGGGGGGAAACACGGGGAAGGGGGCCATTCACAGACATAACATACATTACAAAGTTGTATAACTTTGTAATGTGTGTTATTCTGTGAATAATTTTTTATCGCCCGACAACCCCTTTAAGCTCCATTCACTTCATTGGAACTAAGTTGCAAAACCTGCACCCAAACTGGAGACGAGCGGTGCTGTCTCTGGAAGAAAGTGGTCACGTTTTTGTAGCACTGGATAACCCCTTTAAATTGAGCAGCCAAGCTGCACAAATGATCCTTTTATCGTTCATGCAGTGATAGAAACTGACAGCACGGATATACATATATTCATGCTGTCAGTTTACAGATCACATAGCAGTACATACTTACCTCATGCGCTACTGCTGTGATCTGTCATCCTGCTGCTGTATCTTTAGGCCCCTCCTCCTCTGGCCTTCAGTCATTCTGGAGGAGGTGGCAGTCTGAAGATACAGCAGGTGGCCGTAAGAGGCAGAGAACAGGATTCCAGATCACAGCAGCAGCGCACAAGGTAAGTATGTACTGCTGTGTGATCTGGAAATAAACTGCTCGGATATAGGCATATTCATGCTGTCAGTTTGCCTTTGTTGTTATCACAGGAAGACGACAAAAATTTTTAAAGCCTGCTGTAAAGACCAGGCTTTTCCCCCGTTCTCAACAGATCGCTGTGCCTTTTACACGGGCCGATTATTGGCCACTTATAGCAGCGCCAACAATAATCGGCCCATGTAAAAAGCCCTTTCTACTGAAAGTCCATTTGGTCATGTGACAAGGAACAAAGTTAGTGCCCACTTCTATCCGCTCATTCTGGCCATCGGTCTGAACAGCCAGACCCTAACAGATCAAAACTTTTGTTGTCAGAAGTTTTTTAAAGTGATGGTGCCCATTTAATAGGGTATTCCACTGAAACAGAACTTTTGATATGTTGCTGCTCATGGTGAGACTAACAATTCCTTCCATACGTGTTAACTATTCAGTCTCCTTCCCCCAGTTCTCTGCTGCTGCTGCTTTCTGCTGAAAACACCAAAATCGGTGTGTGAGCTTTTCACTCTAGTCTCCCCCTCCCTTATGAGACAGCTCATTTAAACAAGTCCCTGGTAGGCTGTATCTGCAACATTGTAGCTTCTTTTTAATGCTGGGAGGGTTAATCACAGTGAGTTCATAAGGAATTCAGAATAACCCTCCCAGCATTACAAAGAAGCTACAATGTTTGTTTACATCATCTGTTTCAGAAGGGAGGAGGGGGAGACAGAGAAAAAAAGCTCTCACACAGATTTGTGTGTCTTCAGCTGAAAGCAGCAGCTCAGAACTGTGGGAAGGAGACTGAATAGATAATAAGTATGACATGGATTGTTAGTCTCACCATGGGCAAAGCACATTAATAGAGGAATATTTAGGCCTCAGTGGTCACATAAATTATGTAGTAGAACAGACTGGTTGCCTCAATTGTCCTTCTTACCTTCCAGGTGTAGCAGCCACGCAACTGCGGAACAAGAAGTTCTTCCCCATGGTCTGTTCGACAGCCGCGAAGAGCAGCATGAAAGTAATCCGCTCGTGCTGCTGCCGCACCTCCCTCCAGTACCTGTGTTGCGCCCGCTTACGCCAGCTCCTTCCTGACTGTGTAGACTCTCTGGAGGCCTTACCTCTTCCTCCAGGTCTCAAACAAGTGCTGAGTAACAAGCTGGGCTGGGTATTACAGATGGGAATCAACCCATCCAGACAGCGCAAAAGTGACACCGCAGCCACCGCCTCTTGTGGGAGCAACTCAGACAGCGGCTGCCCGATGGGACCGGAGGACTGTCAGCGGAAACGGTGCCGCAGGGTTTAGCAGCAGCAGCTAGAGACAAGAGGTGCCGCCACGGCGCCCACCGTCTGCCATAACATCCCACTGTGAACTTTTGCAAGGACAGAAAATTAAAAAAAAAAAATTAATGAAATGACCTCCTAGATGGACATAGATCATGAAAGGACTGTGGACACAGGAGCCGCGCTCTCATCATGTCATTGGGTGATCGTGGACTATAAGAATGATGGTGCTAGAGGAAGACAGCTGAAGCCTGGGGTTTGGTTTGGCTTCACTGTCTTTCTGTCATAGTTGGGGCACAAGTCTTAACATTCAACCTGCAAGTCATTATAAGGTATACAGGTCGTTGTGGTTGATCGAGATTTTTTTTTTTTTTTAAATCCTTAAACAGCGCCCCCTTCTTTTCCATTGGCTGTGTCGGGTATTTCAGCTCATCACTGTATAAGGTAAATGCTGCAGTATGGCACCCAGCGCATTGACAAGAGGGGCTTGTTCTAATCTTGGACAGATCTGTATCCTTATAAATGTGGACAACCTTTAGCTACAACCCCAGAAAAAAAAAATCTGGACCACCCTTAGAGAATGACCCCCCACAAATTACTGCTATGATACAAAACAATGTTTAATAGCGCAACATTCATCTTGCAGACACACAAAAGGAAATTTTTATTTCTTGGAATATTTTTAGCCACATCAAGAAGAGGGGGGGAAAAAAATCTGCAAGTGATGTGGAGATTTCTAATTTTCTATCATGGTTACTAGGGATTGTACCAGCACTTTATCAGGATCCTTCCCTGTGTCTTTGCTAATACAGACTGTATGAAGACTGTACCCACTGATCAGTGAACGGTTACTACTTGGACCCATCAGACATCAGCTCTGTAGACATTTCAATGGCCTGCAATACTTAGGGCTGAGCAAAAAACTTTTCTGGGACCTGCACACCCCCCATTCTCCATTAACGGGTTGCTATAGGAACAGCCTACATCATAAAGGGACAAGTGCGGCTATGAATGAGTCCCATCCAGTCACGGTAGAAACCACATCCATATACTGTATCCGAATTACTGTTCATTGTACGGACCACTTGTCCTCTCCATACCAGTATCCTATTTACAGATGTTTTCCTTACCTCCGCTTCATATGGACACTAGGAGTCGGATGGGTTTGGGTTGTGGTGTAGTCTGCTTCATATGTTACGGCTAGAATCTCATGTAGGCTTCCTATTTAACACCTATATATCAATCAATGAAAATCACGCTATGAAATTGAGCTTGGATTGCTTTATATATCTTCAATGAAGTGGATATGTTTTCTTATTCCTTGTTGTGTAGTTTGCAGGAAAAAAAAAATGGCTTGCATTATATATAGAACTGGAGATGAGTGAATCACAAGCGCGCTCCTGGCCGTTGAAAGCCCAGCATGCAGCGTTTGATAACTGGTGGCTGAAGAAGTTGGATGCAGTCCTAAGGCTGCCGGGAAAACATGGATACAGCTATAGGCCATTTTCATACGCTATAAGAGACGGGCCGTTCCGTGACCCAGCCTGGTCACAGAACGGCCAGTCTCAGCGCCGCTGAGTTCTGATGCGGGTGCATCCGTGCGTGCCTGCATCAGAACTCCCCAATTGCCACTATGGAGCGTGCAGCTGGAGCCGCTCGCTCAATTGTGTAAACTGACAGGGTTTTCTGTGGCCGCTATTCATTGAATGTCAGTTTTCTACGGCGCTACTAGGGATCCCGTCCGGAGTGTATACACTCCGGCCGGGATTCCCTCAGCCTCCAGCACTACGTAAGTACCAAAGGAATCACAGCCGTTGTAACAATGGCCGTGATTTCTGTGGAACTTAAGCAGTGTGAACATAGCTATAGGATGTATCCATGTTTTCCAGGACTCCCTAGAGCTGCATCCAACTTCTTCAGCCACTGGTATTCAAACGCTGCATGCTGGGGTTTGAACGGCCACGAGCGTGCTTGCTCATCTCTATATATCAGCAAAGATTGCATTGGACCCCATCATGGGAGTGCAGTAAAGCCTTTCCTAAAGGAAAGCAGTAGTGACGCTCACTGGTAATATTGTTTTCTTGAGCCGTGACAGGAAACCTGGAGAATAAAAGGGAAGGCCATTCTCTCCAGACCCAGAAGAGCCTTCCTCTATCACTATATATGTGTTGCAGTGAAATGATAGAATCCAGGGATTTGATGAAAAGGCCGCGCTGTTCCATCATTTCCCTGAAGAAAGTCAGGGATTTGATCAAATCACAGACCCCTTTCAGGGAAATGATGGAATGAATTCTATCATTTCCTCTTGCGACATACCTCCCGCCAGGCACCACAACAGGAGCAGGAGGGCCTGATAGCACGCCGACATCCTCTCACCTTCCAGCAGGCACCACAGCAGCAAGTGGGCAGACAGCGAGCTGGAGGACCAAGATGGTGCCGGAACACCTCCCCGGACCTCCCAGCAGGCATGGTGGCCATGGCGGATGGGGAGCAGGAAGCGATACAGTAAGCAACTTCTATGTTGCAGGGGAAATGAGCGGACGGAGAGCAGAGAGGTGGCAGAGGCAGACTGGGAGCAGAGCGGCACACCTCCCGGCAGGCATATGGCAGTGGACGGGGAGCAGAGCGGCACACCTCCCGGCAGGCATATGGCAGTGGACGGGGAGCAGAGTGGCACACCTCCCGGTAGGCATATGGCGACAGAGGTGGACGGGGAGCAGAGTGGCACACCTCCCGGTAGGCATATGACAGCGGGGCAGACGGAACAGAGCGGCACACCTCCTGGCAGGCATATGGCGGTGGGCGGGGAGCAGAGCGGACAGGCTGGGGGAGCAGGAGACTTGTTGCAGGGGAAATGAGTGGACGGGAGCAGAGAGGAGGCGGATGGGGAGCAGAGCCCCCCTGACCCCGCACACAGGTGGCCATCACCTTCTGAGCTGTCACTCCTGGTACCCAGGACCCTGCACACAGGCCACAGTCACCTCACTGTTTGCCAAACAAGAAGGAGGCTACAGTGTGTGGAGTCCGGAGGGCCAGGAGTGACGGCTGAGGAGGTAACTTGTGCATGGGGTCCAAAGGGCTAGGAGTGATAGCTGAGGAGGTGGTGGCAGTCTGTGTGCACGGTCCGGGGGGGGCTAGGAATGACAGCTGAGGAGGCTGCAGGAGCTGGGGTCAGGAGATGAAGGTTCTGCTGCGGAACCAGGACTGCACCGAGAGGTAAGGACAGCTCCAGCCCTACTACTACCCCCAAAATAATAATACTACAGCTACTACTACTGGAAGACTGAAGATTTTTAAAGACTAGTAAATTACAAATCTATATAACTTTCTTACACCAGTTGATTTGAAAACAATTTTTGCTGGAGTACTCCTTTAAGGCTGGACATAGCTTGTCTGAGACCCAGGAAGGGCTAATATATGAAACAAACATGAGGATACAAGCAATGACCCACATGAGAATATGACTGGTTATCATCCCCCACACTGAGAACTTACATAATTGCATGAATATCTTTAATTTCCTTTAGTTCTGAGGAAATCTCAGCACCAGATAAGAGACTTGTAGTGTTGTACCTACGGAGATGACATACGCCTCCCCTGCAGGTTATGTACCTAGAGCGCCATGTGCTATGAATTCAGATCCAACACTAGTTCAGGATTTGTGGCCGTCATGAACACGTAGACCCGTCGCGATAAGTCTGGACCAATCCGTCTCTCCTTCCCTGCGGCTGGTTCATCACTTTGTGTGCTGCCAGTATCCTCGTCCGGGTCATCACCCTCCTCCGTGGCCTTAGTGTTACGTGGCACCCGCAGATCAGAGAGGAGAGAGAGTTTCTCCCGTTCGGTATTACATGCTGCATAAGCCTGGAAGGGAACGAGAGACAGAGACATAAGCAATAAGAGTTATGGCTATACTCCAGGTAGGGCTGAGACTACATAGATTTATATATTGATTCCTATAGGCAACAAATGTGCAAGAGTTAAAAGGGTTCACAAAAAAAAAAAATGGTGCCAGAGATTTATAATTTACTTCTATTAAAAAATCTCCGGTCTTCCAGTACTTATCAGCTGCTGTATGTCGTACAGGAAGTGGTGTATTATTTCCAGTCTGACACAGTTCTCTCTGCTGCCACCTCTGTCCATGTCAGGAACTGTGCAGAGCAGCAGCAAATCCCCATAGAAAACCTCTCCTGCTCTCACGGCTAGAAATAACTACCACTTCCTGCAGGAAACACAGCAGCTGATAGGTACCGGAAGCCTGTAGATTCTTGATGAGCAACCCCTTTAACGCTGAGAGTTATAGTACTACAACAGCAGGAGTTTCTTGCCTGCATGAGGAGCTGTGGTGAAGGATAGGCCTCAGTTATGGCCGCTGCCATTGCCGGACTAACTCTGTTCAACTGTTGGATTTGCCTTCTCCAAACCAGAGGTAATCCTGTAAGTGATCCTCGAGGACCCCACCCACGCCAGCTCCCCGCCGAGGTGCAGAAGGAGTACGACTGAGCTTCCCAGTGTAACCTGCACAGAGAGAAGTGATTGTGTGACATAACTAAACGGGGCAGGGGCACCCCATGCCCACCCCCTACAGCCCAGCGTGGTCTTATTCTGTGCCTAATAATGTCTCCCCAAGAACAAAACAATATTATTGCAGAAATCAATAGTACAGGTGATTTCAAGAAACTTTGTAATTGGGTTTATTAGCTGGAGAGGGGAGGGGTGAAGGGAGATGAGGCACCAAAACAGGACAACAAAGAGTTAATTCATAGCTACATCAATGGGCTCTCTCCTCTGACCTCTGAATACTGACTCTCATACAGCTCTTACTGTGTAATCCTGTGTTCTCTGCTGGCGACTAATCTCCCCCCTCCCCTCTCCATAGGTTACACAGGGCACATCTGATGTAAAACAGTCGAGATTTCCTGATAATGAGAGAGAGAAGGGGGGGGGGGGCGGGGGAAAATCTTTTTGAATGCAGATAATGGCATACTTGCCTGATGGACCCAATTACAAAGTTAGAATCGTCTGGACTATTGATTTCTGCAAAAAAATAAAATAAAATATATGACAATGACACTTTAATGGCACTTTATAAACAAATTTAATAATTAGAGCAGTAATCCCCAAACCTTTGCCAGCTTTACTCTAAATACTTAAGGGGTAGTTCACCCAAAAAAAAAATACTTTCAAATCAAATTTGTAATTTACTTATATTAAAAAAAAATCTCAAGTCTTCCAGTACTTATTGACTTCCGTATGTCCTGCAGCAAGTGCTGTATTATCTCCAGTCTGGAGAGCAGGAGAGGTTTTCTATGGGGATTTGCTCCTGCTCTGGACAGTTCCTGACATGGACAAAGGTGGCAGCAGAGAGCACTGTGTCAGACTGGAGAGAATACACCACTTCCTGCAGGAAATGCAGCAGCTGATAAGTACTGGAAGACTGGAGTTTTTTTTGTAGAAGTAAATTGCAAATCTTTAGCACTACTGGAAACAGTTGATTTGAAAGAAAAGAAAAATTGGCAAACAAACCCTTTAAAGTGTACCTAAAATTTTATTCATATAATAGCGCCATGTCATTGGTGGACTGGTTACCCCCACTGATCACAAGAATAAAGGGACAGGAGCCTTTGGCTTTGGTAAGCCGAGCACATGGACTATGGATGGATTTATCAAACTGGTGTAAAGTGAAACTGGCTCAGTTGCCCCTAGCAACCAATCAGATTCCACCTTTCATTTTCCAAAGAGTCTGTGAGGAATGAAAAGTGGAATCTGATTGGTTGCTAGGGGCAACTGGACCAGTTTCACTTTACACCATGTTTGATAAATCTCCCCTCATAAGTCTATGTATCTCAGTCATGGGTCTGTACAAGGAAAACAACAGAAGGGACTAAGCTGAGTGCATGTGTTGCTTTACTGTAGTGGTCTGTGGGGGTCTTAGAAGACCCCGTAATAAGCCGAATAAAAGTTTAGATACACTGTAGGGCTGTGTTCACACCACTTAGTTTTTATGACAAGAATGGCCATTGTTTTCAATTAAAAATGTCTTTTGAACAACGGCCGTGGGAATAATTGACATGTCAATTATTTACGGTTGTTGTGCATCAATTTTAATGTAATTTTCGATGCAACAACAGCCTTTGTTTGACACTCACTACAACGGCCGTTGTCTATACCCTGTGTGAACATAGCCTAAAGAAGATTGCTTCTGTATAAAACTACCCCTTTATGTGCAATAGTCAGCAGGGACCAAAGATACCCGGTTGAGTATTTGCCCACAACTTACCGAAAGGGGCGCTGAGCCACGCTCTTGGTCACGGCACATACATGCTGCCCCAGCTGCTTCCATGTGTCCAGGTTTAGCACCTCCATGTTGTAATACAGCTGTAAAAACACCAGGGCCTGGCCCCCCCACATACAAGAAGCCAATATCACAAGTAAATTATCCATCATTCATAAAGGAGAAAGCTCCATAAGTACATACGGCCTGCAAGTGATCCATGCCCCCCTTTATGAAAGAAGACCCCATAGGCTAGCCACAACATTGCTATGGATAATGCTGCGTTTACACGGAACGATTATCGTGCAAATTCGAACAATAATCGTACGTGTAAATGCAGCGTACGATCAAGTGACGAGCGAGAAATCGTTCATTTTGATCTTTGAACATGTTCTCAAATCGTCGTTGGCAAAAAATTCGCAGATCGTTCCGTGTAAACAGTCGTTCACCGATTTAACTTATGTGCAAGATAGGCTTATGTGATCGCAAAACGATTTTTTCGTACTATATATCGCAGATAGTTATTAAAGAAAAAAAAAAATAGTTACTTCGAAATCGTTCATCGTACGATCGGGTGAATTATTGCTATGTGTAAACCCAGCATAACAGGAGCCAGGCAGCGATAGATCATGGCTGTTTTCACCAAACCCATCAACAGGTGTGCAGTATGGTGATTCAACTCACTCATTCAACCCCGTGATTCACATCAACTGAGCTGATCTGCAATGCCAGACACAACCACTGAATAGGTGTGGCACTGTTTCCAAAGAAAAGCAGCCATATTTTTCTAATCTTCTACAATGGAGGTTGTAGTCCAGGGACTGGGAAGCTTTCACCGTCCAGCTGTTGAAAAACTACAATTCCCATCATGTCTGGACAGCCAAAGCTAAAGCTTTGGCTGTCCAGACGTGCTGGGAATTGTAGTTTTGTAACTGCTGGAGGGTGAAAGCTTCCCAGTCCCTGGACTACAACCTCCATTGAAGACTATGGGGGAGATTTATCAAACATGGTGTAAAGTGAAACTGGCTCAGTTGCCCCTAGCAACCAATCAGATTCCACCTTTCATTTCCCAAAAAGTCTGTGAGGAATGAAAGGTGGAATCTGATTGGTTGCTAGGGGCAACTGAGCCAGTTTCACTTTACACCATGTTTGATAAATCCCCCCCTATGTCACAATTTCCACAACTACTGGAATATCCTATACGTATAATAAAACATGGAGAAACCAACTACCTCACCTCATCTATCTGCCTCCAGGTCACCCAGCCATCTTTCAGGTCATCTCTAGCTTTTGTAGATTTTGCCTCCAGTGAATGTCTCTCCATTTTGTGAGACAATCTTTGACACCTATGAGGGAAAACCACCCAGGGGTAAAAAAACAACAACATAACCTTCATCTAAAAACAGCACCACACTCGCCCAAAGGTTGTATGTGGTATTGCAGCTCCACCCCATGTACGTCATTGGAGCTGAGCTGCAGTACGAGACACAACCCATGAATACTCCTTCTGGAAGAAAGCGGTCATTTTTATATAAAACCTAGACAATGCTTTGTATATCAGTTACTATATATATATATATATATATATATATATATATATATATATATATATATATATATATAAAAGGGCCCAGGATTTTTATGATTTAACATTTCATTTGAAATAACTTAAAAGGGGTACTCCAGAGGGGGAAAAAATGTGGTGTCAGAAAGTAATACAGGCGTGTAAATTACTTCTATTTAAAATTCTCAAATCTTCCAGTACTTATCAGATGCTGTATGTCCTGCAAGAGGTAGTGTATTCTTTCCATTGTGACACAGTGTTCTCTGCTGCCACCTCTGTCCATGTCAGGAACTGTCCAGAGCAGGAGAGGTTTTCTATGGGGATTTGCTACTGTTCTGGACACTTCCTGACATGGACAGAGGTGGCAGCAGAGAGCACTGTGTCAGACGGGAAAGAATACACCACTTACTGCACGACATACAGCAGCTGATGAGTACTAGAAGACTGGAGATTTTTAAATAGAGGTAATTTAGAATTAATATAACTTTCTGACACCAGCTAGAGTACCCCTTTAAGTTATTTTACATGAAATGTTAAATCCTAAATCCTGAGGCTGCACTACTGGGAGTGTCTGATGACATCTGTCGCTGTCACACAGATCTTATATGTAGTTGACAAGCCCCGTTTGGAGGAGGTGCCCACGTGCTATATGATTGCTGGGCACAAAAAGGACTCCTGGGCTCCAGGACTATTACTTGCCTAAGAAAGTCTCTCAGTCCCAAAATAACCAATGTGACCTTCTTATCGGGGTTTTTTTTGCAAAATCCAAAGACAGCCCCCGGGATCTCAGTATTACTGGAGGGTACCGGCACCTGCAATATATACAGAGAAGCTATAGTATAAGGTGTCACCATAATCCTGGAGGTTACTGCAATCCCATTGGATGCTGCCCTTCATAGACAGCAAACAGAGAGCTCGAAGATGATGATGATGGATAAATCGCTAGTGATGAACGGACTTGCCGAACTGTTCAGGCTCGGCAACGATCTTCGAACCCAAACACTCAGCATTTGACTCCCAGCGGTTGGAGAAGTTGGATGCCACCCTAGGGCTGCAAGGAAAACATGGATACAGCCATAGACATTCAACTTCTCCAGAGTAGAGATGAGCGAACCTGCGGGTGTTCGGGTTCGTATGAACCTGAACTCTCTGCGTCTGATTCCCGCTGTCTGCAGGCTCTGTGAAGAGGGTGGATAAAGCCGGAGGACCTCCTGGAAAACTGGGAAACAGCCTATGGCTATGGGCTACTCCAGAGCTCGGGAGTCAATTGCAGAGCGTTGTGGTCTGGAGAACATTGCTGAACCCGAACAATCTGGTAAGCCTACTCAACACTTCTCCTCACTCATCTCCATGTTACCTGGACATAACAGTGAACGCTGGTGAGAAAATCTTTCGGCTCCATCAGGATCAGCATTTCATCTTCTTCTCCCCTGCAGAGTTCTAGACCCTCCTGCAAAACATGGTGGAGATCTATGAAAACGGTGAAGTGGAGCAGTGGTGCAACTAAACAGTGAGAAACAAGCTGGGATGATGGGCCGCTATGGGCAACTAACCCCCTTTACACCAGTTTTTATACATCCCCCCAAATGTACCAAGGCTCGGCTCACCATACAGGTCCAGTCTCCGGGCATCTCCCTCCTCCAGGTGACGCTATAAGGAACAGAGTGCGGCTCTATAGAGAAATTATAACCGGACGATCTCAAGGAGTCCAGCAGATCTTCACATCCGGCGTCCTGAAGGAGACCTGTGGAGTATAGCACATATGTCAAACTCAGGCCCTCCAGCTGCTGCAAAACTACAATTACCATCAGGCTTCGAATGCCAAAGCAAAAGCTTTGGCTGTCCAGGCATTATGGGAATTGTAGTTTTACAACAGCCGAAGGACCTAAGTTTGACACCCTTGTAATATAGCATACCATATACATCTAGATAGAGACCCCTCAGAGTCGGCCCTGTTTTGGAGCTCTTGGGTGGCAGGGGATTGGGGCGAGACTTAGCCCAAGGCCGTTTTTTAATACACATTGTGAAGAAGTTAAAGCATTACTGTGACTTGTAATAACTTTTGATATGGCCGATGCGATCAGTCATTTTTGACACGTCAAAAGTGTTAACTCAACACTAAAACCAATTAAATAGTGGATGGTTCGAGGTGCCAATCCCCAGCACCCACACCGGTTAGCTATATGGCAGAGTCATGGTGCTTGTATACGCTGTAAGGCCCCGTTCACACTGAGCAAGAACGTCGGAATTCGGCGGCGGAGAGAATCCCCCCGTGCTCTGTGTGCTCCTCCGCATTCTCCCATCTCCGCTCAAAGAAATGACATGTCATTTCTTAGAGCGGAGATGGGAGGTAGCGGACGCGTGGAATTGCATTCTGCTTGAATTCCGCTTGCATTCTGCTCCTATTCTGCCACAGCTGAATAGGCGAGGAATTTCAAGCATAAAACTTTCCTCTACAATTCCTCAGTGTGAACCTACCCTTTATAGAAAAGAAAGCGAACAGTGCCATATATCATGTAGTGGCCATACTGTGTTACTGCATCTCTGTTCTCTGAGAAGAAGCTGAGCTGCAGGATCCAGCATGGCCAATACACAGTGTATAAAGCTGTCTGCTTCTGGCTCTATTCTTTGTATATACAGGCACCACAGCTCTGCCAAACAGCTGATCAGCAGAGGTGCTGAGCATCAACATATTACCCGGCAGACATCGACAGCCTGCAGACAGGCCATCAATAAGTGTTCACTGGAAAGCCCATTTAAATGGGTTTTCCCACCTTAGGCTTCTAAGAGTTAGGGGTTGCATTCTGCCGGCAACAGCACTACTCTTGTCCTTAATTTGGGTGTGGATTTTGTTACTCCGTTCCATTGAAATGAATGGCGCCGAGTTGTAATACCACACACAGACTAAGGACAGGGGTGGCGATGTTTTTGCAAAATGTAGCTGTGGGGGGTTTTTAACCCCTTTTAGAAGAGAAAAGTAGCGAGAACAAATGCAGAGAAAACATATACCTGATAGGACTAGTTTCTATAATTCACGTTTCCAGCTTATGTCTACACTGGCCTACGAGGCTCAGAGCTCCCAGCACGTCCTACCTGCATCCAGTTGGACCGTCATGTATTTCCCGCACTGATCTGGTCTCAGGAGCTTCAGCGCCAGTGCAGACTCTTTCCGCTTCTCCTTCTCCTCCTTTTCCTGATTCCGCCTTCTCTCTTTCTCCTGCTTCTTGGCCTCTTTTTCCTTCCTCCGTTCCTCTGCTCGTATCCTATCCGCCTCCAGCTCTTCAGGGCTCTTTTTCCTTCTTGTTCTCTTACTTGGACTGGGGGTTGTGGAACCAGATGGGGGTACAGGTAACATAGATGCACTCTCAGAATTGGTTTTCAGATCAAGATTCTCTTGTCCACCCTGAGACGTCTCATAGGCTTCTGACTCTCCATGAAGACCCTCAAGGTTGCTTCTTGGCACTTCTGTAGCCTTGGTGTCATCCCTCTGGACACTAGTGGACTCTTCCTCAGTCTCAGAGTCAGATATCTCCCAGGTTTTGGCCCTTTTCATTACTTTCCTTGGGGACCTGGAAATAGATCCTTTATCCTGTTCTGATTCCATTTCTTATCTCAATTATGATAAATCGGATTTAGTATTCTGTCACATTCATTTTGTCATTCACTTTATAGCAGGATCTCAGTCATTGCTGAACCGGGTTGGTTAAAAAATAGGAAGACTAAGAGAATAAAAAATATTATATTATTGGCTAATGGTGCGTTTACACGGACAGATTTATCTGACAGATTTCTGAAGACAAAGCCAGAAACGTACTATAAACAGGGAACGGGTCATAAAGGAAAGACTGGATTTCTCCTCTTTTCAAATCCATTCCTGGCCTTGGCTTCCAGAATCTGTCAGATGAATCTGCCTGTGTAAACACACCATGAGAGAGAAAGATGAGATAGGTAGATCGATCTGCAAGTTCCAGCTAGACCACAAGTCTGATGACCTGCAGCCAGGCCATGACATGCTGCCGTAGTATGGATACACACAGATCTGTATTATGTTAGTGTGAACCCAGTCTAAGAACTGCTCTTGTATAGGAGCAGCACAGTGTAAAATGCCAGACACCTGATGGACCCCACAAAGGAGTATTCCAGCCACTAAAATCTTAGTCCCAATTCACAGGATAGGGCATAAGCGTCTGATCGTGGAGTGTCTGACCTCTGGGACCCCAACAATGTTGGGAACAGGGCCCCAACTCTCCCCCCTGAATGGAGCAGTGGGTCAGCTCAGCCTCCATTCACTCTCTATAAAATTTCTGGAGATAGTCGAGAACCTGTGTATGGTAATGGAGTCCATCAAGTGCTGCTGGTGTCCAGGGAATAAGGCAGGGGTAGGGAACCTTGGCTCTCCAGTTGTTGCACAACTACAACTCCCATCATGCTTGGACAGTAGGAGCTTTAGCATTGTCTGTCCAGGCATGATGGGAGTAGTAGTTTTGCAATAGCTGGAAAGCCAAGGCTTCCTACACCTGGTCTAAGGGATCCGACCGCACCATTATTCTCGCCTGATGGAGCAAAGTAATGAGATTACAAGACAGATGTGAACCAGGCCAATGGTAAAACATGACTGTGCATGTACGTCCTGTAAGAAGGAATGCTTATAACAACGTCACCTGATTTACAGGAGCGTATGGTCGGCCGTCCAGGTATACACTCCTGCATGATCAGGCGGTGTGAATGGAAACCATACATTATCCTAGCTGGGCGCCAGATGGTTGCCTTGGTAACCCAGCATGCAGCTGCACCTCTCTGTGAGGGCATGCCTAGACACTTCTTTAACACAAACAATTAAGAAATTATTAGCATCAACTTACAACATGGCAATATCTACAACCAAGCACCAGATGAACTCCCTTCTATTTCCTTCTTGCACAACCCCCATCATCCTCATGCTATGACTCCATTGTAGATTGGTCTTCTTCAGCCCAGAGCTCTGAAGGGCTCCATTAAAATGGCTCCTGCACAAAGACAACTTCACTCATTCTCCTCCTATACAATTAATTAGTCATGGCTGCATCACGTGACCATGAAACGGCTCTCAGCGTCCATATTTGTTGCGGGCAGGTGTTTTATTCCCCACTTTGATATCATAATTGTTATGACACATCATTCACGCGACGAACTTCTATATACAGACAAAACTGCGGGCGTGGGTTGTGAATTCTGTGTATATTTGGCGCCGTGTTTTTTCTCCCTTATTGTAAATAAAGCTCGTTGAAAGAAAAAAACAAAACAAAAGAAGAACGGCTCGATGATGCGCGACGCTGCTGGAGGAGGTCGAATCACGTGATTTAGTTGACAGCTCGCTGACGTCATCAGGCCGCGACGTTGCCGGAGATTTTTGGGGTCACCCTCACGTGTTTTGTGTTGTGATTACCGGAGTGATCATGGCGAGGAAGAAGAAGTTGGGGCTCATTGCTGAGATGGCCCGAAAGATCCGGGCGTACAGGGAACTGAAGAACCGGCCGAGGGACTCCCAGCGATATGCACTGAACTATGAGGTCTCTATATACTATACTCCAGCTGAACCTACAGCTCCCATCGCTGTCAGGGCATGATGGTGGTTGTAGTTTTGCCACTGGCTGGGGAACATACCTTTATACCAGAGATGGGGAAACGTTGGCTCTCCAGCTGTTGCAAAACTACAACTCCCATCATGCCTGGACAGCCTTCGGCTGTCCAGGCATGATGGGAGTTGTAGTTTTGTAACAGCTTTATACAGAGGGATATCCTTCAAACTACAACTCCCAGCATGCCCAGACAGGAGTTGGACGGCCAGGCATGATGGGAGTTGTAGTTTAGCAACAGCTGGAGAGCACAGAAGGCTATGCTAAACTGGGGCCTCCCCACTGTTTCCATTGACTAAGTGTGCCTTTACACAGAGAGATATATCTGACAGATTTTTGAAGCCAAAGCCAGGAATGGATTTAAAGAGGAGAAATCTCAGTGTTTCCTTTATGATCTGATCTCAGTTTATAGTCTGTTTCTGGCTTTGGCTTCAGAAATCTGTCAGTCAGATAAATCTCTCTGTGTAAAGGCAGCCTTATTGAACCGATGATCACTAATGTTAGCCAATTGTAGCAGAAGATACCTAATTGGCTTCCAGTCATGTGACCTGATGCAGGCATGTAGTGGACTGTCACGTGACGTTGATGCTGTATGATAGTCGTCATATTGCATTGATTTCCATATAGGTAGATTAAAGATTGTACATAAATTACACAATGTAGTCCACATTTTCTTTCCCTGAAACAGTGCCGCTCTTGTTCTTAGGCTGTGCCTGGTATTGCAACGGAGTTTCATTCAAATATAATCTACAGCTTCCCATATACATGCATGCTCAGCTTGAGGAAGCGTACGTGTATATCTAACAAGGAGAGGCGAATAAGTCATAGGCAGACACCTCTGTCCTCTCCACACTCCTCTAAGCAGCTTATATCCAAAGCATCGGGCTTCTTAAAATTGAGCATGGCAAAGCCCCCCGCTTCAACATCGGGATGCCCCCATACATGTTAGATCAGTGTTCCCATCCTACCCTGACAGCCTGGAAGAGAGTTGGGACACCCCATACACAGTGGAGGAGATTTATCAAACATGGTGTAAAGTGACACTGGCTGAGTTGCCCCTAGCAACCAATCAGATTCCACCTTTCATTTTCCTATCTGTGAGGAATGTATAGTGGAATCTGATTGGTTGCTAGGGGCGACTGAGCCAGCTTCACTTTACACCATGTTTGATAAATCTCCCCCTTGGTGTTTCCCAACCTGTGGCTCTCCACCTGTGGCAATACTACAACCCCCATCATGCCGTGCCAGCATTCATTCCTTGTGCCCAGTCTAATAGATGGGAGTGTCCTGGGGGTCAGGTCTTCCCATACCGGTGTATTAGCAGGTTGTGCCTGTGTTCTGGTCGGCTGCATTGTCTTACAGTTGTATCCCACCTTTTTCCTTTTACAGACCATGACTCGACCGTTCACCGGGAAACGTCTGCCCGTTCTCGCCTGGGAGGATGTGAAGAACGAGAAGAGGCTCTTCACTTTGCTTTCTGGCATAAGAGCGTTTGGAGTGGGACGAATGGTGACCAGGAAGTCGTGGCTGGAGGAGTATAGTGAGCCCTGTTACTGGACTATCACAAAGGTCAAAGTGGACTACACAGCTGAGGTGAGACTGCGGGATAGAACGTCTCACTGTTGTCCTATCACAGAGACATGGGAAAAGTTTTCATTGGTCAGGGAGAAGTATGCAGCCTAGCGCTTCACTCCCTGACTTGCTGCGATGGGGCAGGCTCCATTATAAGTCTATGGAGCTAGTCTCTGTGCTTCTCCCACTTGTTTTAGAGATCATGGAGATGCAGACGCTCAGACCCTGACCAATTAAAACTTTTTACGTCTCTGTGATGTCAAAGGCTTTTCCTTATTCCAGGTGAGATCCTCTTCTATTCATAGGATGGGTGATGGGATTCACAGGGTTTTATGGAACAACTGTATACATCATTCATCATCTATGGAACTACTCCCCTCCACTGATATCCCCCGTTCTAAGCATTATTTAGGGTCCCATCAATCTATCACATAATGCTAAATGCTTTAAGATTCAGTAGTACCCAATAATGGAGACTGAGGGTTCCAATGTGGTTACATCTGCATCCTTACTACTTATGCAAAAGAAAAGCCTGTGGAGCCTCATCAAAGAGTCTCGAAACACAGGACTAGCCAGATATCTCTCCGGGAAGGACCCAGCCAAGGGGTGTCTCCTGTTAGGAAACCACCAAAACCACCATATTAAGTGGCCCTATAAGTCAATGTAATGACAAGGGAAAAACCAAGGCCAGGGAACCATCCACATACAGCTGTTTCGGGGTGTTGCCCCTCATCAGTGTGGAGCAGGATTCTGGCTAGGTGGGAGCAATGCCCAGTAGAGCCATTAGAGAAACAGATCGCTGATCTCAGGGAGACCAGCCAAACGACAACACTGCCGGCTGCTAGTGAAAGCGCTCAATGCAGTGAAGTCCTAGGTGCATTGCCCCCTGGGAAACATGAATATGCAAAAGAAGGGCCAGTGGAGCCTCATTGAAGAGTCTCGAAACACAGGACTAGCCAGATATCCCTCCGGGATGGACCAAGCAATGGACCACTTAATATGGCGGTTTTGGTGGTTTCCTTACAGGAGCCACCTCTTGGCTAGTCCTGTGTTTTGAGACTCTTCAATGAGGCTCCACTGGCCCTTCTTTTGCATATTCATGTTTCCCAGGGGGCAATGCACCTAGGACTTCACTGCATTGAGAGCTTTCACTAGCAGCCGGCAGAGTTGTCGTTTGGCGATCTGTTTTTCTTATCATTACTACTTAGAATATGTATATATAGGAGTCCAGTTGTTTTCCCTTCTAACATTATTCTGTGATTAGACCTGAAGGAACAGAATGAAAAAGTATTTCTAGAAAAAAAAAAATATTTTATTTCTCCTAGTAACAGCACCACTCATGTCTACAGGCTACATCTGGTATTGCAGGTCAGCCTTTCTGTAACAAATAAGGCACGGGTGAAATACCAGACAACTAAAATAAAGCAGCACATGGGTTAAAGCCTCTGTGCCTTCCTCTGACCGTTCTCTTTTCTGCTACACGGAATGGTGGGCATCATTTATGTATGAGGAAAGGCACCCGAGGACTGTAGGACATTATGTTCAGACCCAGAGAAGTGACTGATCTGAGAGTTCTGGGAATTATTTATACCAGGAAAGGTTTTATCCGTAGTATTGGCTGCAGCAGAACATACCCACTCTGACGTCTTAAAGGAGAACTCTGAAATATGCAGCATAAGAGATACTGAATACTCTAACACTCTATGTGCAGATATAGTTTTATAAAGCTCCTGAGCTGAATGCTGCCGATTTCTAAATGCCCAGTCATGGTGCCAATGTAATAGTAAGACATGGCTGGAAGAGACAAAAAAAGCCTCTATCTGTACTAAAAAAGCAATTTCCAAGCCTTCCCCCCCCCCCCCCCCAACTTCTTATCTGTGCATTATCAGGCAAATCCGTCTTCATTACAGAGAAGCCAGTGAAGACGGGATCTGCTGTGTTCATTATATCCTAAGGAGGGGGGAGGTGCCGAGTGAGATGAGTGAGAAGGAAGAGGAGACATGAAGGTCAGCTGTTTGTAGACTCTCTGGGCACCTAAAATGCTGGATTCAGGGGTCAGAAAGGTCATTGCTTATCTAGGAACTTGCTGAGAGAAGATTGCAGGGTGTTGTGCTGTGCAGGACTCCTCTGTGCTCACTCACTCCTCAGCCCCTCCCCTCTCCATAGAGCATAATGGACACAGAAATCCTGCTTCTTCTGAAGTGAGGGGGGAGCTAGGAAAACTGCTTTTTCACTACAGAAGGAAACTCTTTTGAGCTTGTATTGTAGAAATTTATTGTTTTCAGAAAAATGACCCTGAAATGACAGTTACGCTTTAAGGAGTTAGGGCCCTATTACACGGAATGATGATCGGCCGATTATCGCTCCATGTAATAGAGACAACAATCAGCTGATGACAATGATTATCAACTGATCATTGGTTTAGGTTTGGATCGCTCCGTGCAATAGGGCCCTTAGTCAGAGGGACTGTATCCCTCAATAGTACCCCTAAAATACTGTAACAGGGGCTCCAATGATGTGAACATGCAGGTGTATTGGGGGGGGGGGGGTGTTGTCAGCCCATATCTCTTCTTTTATTCTGGCAGCCATAATACACCAGTACAGATGTATAACAGTGTACTATATGAGTGATAAATCCATCGGGAGGACAAGAGTGTCACTGTCTGTCTGGAAGGAAGCAGATATGTTTCTATAATCCTAGATAACCCCTTTAATACTGAGATACTAGTACTATATAATAATTCCTACTAGTACTATATAATAATTCCTACTAGTACTATATAATAATTTGGTATAATACTTAATCAATATATTATATGAACATTAATTCTCTATTTTTTTCCCTATAGAATATGGACTTTGGTCAAGCTTGGGGTTATTTAACCTTTAGGGGTAAGTCTATGCGCAGAATACATTGCTGTATACTGTACAAGATTCATTTAAATTGGGGAACCCCCAACCTGTGCTCCAGCTGATGCCAAACTACAATTCCCAGAATGCCTTGACAGCCAAGTGGTAGGTTGGCAACAGCTGGAGCACCGCAGATTTGGGATCCTTGGTCCAAGTCTTATGTTTTTTTACCATCTCTGGCACTGACTTCCCTCTCCATTCCTACAACCAGGTAAACAGGAGCCTGAGGAGACCGAAATAAGCAAAGCTATGTACCACGATTGGCGTCTTGTACCGCGCCACGAAGAGGAAGACTTCAAGAAATTTACCCCTGTGCCAGAGCCGGAAGCCTTGCCCTGTGTGCTGTACCCTCCTCTGCTGAGAGCCATGATGTTGGCCCAGATGCAGAAGGAAGGAAAACCAATAAGTGAACCTCTGCTGGATCTCCAGAGGAAACGCATCTTCTCCAGGGCAAAGTTTGAAGAGGAGAGGAAGGCTCAGCTGGGGACACCTGTATGATAAGGACTTGTATGGACATTCATGGTGCTGTGGGCCAGATCTTAACTCTGCATCCCAAGTATAGATCCTCCATAGGATGTGATCCTGTATCTGTACCTGTTACCTTCATTGGGGCTACTGTGTCCTATGTAACTGAAACCTGTGGGTTTTTAAAGCGCCCCCTGTACATAGAGGACACTACTCATCCCAGGACTGTTCATAATCACTGACCTGTAATAAACGCCATTTATATATTACGACCCTCCATGGTTGACCACATTTATAAATTAATAGTACGTTCTGGCACTTAAAGTGTCACTGTCGTCAAATTTTTATTTTTTTTTGCAGAAATCAACAGTACAGGCGATTTTAAGAAACTTTGTAATTGGGTTTATTACCCGAAAAATGAATTTTTATTAGGGATGGTCCGAACAGAGTTCGTACGAACCTGAACCATCCGCAATGATTACCGCTGTCTGTCCGCTCCGTGCAGCGGGCAGATCCAGCGGGAGGAACGCCTGGAAAACTAGGATACAGCCATAGCCATAGGCTGTATCCCAGTTTTCCAGGCGGTCCTCCCGCTGTATCCGCCTGCTGCACGGAGCGGGCAGACAGCGGGAATCCGATGCCGAGCGTTCGGGTTCAGCCGAACCCGAACCTCGGCGGGTTCGGACCATCCCTAATTTTCATCATGAAAAATGTAAAAGAGTCGAAATTTCCTGATAATGGGCAGTGAATGAGAGAGAGGAGGGAGAAGGAGGGGGACACCTGGGGAAAGTCTTTTTGAATACAGATAATGGCATATTTGCTTAATAAACCCAATTACAAAGTTTCTTAAAATTGCCTGGACTATTGATTTCTGCAAATAATAATAAAAAAACACAATTGACAGTTTAAGGGTACAAACACACTTGACGTATCCGCGGTGCATTTCTCGCTGCGAATACGCAGCGAAACTCGCTGCGGATCCCGTCCCTGTTTACTCAATGGCAGACAAAATCTGCCGCAGCCCGCCCCGTTAACCCTCTGCCGCCGGAGCTGATACTTTACCTGATCCCGGCCCCGGCTTCCTCCGGCTTGCTTCGGTGCTCCCGATGTCTTCTTGTCTCGCTCAGCCAATCAGTGTGCTGTGGCGGGGCAGCGCACTGATTGGCCGAGCGGGATGTGCCGCTGAAGCAAGCCAGAGAAAAACTCGCTGCAGATACGCCAAGTGTGTTTGTACCCTAAAGGAGTTTTCTATGAAGAATATATAGTGGCTCAAGCAACAGTTAACTGAGCCATAAGCAGATGGCTCCGGACAATGTCACTCAGCTCCCACTAAAGTGCTGTAGTAACCCAGCACAACCACTAGACAGTATATGGCGCTGTCTGCTTCTGGCTCTGGTTACTGTATTTTGCCGAAGCTGCAACTCTGGAAAACCGCTGATTCCATCCTGTATTATCCTGAGGATAGGTTATCAATATCTTTTGCCTTCAAGCAAGGAGTCTTATAGATATAAATTAAAAAATTGTCTTGATCTGAAATCCTTATACAGAGCCCGATCTTTGGGTTAACTGTGTGATTTACCAGAAAAGTTTGGTAATCTCACATAGGAAAAAACAAAATAGAGTTATCTGTTGAATGTAAAACAGTTGTCAGAATTACAGGAATACAGCTCTTGGGTATAATATTGTAATTTGGGATAGTTAAGTCAGCAAAGATAAGAAACTGTAATATATCTTATCAGACAAAAGTGCTTCCTTCTCCTGTTATCAAGCATTTTCCCCCTCCTGCTAAACTGTAATTCACTCTGAAAAAAATTCACTTTTAGTAACAATTTAGTATGCTGCTTAGTAGAGATGAGGGAACCTCGAGCACGCTAGGATTCATCCAAACCCAAACGCTTGGCATTGGATTACCGGTGGCTGAAGAAGTTGGATGCTACCTGGAAAACCTGGACTCAGGCAGGTTATGTGCTTGGAGATCTCAGCACTGACCTTGAACCCATCATGGTTCCTCATGCCCTTTTTGTATAGTCTGAAGCTTTTTCTTACATCTTATGGGGCTTCTCCTTTACTTATTGATTTAATATTTCTGTTTATATTTCTCGGTGTTATAGCTCACAAGCTGCAGGTCTGTTTTCCATTCCTATGATTGTATACACCTATCTGGATGCTGCTGTCGCCTATTTCTTTTACTGTCTACATTTGTCTCATTGCAACAACGTATTGTATCTTTAGTGCTGTGCAAGGAACTATAAGCAGAAAACAGGCAACTAGGAAAGACTGAGATTTCTCCTCTTTTCAAATGCATTTCTCGCATTGGCTTAAAAAAAATCAGTCAGATAATCTGTTGGTGTAATAGGGCCCTAATCAGTCTGTCAACATTCTAAGGGTGCCTTCAGACGTACCGGATCCGCAGCAGATTTCACTCTGTGAGTTTGCAGCAAGATCTGCTGTGGATCCTGGTATAGAGAAGGCCTATGGGGTCACATACCCACAGCGGAATTTTCATTCTACTGCAGATATGTGACCCGGCCCCTTTTTCAATGCTCGATACCAATTCGATACTTAATAAATTATATTTAAAAAAAAAAAAAAAAAACACAATAGAGATCCCCCCGACTGTCAGGTCTGTACGAACCATATTACTTTATAAATAAAGTTTCCATTATTTAAAATAAATGTTCTTAAAAAAATAGCCCTATTCTGATTCCTAACATGGCTGTGGGGCAATCTGTAGTTTTATTTAGTAGCACGTTTTTATGTGGTACTGAATTTGGTGGTTTCTCCGCTTGCACCATTTACTGTGCGTGATCAGGAAGGTGATAATCTTATAATATGCACAATAACACTTAAGCTATCAGGGGGGATGATGGGAACTGTAGTCATGTGATACACTTCAGCTACCAGGGGGGATGGGAACTGTAGTCATGTAACACACACTTCAGCTATCAGGGGGGATGATGGGAACTGTAGTCATGTAATACACTTCAGCTATGAGGGGGAGGATGGGAACTGTAGTCATGTAATACACTTCAGCTATCGGGGATGATGGGAACTGTAGTCATGTAACACACACTTCAGCTATCAGCGGGATGATGGGAACTGTAGTCATGTAACACACTTCAGCTATCAGGGGGATGATGGGAACTGTAGTTATGTAACACACTTCAGCTATCAGGGGGGATGATGGGAACTGTAGTCATGTAACACACTTCAGCTATCAGGGGGAGGATGGGAACTGTAGTCATGTAATACACTTCAGCTGTCAGGGGGGATGATGGGAACTGTAGTCATGTAATACACTTCAGCTGTCAGGGGGATGATGGGAACTGTAGTCATGTAATACACTTCAGCTATCAGGGGGATGATGGGAACTGTAGTCATGTAATACACTTCAGCTATCAGGGGGATGATGGGGGTTGTAGTTGCACTATTCCAGCTGGATTCGGGCGGCAGAGTAACGTGCAGGCTACCGCCCCCCTCCCACTTCCCTTCAGTCGCAGCCAGGCCGACCTTTTGTTCACCCCCCACATTGCTGATGCCGGCCCCGGGAGTGTCCCGACGGTCCTGCCTGCCGCCCTCACCTCACAGCCACCCACCTCCTGTCAGATCTCCTCCCCTCCCCCACCTCCAGCCTTCTCCTGCGTTCTCCTCTCCCGGACCGTGCAGCTCTCAGCCGCTCTCCTCCCTCTCCTGCCGCCGACCCTGTGCTGCCCCTCTGCCCTTTTCAGACACTCACTGGCCCAGCTGTGTCTCATGCTCGGTGCCTGTGGAGGGGGGGGGGAAGGTCCTCATCTTAGCCCATAGGACCCGCAGTTGCCAAGCCCGCAGTGAAACACACGTGTCCCGGGGCTGGCGATGTCAGAGGCAGGAGCGGGGACGGAAAATTTGCTGGCGGCAGCTGCATGGTAGGTGGAAGATCTGGGCACGAGTGAGCACGCAGGGTCCCGGGTCTGTGTCCGCAGGGGTGGCACAGAGAGAACATGACAGGCGCTCAGGTAGCCGCCTGTCATGTTCTCGGCACTATATGTTATAACTACGCTATTTTGTAGTTTAACATAAAGTATCGATACCAGGAAATCCGTTTTTTTGCCCCGAAAATCGATAGTAGTATAGATTTTTCAGTGCATCGTGCATCCCTACTGTGTATATACAAGTCCCCCAGGGGGACTTCCAGTTAATGTAAAAATGTTTTTTTATTAATAAAAAATCCCCTCCCCTATTAAAAGTTCAAATCACCCCCCTTTTCCCATTTTATAAATATAAACAAATAAACATATTTAGTATCGCCGTGCACGTAATTGTCCGAACTATTAATTAATCACATTCCTGATCTCGCACGGTAAATGGTGTAACCGCACAAAAATTCCAAAGTGCAAAATTGCGCATTTTTGGTCGCATCAAATCCATAAAAAATTTTATAAAAACCGATCAAAAAGTTGCATATCAAGTTGCATAATCAAGGTACCGATAGAAAGAACACATCATGGCGCAAAAAATGACACCTGACACAGCCCCATAGACCAAAGGATAAAAGCGCTATAAGCCTGGGAATAGAGCGATTTTAAGGAACGTATATTTGTTAAAAATGGTTTGAATTTTTTAAAAGCCATCAGATACAAGAAAAGTTATACATGTTACATATCGTTGTAATCGTAACGACTTGATAAACATGTGTAACAAGTCAGTTTTACCACAGGGCGAACGGCGTAAATGCAAAACTCCCCGAAATCAAAACCAATTCCTTTTTTTGACAGTGCAAATTATTTTTTTCCGGTTTCGCAGCATATTTTATGGAAAAATAATGCCTGTCATTGCAAATAACAATTGGTTTCGCAAAAAAATAAAAGGGCTCATATGGGTCTCTCGGTGAAAAAATGCAAGCGCTATGGACTTTTAAACATAAAGTGGAAAAAGCAAAAGTGCAAAAACGAAAATTGGCTTTGACCTTAAGGGGTTCAATAAAACCTCTACAGTGTGCGATGCACTGGATATATACTGTGTTGCACACCTCTTATATATCACTAACCTATGTGTGTCACCAAAATCTACACCATCTCCTAGATCATTTTTTAATAGAAGTAATGTACAAATCGGTATAAATTTCTGACACCAGTTGATTTAAATATAATTGAAGTATCCCTCTAAGACCAGCGTACGGGTATAAATCCCCCCATTGTCTGTCAGTAAGGAAACCCCTGCACCTCGGCTCCTCACTCTTCCATAGGTATTAGCCTAATCCCAGATGGTTTCTGCAGCTTTGCATTGGAGTATGTGTAATCCCTGGGATTCTACACACCGCCAATGGGATTAATGACAGCAGGATTGCGCAATGTGCGACCCATGGTGGGAACTGCGTCCGTGTGTGTAAGGCTGGGTTCACACTGCATTTTCAGCATACGTTTAACAGATCCTTTTTTTTCGAACGGACAAAAATAGTGTCAGCAACGTTTTTGTGTCAGTCAAATAAAACGGATCCGTTTTGATCCGTTTTTTTTTTTTTTATAATGGAAGTCAATGGAAAAACGGATCAAAACAGATGCACACAAATGCATCCATTTTTTGCAAAAAACGGATTGCAAAAACGCAGTGTGAACCCAGCCTAACCTGAACTGAACCGCAGTCACAGCTATAGGGTCCGGAATCTTGGCTAAAAACAGACAAAAAATAAGGTGTAAAGTGAAAAAACTTCAAGTATATTGATAATAAAAGACTATAACTCAGACAATCTCTGTACATCGCTACGGAATATGTTGGCACTATATGAATAATGGAATTCTAGTTTTGTATTTGGACCCCACACAGATAGAGGGGGGTCAGAGAGAATGCCAAAGACCATGTATATAACTTGCAGTATATATATATATATATATATATATATATATATATATATATATATATATATATATACATATACACTACCGTTAAAAAGTTTGGGGTCAGATTGAAATGTCCTTATTTTTAAAGGAAAAGCACTGTACTTTTCAATAAAGATAACTTTAAACTAGTCCTAACTTTAACCCCTTAAGGTCCAAGCCAATTTTCGTTTTTGCGCTTTTGCTTTTTCCATTTTATGTTTAAAAGTCCATAGCGCTTGCATTTTTTCACCTAGAGACTTATAGGAGTGCTTATTTTTTGCGAAACCAATTGTACTTTGCAATTACAGGCATAATTTTTCCATAAAATATGTTGTGAAACCGGAAAAAAATCATTTTCGCTGTCAAATTGAAAAAAAAACGAATTTGTTTTGATTTCGGGGAGTTTTGCATTTACGCCGTTCGCCCTATGGTAAAACTGACTTGTTATGCATGTTCCTCAAGTCGTTACGATTACTATGATATATAACATGTATAACTTATATTGCATCGGATGGCCTGTAAAAAATTCAAACCATTGTTAACAAATATACGTTCCTTAAAATCGCTCCATTCCCAGGCTTATAGCGCTTTAATCCTTTGGTCTATGGGGCTGTGCGAGGTGTCAGTTTTTGCGCCATGATGGGTTCTTTCTACCGGTACCTTGATTGCGCATATACGACTTTTTGATCGCTTTTTATTACATTTTTTCTGGATTTGATGCGACCAAAAATGCGCAATTTTGCACTTTGGGATTTTTTTGCGCTTACGCCGTTTACCGTGCGAGATCAGGAATGTGATTAATTAATAGTTCGGGCGATTACGCGCGCGGCGATACTAAATATGTTTATTTATTTATTTATTTATTAATTTAAATTTATAAAATGGGAAAAGGGGGGTGATTTGGACTTTTATTAGGGGAGGGGATTTTTTATTAATAAAAACACTTTTTTACTTTTTTTTTTACATGGACTAGAAGCCCCCCTGGGGGGCTTGTATATAGACAGCACTGATCTCTCATAGAGATCAATGCTGTGTATATACACAGCAAAGATCCATGAGATCGGTCATAGATTGCTATGGCCTGCTGCAGGCCATAGCAATCTACTGCCGAGCCGGGATCAGCGTCATTCCGACGCTGAGGCCCGGCACGGCCAGAAGAACGGATCGCGGGGGGGAAGTCCGACCCACTAGACACCAGGGATGTTGTGCATAAAGCACTTCAATGCAGCTGTCAGATTTGACAGCTGCATTGAAGTGCTTAATTAGTGCTAACAGAGGCACTGCCCGGCTGCACGTGTCAGCCGGGATCAGCGCCGTTCAGAGCGGGGTCCCGGCGGGACCCCGCTCTGAACACCCCCCGCGGCGCCATGACGTATCAGATACGTCATGGGTCGCTAAGGGGTTAAACAAATCCACTCTATACATTGCTAATGTGGTGAATGACTATTCTAGCTGCAAATGTCTGGTTTTTGGTGTAATATCTACATACTGTAGGTGTATAGAGGCCCATTTCCAGCAACTATCACTCCAGTGTTCTAATGGTACAATGTGTTTGCTCATTGGCTCAGAAGGCTAATTGATGATTAGAAAACCCTTGTGCAATCATGTTAACACATCTGAAAACAGTCTAGCTCGTTACAGAAGCTACAAAACTGACCTTCCTTTGAGCAGATTGTGTTTCTGGAGCATCACATTTGTGGGGTCAATTAAACGCTCAAAATGGCCAGAAAAAGAGAACTTTCATCTGAAACTCGACAGTCTATTCTTGTTCTTAGAAATGAAGGTTATTCCATGCGAGAACAACGGTGTGTAATACTCCCTTCGAGGACAGCACAAACAGGCTCTAACCAGAGTAGAAAAAGAAGTAGGAGGCCGCATTGCACAACTAAGCAAGAAGATAAGCACATTAGAGTCTCTAGTTTGAGAAACAGACACCTCACAGGTCCCCAACTGGCATCTTCATTAATTAGTACCCGCAAAACACCAGTGTCACCATCTACAGTGAAGAGGCGGCTGCGGGATTTTGGCCTTCAGGGCAGAGTGGCAAAGAAAAAACCATATCTGAGACTGGTCAATAAAAGAAAAAGATTAAGATGGGCAAAAGAACACAGACATTGGACAGAGGAAGACTGGAAAAAAGTGTTGTGGACGGATGAATCCAAGTTTGAGTGTGACTTTTCATAGAAAACACAAAATTGTTTAAATGACCCCAAACTTTTGAATGGTAGTGTGTATATGTATGTATATATATATATATATAGTGAGAGAGAGAGTAACCCTTATATTAGTATTTATTATTACTGTTATTGTCCAAGTATATAGAATCAGCCATAAATTAGATCATTGATCTCCAACCTGCTGCACAACTACAACTCCCATCATGCCCTGATGAATGGTGGTAGGCTACTATTACAATCTCACCTGTAACTGTATTTATTATATCCAGCTATTGGGGAAGACTATGGGGTACTAGTGATCTATAGGAAGGTATAATAGTAATATTACTAGTATTATAAGCAGGAGAGACCCAGGAGCCCCCCCAGGGCAGCAGCTGCTCTCTGTTATCAGCCCTCTCACCTTCTATACATGACCCACTGGTGGTCAGACAGTGTTTCTAGTGCACAGGCGGATGATACAATGTGTCAGGTGGTGGTCACATGACTTGTGATGACTGACAGGTGATGGGTCCCACTTGTCCCTGAGGTCCACCTCTGTACACTGTCTATATACCGCGCGCTGTATATATAGCCCCATCTCTATGTATGGCTGGGCGATGAGGCGTGCGCGCCCCCGGGAGCCCGGCTGTGGTGACGTGCGCGGCCCCGCCTCCTCTCCGCTCTCGCCATGATCTGCCTGGTGCTCACCATCTTCGCGCACATTTTCCCCTCAGGTGAGATGCTGGGTTTGGGGGGGTACACGCTGGCCACACCGGGGGTCCCGGTTACGGTTAGGAGTCTGCAGCCTCATATACGCAGGGCCAGTGTCTATAGGACTAACGCATTGTGTGTATAGGGGGCTGGGAGGAGCCGCCATACAGCCTTGTGGTGCCATGTGATGCCGGCCGTTAGCTTGGATTCTAGAGAAGGAATTACTGTGGAGCCGTTACCCATAGCAACCGATCTGTTCTATTTCTTCTGAGAAGTGACAAGTTGGAAGCGGTTGCTATGGTGACTGCCCCCTCGTTGTTTTGATACATTTGAATCATGTTTGTAAATAAAAAAATCCATCAGTATAAACAACCAGCACTACGTTTTTGCAATCCGTTTTTTTGTTTTGTTTTTTCAAAAACTGATGAAAAAATTGAAATTGTGTGCATCCCTATAATGGACGTCTATGAAAAAACTGATGCACACAATTGCATCCGTGTTTTTCATCTGTTTTTTTTGCAAAAAACGGATGGAAAAAAAAACAAATAGCAAAAACATAGTGTAACCCCAGCCGAATCAGCCCTCAGCTAATGAAAACTTTAATATGTGACCCTATAATGGCATTTTTGTGGTATCTATTGGGGCTACCCCCCCCCCCCCCATCATCCAGAAATAAGCCCTAGTTACAGCCAGCACCTGTGTCCTGTGACGTCCCAGACCTAGAATAGGCATAGTGTAGCTCCTGACCGTCCTTGTCCTGGACAAGTGCCCTGCTACCTCCAGCCACGGGAGGGCAAAATCCCCTCCTCTGCTTTCGAGTCCCAGGCCAGAATCCTGACTCCTGTCTCCAGAGTCGGCAGATTTGGGCTGAATGTACAAAAATATTCTCCTATCTATAACTGCTATAGTGACCAACCTGAGCTCAAAAAGAAAGAGCCGCAAGAAAGGAATTGAGCATAATGTGTGATGGTGTGATGAAAAAACAGGACCTTCCCTAAAAATAAGTTTTGGAGAAAAAAAAAAACAACGTAAGATCCTGTATTATTTGCAGAGAAACATGGTAGTTATAATAAAGTTTATTGTGACATGTGGCTCCCACCCCTTTAAAGGAGAAGTCCAGCAAAATTTTTAATACAAATACACAATATACATTTATTACGGGAAATGCACATAAAGTACTTTTTTCCCTGCACTTACTACTGCATCAAGGCTTCACTTCCTGGATAACATGGTGATGTAATTTTCTGGATAACATGGTGATGTCACTTCCTGGATAACATGGGGATGTCACTTCCTGGATAACATGGGGATGTCACTTCCTGGATAACATGGTGATGTCACGACCCAACCCCCAGAGCTGTGCGGGCTGTGGCTGCTGGAGAGGATCATGGCAGGGGGACACTGAGGGACACAGGGCACTGGAGGGTCACTGAGCATCCCTCTGCCATCATCCTCTCCAGCAGCCACAGCCCGCACAGCTCTGGGAGTCGGGTCGTGACATCACCATGTTATCGAGGAAGTGACATCACCATGTTATCCAGGAAGTGAAGCCTTGATGCAGTAGTAAGTGCAGGGAAAAAATCATTTTATGTGCATTTCCAGTAATAAGTGTATAGTGGTGATTTGTATAATTTTTGGGGGGCAATACAATACTTTAATAAAAAATTTTGCCGGACTTTTCCTTTAAGGGTGTTATTTACTATTCTGCTTTTCTCTGCAGCCTGGACGGGGATCAATGAGCGCACCTTCTTGGCTATAAAACCCGATGGATACCAGCGGCGTCTGGTTGGCGAAATCATCAGGCGCTTTGAGAGGAAGGGCTTCCGGCTGGTTGCGATGAAATTAATGCAGGTGGGTGGCACATTGTGGTCCTGTATGTATTTGTCTGTGACTCGCACGTGACCTGACTACAGGGGAGAGAAATAAGGGGCGAACGCAAAATAATCTATCGCAACATTGACTTCTATTGTGAAACACTGAGATTGAGATGGAGCCTGAGCAATGCAGCAAGTCGGTTGTGCCATGTAGCTGGTAAGACTGTGAAGAGAAAACCATCCGACTTCTTTAAAGGGGCAGTCCACAAAATAACCATTATCATATACTTTTTGTTCAGGGTCCTCTTAGTTTAGAGAGTGGTTAGAAAGAGTGACCCCCCCCCCCCCTCCTAAAGAAAAATAACCTACAGCTCATCCATATATATATATATATATATATATATATATATATATATATATATATATATATATATATATATATATATATATATTATATAAATTTATTTATATATTTTATTTTATTTATTTGCAGGCATCAGAGAGTCTATTAAAAGAACATTACATTGCTCTACGGGACCGTCCGTTCTATGATCGCCTTGTGAAGTACATGGGCTCCGGACCTGTGATAGCCATGGTGAGAGCTGGCAGCCATTATACCTCCTGTCCTTATCTGGTCCGTTATATGACATTGTCTAATGGGGAAACTTGGTTTGTACAGGTCTGGCAGGGCCTGGACGTGGTGAAGACGGCCCGCCTTATGCTTGGGGAGACCAATCCCGCTGACTCCTTGCCGGGCACTATTCGTGGAGATTTCTGTGTGGACGTCAGCAGGTATGTTGAGTTCCTATTATGTGTTACAGAAGACTGGCAGTGCGGTATGTGGAGTGCCCATGTTGCTCCATACTAGTTATTGGTTGGGTGCTTGCATTGCCAGGCTCCCCGTGTTCTCTAATTCTTTCTCCTGGCTTTCTGCTTATGGTAAAAGGGCTGCTCCATCCCTTCATGACTTTATTTCCTTCTTCCTCCAGGAATGTCATCCATGGCAGCGACTCCAGGGAGAGCGCCCAGCGGGAGATTTCTCTCTGGTTCAGACCCGATGAGATAGTCTGCTGGCAGGACCATGCCGAGAGCTGGATCTATGAGTAGAATATCACCCGGAAAGGATGGATGTAGGGCTGTTACAAAAGTTTTTTTTTTTTTTTTTTTTTTTTTAAGATCATAATTCCAATGACTTGAATGTAAAGTGTCAGACTTGTCAGGGGGTGAAGTTCACCCCAGGGCATTTATTCTGAATTCCGTCCAGGCTGCACTGATATGATCTCCAACATAAAATCTCCCCCTTAAGTTTTGTTCAGTTATAAAGTGACTCTTCAGTCTCCATTATAAGTTCTGAAATACTATGTACTGCTGTGGGTGTTAGACCACTTAAGAAGGGCCAATTGTGCCCATGTTTAAAAGGGTGACCTTTATGCAAAAGCAGTACCACCCCTGTCCTCAGGTTGTGTGTGGTATTACAATTCAGCTCCATTCACTTCAATGGAGTTGAGCTGCAAAACCTAGACCCAACCTGAGGACAAGACATACTTTTTCTGGAAGAAAGCGGCCTTGTTTTTCTAATCCTGGAGATCCCCTTAAATTGTTATTGTCTCTTCAGTTTCCTTCCCCCCCCAGTTCCCATCTGCTGCTTTCTGCTGAAGACTCAAAAATCTGTGTGAGCTTTTATGTCTCCCCCTCTTCCCCCTCCCTTCTGAGATGGCTAATGTAAATAAGTTCCTATCTGCAGCTTTGGTTAGTCACAGTGAGTTGATAAGCAACTCACCTCAGATTAACCCTCCCAGCATTAAAAGCTACAAAGTTGCAGATACAGACAGCCAGGAAGTTGTTTGTCAGCTGTCTCAGAAGGGAGAGGGGATGGAGAGAAAAGCTCACACACATGGAAGGGGAATACACAGGGGAAGGAGACTGAATAGATAATACCAAGAATTGTTAGTCTCACCATGGGTAGCAACATATGAAAAGCTATGTTTGAGTGGAATACCCCTTTAAACAATTGTTATTTCTGGATGTAAAACCCAAATTCTCCAGTTCTGCTTTTGGGACTTACATCCAAAATTCAGATAGTTAAAGGGGTATTCCACTCAAACCTAACTTTTCATATGTTACTGTCCATGGTGAGACTAACAATAAGATACACTAAGAATGAGACAGGAGAAGTCCTAGCTAAGCACTTCTTCCCTTGTCTGTCCTTGCTGCATAAGGTAAAGTCTATGGAGAGAGAAGCCCTGAGCTGAGAGCTTCTCCTTTCTGTCTAGTGACCCCAACCACTCAAAGCTTTTTATTAAAAGTTTTATTAAATGGGAGTAATATACAGCTTGGTAATCACTGCCCATTTCTACAAGACACTGAAGGCTTTTTTTTAACCCTTCACATACCTAGAAATAAGCTAGTAACCCCACTGTAGCTTTCCTATCACACTAAGCATTACTGATGTTTACTGCAAAATCAGATCTCGCCCCCTTAGACGAAGGTCATGATTTCCGTCCTCATCGCCGACCCGTGTACAAGCTTTACCATCAGCCTGGTCACTGTCCTGTTCGTATTTTAATATTGAAAGTCCTAGTACTCCATCTCGCTTTCATGGTAACTCCTGAATGTATCTAGTTCCTGGGATGTTCCAGAACTTTCCTGCTGATATGTGTTGAAGTGACGGTCTCCATATTACATATGCAGGGGTTACAGACCACTGATCAGAGCCTAGACCACCAGTCATGATCTTTATTGATCATCAAACAGCAAGGTGTAATCCTGGGCAAATACTGAAACTGTACAGACATTATAGGTCCCATTATAATCTATGGGCAAATGCACACTACTGTGGTCTGTACATTTGCCTGGAGCCTAGACTGCAAAAAATAGGCCATGCACTTATACGCTCCATATTTGCACTCAAGTAAAGTGGCCTCGACTTTTTTTTTTTTTTTGCCCAGGATCACCCTGTATATAGGGTAATTCAGACAGTGACTGTAACTTGGCACCAGTGATGTGAATGAGTGGCCACCTACCGCCTGCTCTGAGCCATGACTGTGATGAGGGGGTATATGGCACTATTCTTTCTAGGTTATAACACTCACCTATACATTGCTAATGTCCTTGGGCATCACAGGTTAAGTAGATAGAGCGCCTTTCTAAATGTATTAGGGTGGGTTCACTCTACGGAATCCGCATGGATAAGTTCCGGCTGATTCCGTTGCTTGTACCCGCTCATGGCAGTGCGCATATCCGCCCGTCCCATAGACACCATTCTATTTACGGTGGATTCTGCGGTCCGCCAAAAGAATTGACATATAATGGGTCTATGGGACGGACGGATACGGATATGCGTATCACCGTGGGTGGGTACCAGCGACAGAATCAGACGTAAGTTATCCATGCGAATTCGGTAGTGTGAATCCACCCTTAGGCGTGTCAGCCTCAGTTGTCATGCTGTGTATATACAATCCACACCACGGCCTAGTTTCTGCACTTTCTATGTAGCATGTGGAAGGGAAGGTTACAATTCCTGCCCACTTTTCCGCTACTATTATACACTACAGATTTTCTGCATGCAAATCCTGTGCAGAAAATCCTCAGTATATCAGCCCCTTAAACTAAATCAGACTTGGACTGACGTCTTAGGTGACTATAAAGGGTTAAACTAAGTACTCCCTCTGTGCAACACTCAGAACCAAGAGGGGCTATTTACTGCCCCCAGCATGCAACCTAATAGAGCACACACATTGATTCTGGCGGGGTGACAGCAGTTCATAATATGCTTTTCAGATGCTAGACATTGTATACAGCGTCTGAGTTCTTTGCACTGTTACACATAAGGGGTACACCAGCAAAAAAATGTCTTTGAAATCAACTCGTGTCAGAAAGTTATATAGGTTTGTAATTTACTTCTATTTAAAAATCTTCAATCTGCCAGTACTTATCAGCTGTTGTATGTCCTGCAGGAAGTGGTGTATTCTTTCCAGTCTGACACAGTGCTCTCTGCTGCCACCTCTGTCCATGTCAGGAACGGTCTAGAGCAGGAGAGGTTTTCTATGTGGATTTGCTGCTGCTGTGGACAGTTCCTGACATGGACAGAGGTGGCAGCAGAGAGCACTGTGTCAGACTGGAAAGTATACACTACTTTCTGCAAGACATACAGCAGCTGGTAGACTTGAGATTTTAAAATAGTAGGTAAACTACAAATCTATATAACTTTTTGACACAGTTTTATCTGAACCGTAGTATCCCTTTAAGGGCATCATACATGCCTGAACCTTATGTGAATTATTCACAAATACTATTGTGTATAAGGCACAAGGGCCAATATATAGTAGTGTTTTATTCCATATGAAGGTGTGGGCATGCTGTATGTGCACAGGACCCCTGCAGGAGAGACAGGTTACTTACTATAACTGATAGTATAAAGTGATTGTTATTGGGTCCGGAAAACGAATGTACTCTATCCTGAATGTAGGGTCTACCCATTATGTCTTCATCCACCATGATTGAGACACAGCATGGAAGCTGAAAGGGAATCGGTCTGCTCTAGATCATGCCTGGAGCTCAAGTGTCAAAGAGTCCATACTTTCTTCCTCCACTTCCTGTCTTGGCTGATTGACCTACAGGGCTCAGTGCTGGAAGCCAAGCACTGTATATCAGTCATGTAGGGCAGGGAGGAGTCCTGCATCCAGCAGCTCAGCACCACCTCTTTGACCCTTAGGCAAGATCTGGAGCCTACAGATTCCCGTGGAAGTTTCATTGTGATTCCCATGAAATACATTTTGTGACCGTGTCCTGAGGGTCTTGTTCCTGGTGCTTGATTCCCCCACAGGACAGGAATAGACATAAGGACATTGTCGTATCATTCTGACTTTTCGACATTAGCGTCCGATTCTTTTACAGACCAAAGTCTGAAGTTTACATTTTTATTGCGAATGTTCAATTAAAAAGGTTGTTGGGCATGTTGGGTGACAATGGGCCGGTGCGGGGGTGGGGATTATCTGTTTACAGGATGGGGATATGACATGTTTTCTACTGCTTATGCCCCTTTTTGTAATAAAATAGAGTTGTGAAGCTCATGGTATGAGTCTTTATTATGGCAAACCAGTATATTCCATTAATCCGTCTATTTTACGACACTAGAAGCAGAGGGAGCTAGACCAAGAATGGAAAAATGTCAGGGCATGATGGGAGCTGGGTTTGTATCAGCTGGAGAGCTGCTGGTTGGGGAGCACTGGCCCTAGAGGGTATTCTGCATTCTTGTTGCAATCTGCTAAAGGAGAAGTCTGGCCATTTTTAAAAAGGGGGGGGGGGGGAGTTAACGTAATAGTCCTCACTTACCTCTCCCGTGTCTGTGGTGAGTGGCGGGACAAGCCTTGGGACCCCTGCCAGAAGGCATTTTCCCACAAGTTGTGATGACATCACGACTCAAGAGGGGAGGGTGTTGCCTCTCCCGGCTGATGGAGTGGCCGCTCAGCCAATCAGTGACTAGAGTGGTGACTTGCTGAGTGACCAGTCCATCAGCCAAGTCGTGGCGTGTGCAGTCCTGGAGATCCCGGAGCCCAGCGGGGTGGCAATATGGGCCTTCAGAATTGTAAAGTGCTGAGAAATCTGTTGGCACTCTATAAATAAAAAATTATTATATTATTATTATGATTATGAAGAGGCACAGGGAGAGGTGAGCTAAAGAGGAACTCCAGGTAGAGGTTAAAAAAAAAGAATCTTCTGCAGAAGCATATAGCATTACTTACCTATCTATTCCAGTTTTGAAACTACCAAAAATACATTTGTTTTGGGGGATTTTCTGTTTTTCTGGATTTGTGTTTCTGTAGATTTTCTGTATTTGTGTTTCTGTAGATCCTGGTTGAGCAGTTCCAGAATGCAATGCTTTCCCTCAGCTGTTCACCACACCAACACCACACAGCACTCTGTATTCTCTACCTGTAACACCGCACAGCACGCTGTATTCTCTACCTGTAACACCACACAGCACGCTGTATTCTCTACCTGTAACACCACACAGCACGCTGTATTCTCTACCTGTAACACCACACAGCACGCTGAATTCTCTACCTGTAACACTGATATTGGAAAAAAGTAAAAAAAACTTTTATTTTTGTTTTTTTCTTTTCATTTCCATGCACATATTCTGATCAAGCATCTTTTATCTTTGAGGTTGAGCCCCACAATAAGGACTTTATCTGATATTATCTTACATGGGATATACTGTTTATGACAGCTCTGATCCTCTCTGCCGTTTATCAACATTTACTTGTGTTACTGTTATCATTTTTGTGAATACGCTGTAGTACTGCAATGACACTCCAACATGTGTGAACACAGCCCTAATTTCACTGCACAATCAGCAAAATTGCAGCAGCTGCTTCTGTTCGGTCAGAGATGGTGAATCACTCAGGAGATTGGGGGATCCAGCCCCGCCCCCTGTGACATAACACCCCGCCCCCTGTCTGCATCATCAGCCTAATCTCAGCAAACACACACAATGTGAGACAGAAGCATGGAAGACTTGTCTCCTAAGGGGGGAGAGCAGAAGGAGCAGGAGACAATGTGGATTGGCACAGTGGCCATTTTTTTTTTCACTTCCTGGATTTCTATCAGCTACCAGTGTGGCAGAACTGTACAGATATGGTAATACAATGTATAGACACATATATTTACATTGTAATATAAAACATTGATATCCAGGCAGTGTCTTCCAAGCTTTTGCAAACCCACAATTCTCATCAATTCATAATGGATGCTGTCATTTTGCAACAGCTTTAGAGACACAGATTTATAGGGTATTATAGTAAAGAAGTATTCCGCCACCCCAATATCCTGGTGAGTGCCAGGATTCTTCTTCACTAATTACTTGGATTTCGTCTGACCACCAGCACCACCACTCTGCACAGTGCCGCCCTGCTCCTATATCACAGCTATAGGGTATCATAGTCAAGAAGTATCTCGGCACTCGCCAATATCCTGGTGAGTGCCGGGATGATTCTTTACTAATTATTTGGATTTTTCCTACCACAAACACCACCAGTATACAGAGTGCCACCCTGCTCCTATATCACAGCTATAGGGTATCATAGACATTAGATATTTGTAGTCTGTGAATCTCTGTATTCTTAAAAGGGTCGGGGCCCATGACAATGACACGAGGCCGGCTTCTTGCATTCGTTTTGTATTACATTTATTACATACATTACAATTACATGGTGTTCATGTCACAAGGGGGAAGAGAGGAAGCAGAGAGCGTTATTCATACAGCTGTCTTTACATAATGCCACCGATAAGACCAGAAGACGGACGGGACACACTGCGGAGTTTACAAGACTTTGGGAGCAGACACATCAGAGCCCCCCCTTGTGACACCTTCTTTACATATGTCATGGCTGCAGGTAGAACGAGCTGTTAGAGCCGAGCACTGTATACTTTGCTGGCCGATTAGTAATGTGCTTTAGTTTTATATTGTTTAACCCCTGAACTCCCAGAAAATCCTGCAACACTTTGGAGTATTGGAGGCACTCTGGCAGTGCGGGAGCCACAGGATCACATGCAGGGGAGTCGTCTAGGGATATAGCGGTTTTAGATTCATGTCAGTCCCGGCACTACCGTTGGTCATTGAAATATAAGATATGTAACAACTATAATGCAGGTTCCTCCAAGCCTTGCTGCCTTCACCACGGAGGGCATTATACTGAGTCCATTCCTCACATTGTCTTGGTCTTTTCCTATTTGCCATTTGCAATGTTAAGTGCATAAGAAGGCTGGTAGGTCAATATAATGGTAAGTGACACTTACATCTGGCCAACGGATGAGGCACCATAGTGAAGTACAATAAGGCCCACCTCCTGGTGCAGTTTTTCTTATACTTGCCCAATACTGGCAGCACTGTGGGAGATGCTCGGTGCTATACTACCTTCATGGAAACCCAGGGGAAGTGCCCATTTGGGTCTAGGTTGAGGACGGTGGTTTAACCCCAGGTCTATATATAATTATAGGGTATGGTGACTCGCTGCAGATTTGTTATCGTTTTTGACCTATTGAAGTGTACCTGCCACTTTAAAAACTTTTGACGTGTCGAAGAGACATATGAAAAGTTTTGATCGATGGGGTCGGGGTGTTCAGACCAAAAGCTGAACGCTATAATGAGTGGGATGAGAAGTGTGCAGCTGAGAACTTTTCTCCTAAAAGGGGTTATCCAGCGCTGGAAAAACATGACCACTTTCTTCCAGAGACAGCATCACTCTTGTCTCCAGGTTGGGTGTAGGTTTTCTTAACTCAGTTCCATTGAAGTGAATGGAGCTTAATTGCAAACCACACCTGAACTGGAGACAAGAGTGATGCTGTCTCTGGAAGAAAGTGGCCATCTCTGTGCACAACTGAGATGGTACCATACATTACATTAGGAGTCCATCTTGGTCACGGGGCACAGAGCAGTAAAAGAAGTGTTTCGCATACACCTCTCGGCTCTCCAGGTTTAAACACCCAAACCCCACCAATCAAAACTAAGTTTTTTAAAGTGACAATGCTCATTTAATTAGGAAATTGTGGAAAATCTGCATCATGTGAACAAACCCATGTATGAGATTAGAAAAACATGTTTTCTTCCTTAAACAGCACCACACTAATCTATAGGCTGTGTTTGGTACTGTAGCTCAGCCCCATTAAAGTGAATAGCACTGACATCTCATGCACAGTGAGACATCGAGTAGTATATGTTTCTGTATTACCTAGCCGAGGTTTCCCATCCCATCCAACCTTAAACACATAGGGCTTATTCCCATAGAGCAGACAAGTCCGTTTGGACTGTGTTATTCCAGACTAGCGAAAATCTTGCCTGTAATACAATCTTGCCCTTAGTTTTGTATGCAGTTTATAAGAATACACTGCTCTTTCGCTATATCATCTAAAATGTGTGGTTCCCAGTAACTGGCAAGGCAGCAATGATGAGTTCTGCCCTAATGGTGGATCATGGGGACATCCATAGCCATATGGCCATTTGGTCATCCATAGGCGACCAATCAGAGACTGTATTTTATTTTCTCAGTGCATTTTGACACCTCTGATTGGTTCCTATGAGTGACTCAAGTATACATGACCACCGATCACTTAGCACACCTCAGCATCTACAATTTATCAAGACTCTTTCAGCTTTCTTCAAGGATGAGCAGTCACCTCCATCCAACTTCATCTCCTTTAATATAGAAACTTCCTTGAGATTTGATGCAATACGCCAATACTGATAAGACGCTTGGAGTTTAAGCGTGGGGTGCAGGGACTTGCTAATTTGCTTCTATCGAATATCAGTAATTTACATTATAAGTAAATGATTTGGCATAAAAACAAACAAAAATGGATGCTTGGGTCCAGTCCTGCCCTTCTTCAAACTTTTCTGTGCGCATGTTGGTGCATGATCGGCTTTAAATCAATCCCAATTGGAACACAACAAACATTTCAGCGCCAAACCGGATGTTAAGACCATGATGCCACCAGCCTTGAAGAGATGATATTTAGTCATCCAGTTTAGCATTCTTAGGCAAGCATCACAAAAATAAATAGTTTCCAGGAACCTGTGGAAATGGCACCAGGTTCTGGGATGTTCTGAGAGGGTGACGTAGACGAGATGAGAAGACCAGCGAAAGACGGGCCGAGAAATTGCGCAGAAGTTGGGTCAAAGTTCCAGTTTGGTATTTCCAGCGGGTGCAGGGAAGCAAGAGGCGTCTTGGCATTCTCAGGAGAAGGCTAAGGGTGCATTTACTCGGGTATGTAAGAGACCTGCCACACAATAATATGGCTTCGCTCTGCCTTAGAAAGTACTGGTTTGGTCTGGTTGTCACCATCTCCAGAGTGTTCTTCTGTCTCATCATCTTCTCCATCCCCTGAAGAAAAAAAATGGCACATCAACCCTTTGATCCACCAATACTTTGTATCTTCTTGTACTTTGCTATCACAGACATAAGTGGTGTCAGGTGGCCATATCTCCCTCCATAGAAATGCCAACGTGTAGGAAGATGGCTGTTGGCTGACCACCTTGTATATCTATGGTCTCATTCAAACATGAGCATTGGTCTCCAATCTATGGTCCTCCAGCAGTTGTCGAACTACTATTCCTAAAAGGCTGAGGGTTGTAATTTCATAACGGTTGAAGAGCCACAACTTGGAAACCACTGATTTACATCATCCTTGCTTTGTTTTATTGGTGGCTTTGATCATGTATCCTATAGAATTTGTAAAACCACTATTCCCAGGTGCATGCTGGTAGTTGTAGTTATACAACAGGGCATAGATGGGATTATGATAAGGACTATGCGAAAAAACACTTGTTATAAAAGTGAGGACTCACCAATGCGGAAGTCAATGTATCCTTCCCCTCCGCTCAGCACTAGCACATTCTTCAGCTTCTGTTCTTCTGTCGTCTCTGCAGATGGTGTACCTGGGTTCTCGGAGGGGCTGTCCAGCACACTGCCATTAAGTGTGGCCAGAACGTTACCTGGAAATACAGACAGTTGTTACGTTATGGACATGACATACAATCCTTTCAATGACCTGATATAGTTTGGGGGGGTGTGATCTTAAACATGACTTGTATGGCAATATTGTTTAGACCAGGTCTTCTCAAACTTTTTGTTCTTGGCCTCACCAGGCCATCCATGTTGATGCTGGGTGCTCGAGTCCATCCAAACTCGATCGTTTAGCATTTTATTAGCGGTGGCTGCTGAAGTTGGATAAAGCTCTAAGGTTGTCTGGAAAACATGGATACAGCCAATGACTATATCCATGTTTTCCACATAGCCTTAGGGCTTTATCCAACTTCAGCAGCCACCACTAATCAAATGCCGAACGATCGGGTTCGGATGGACTCGAGCATGCTCCAGGTTTGCTCATCTATACACAGCACCAATAAATACTGCTCCACCTGTATAATTCAACACAACACTGCACCAATAAATACTGCTCCACCTGTATAATTCAACACAACACTGCACCAATAAATACTGCTCCACCTGTATAATTCAACACAACACTGCACCAATAAATACTGCTCCACCTGTATAACTCAACACCACACTCCACCAATAAATACTGCTCCAGCTTTATACCCCAATACTACACTGCACCAATAAATACTGCTCCACCTGTATAACTCAACACCACACTCCACCAATAAATACTGCTCCACCTTTATACCCCACTACTACACTGCACCAATAAATAGTGCTCAACCTGTATAACTCAACACCATACTCCACCAATAAATACTGCTCCAGCTTTATACCCCACTACTACACTGCACCAATAAATACTGCTCCACCTGTATAACCCAACACCACACTGCACCAATAAATGCTGCTCCACCTTTATAACCCAATACTGCACTGCACCAATAAGTACTGCTCCACCTGTATAACCCAACATCACTCTGGTGTGTGCCGATGTTGCACCTCGCCAGTGAGTAGCACCTCATAGTTTGAGAAGCACTGGTTTAGACATTGTATAATACTCTTACTAGATATCTGTAAGTATAGGGATGCTATGTGGTCACTGTATGTTGTTATTATATGAGTGATCTATCTAGGATTATACCATGTGTGGTATATTATTATTCGCTGTATATGGTGGTGACAGCACTACGTTACACCCTCACTACACCTACTTACTGTCATTTTAGATAGATCTTATATTTACTCCAGATATCAATTGTTTTCTAGTATGATATATACTGTAGTATGTAAAGTTGTAGATATGTAGCTACTAGAGATGAGCGAACCGGGTTCGGGTTCGAGACCATCCGAACCCGAACGATCGGCATTTGATTAGTTGCGGCTGCTGAACTTGGATAAAGCTCTAAGGTTGTCTGGAAAACATGGATACAGCCAATGACTATATCCATGTTTTCCACATAGCCTTAGGGCTTTATCCAACTTCAGCAGCCACCGCTAATCAAATGCCGAACGTTCGGGTTCGGATGGACTCGAGCATGCTCCAGGTTCGCGCATCTCTAGTAGCTACTGTATATAAAACATTTTATAGTAGTTACCTGGTACAGACACAAAGAACTTGACGGCATCACGGTGACCATGGAAGCAGAGCTGGGCCTGGGCCATAGAGCAGTATGGTATGAAGCTGCCGGCAGACTTTTCGCTGTTTTCATCACTATACACATGGATTACTCCTCCACCAGCCCGGGCTACTTCTCCCGAAGATGTAGGAGAGGTCTTGTTGGCTGGAAACACATACAGATATTTAGTAACGCAATGTGGCCTCTTAGCTGGACAGCTGCCTTCAGGGAAAACTCCTAAGTGCGAAGGCCTACTCTTATGTGGTCCCCTATGGTGTCTTATAATATATGTTATGCAAGGTACGGGTAACCAGGCTGAAACTGAGGGTCCTTGTGTCCCATAGAAGATATGGGAGGCTACATATACATGAATTATTTAAATTAATAAGCTCGGGGTAGGCTCTATTCCCACTACTGCCAGAGGCTCGATTTAGCGCCTCCTCTGCGAATTAGAAGAAAAAAAAAAAAAAAGACCAGCATGCACTGTCATTCTTCTTGTCAAAATGACCAACACCACCAAGGAACTTCATCGATGTCATTGTAAGTCAACAGAGTCCGCCGGATGCCTTTGGTGTCCATAGTTTGACGGGCCCAGCACTGCCATCATGGAGTCCATTATAATGGAAACCAGGAAGGCAGTATGAACAGAGCTGTAAAAAGGAAAAACATTGAACACTGGGAACGGCAGAAAGAATCCCCTGCAATGTCCAATTTGCAGTCCCACCAAAAATTAGGACCGTGGCAAATATGCCATGACTGCAGGGAGTAGCGGGAGCAGTCGGTAATGGATGATCTTGTTGCATCCCTTGTGCCTGGCTCTAATAAAAGCTTAAAATTACAGAGGCCATACAGCAGCCATGTTGTTCTAATCCTTTACCATGCCTTTAACTTTAAGAAGGTGATTTATCTTGTCTGTGGCACTCCGATGGGGTAGAGACTGTAGACAGCTCTCTTGTAGGAGAGAGCACTGAGGCAGACTCTTTTATGGTCCGTATTATATAGTACTAGGTAGCAGGTCTTAAAGGGATGATTCCACTTCAGTTAGAATGGTTCCCTGATAATAAGCTGATTATTAGTCTTGCCCCGAGACCCCCTGAGAAAAAGTTCTACAGCGCCTCCACAGGGGATATGAAGCATTACACAGTGCTCAATGTATCTGAGGGCCCTATTCCACGGGACGAATATTGTTCAGATTATCGTTAAGTCGTTCGAATCTAAATGATAATCATTTGGTTGAATAGCAGTTAACGATTAACGACCAAACGAGAAATTGTTGATCGTTTAAGACCTGGACCTATTTTTATTATTGCTCGTTCGCAAATTGTTCGCATTGAATAAGACGTGGTTCGGTCGTTTGCAGTAGTGTTGTATCGTTTTTATCGTTTATCGTTAACGATTATCGATAACCGATAATCGTCCCATGGAATAGTGCCCTTAGTCTTGTCATTGAGTGTGATCTGTCCCCCAGAGGGAGCTTCGTAGCCGCTCTCTGCTTTGTATAATAAATAATAAACGAGGATGCTGAACACAGGATCCCCTCTATTACATCCCTAATAGGGAATTTTTTAGGTTGCTATATACTTTAGAATTCAGATTTTTTTTTTTCTAACAAAATCTCTTTGGAACGTTCCGTGAAAAACAAATCCAAAGTTCTTTAAAAAAAAAATATATTATTATGTAAAGTAAAATATTCGTCATTACAAAACAGTACATGTGTATTATTAGATACTATTATAAGCATGTTGTATTGTATCATAGGACTCAGAAATTACATGGTAACAGTGCCCCATAGGCTGGGATGGAAAGTCTCTACCATGCACCCAGGTGTGGGCAGCTCAGTAACAAATGCTATTATATCATCCTTTCTGTCTTGTCCAGGAAGCGTTATCATGAGATAACATGCAAAATATGCAAGGCCAAGAATATACATAATCTGTCAGATTATGCTCATGGTAGTTCTTTGTTTTATCATTGTTTTGCATGTGTCACCCTTGGTGATTCTGGGTAGAATCAGGCTCCTTCCCCTTCTGGCAGCTAACAATATAGTTCCTACAGAGGGGGTCTTCTCAGCTATACTGCCATGCTGCTGCAGAGGCCATTGTCCTTCCCTGACATGCGGGCAGAACACTGTTTCTGATAGGTAACATCTAGATGTGCAGTGTGGGGACTGATCGCTGGGACCCCCACCAATCATAAATGTCAAATTTCAGGGTACATGCCCGTCCACCATTCTATTCACTCTTTATGGGACTTCTGAACACGGTTGAATTCAGTGCTTGGTGTATGGAGCAGTGCTGTATTATGTGGTCTTAACGATTGGACTGATCAGCTTGTGTTACCTACTTTTAATCGATCTTTAAATGAAGTAACAGAAGCAACAACCTACTTGACCAACCCACCCCCATGATGTCTGCAGAGAGGGTACAGAGTAGAATATCATAGCCTATGGGTCACTATTACCATATAGCGTAAGAACCCCTTTAAGAAGATATAGACAGAGGAGAGACCAGGTATTATTTCACGGCTTGTCTGAATAACTGCAGATACTGGGGATCATTTATAACAAGTAATGTATAGCTGTCATCTATAATCACATTGCTTCTTACTTTTTTTGTTCATTCCCTGCCATTAAAACCACAACTGACGCCACCCTTATGTGTTATGCTCTCTATATAGCGGACCTGTCAAACTGTTCAGGTTCGGCAACATTCTCCAAATCCGAACACTCGGCATCTGCAGAAGTCGGATGCCGCCCTAGGGAGTCCTGGAAAACATAGATACATCCATAGGCCATAGGCTGTATCCATGTTTTCCTGGCAGCCCCAGGGAATGAAATGCTGAGTGTTCGGGTTTCGGAGACTGATGGCGAACCCGAACTGTTTGACAGGTCCGCTCAACACTAATTAGTAAACAGATTACTGAGCAACCAATCAGAATGCAGCTTTTATATGTTCATGAATGAAAGCAGAGATCTGATTGGACTGGAAGGATTTTTTTTAAACTAAAAAATGGCTGCCTCCACTATGTGTACATTTTAGGTGGAAAAATATAAAATGGTGAATGATAGAATGTGGTAATCTGGTGCTATATAATCTCCATACTAGAATATGATATTGGTAACCCATAGCAACCAATCAGGGCTCAGCTTTCTGTTCTTAAATCTCACTGGAAAAATGAAAGCTGTGCTGTAATTGGTTGCTATGGGCAACAAGACCAAACAAGGCCCAGTGGAAAAGGTTTATTGCCCTGTCTTATAGTCAGATTCTCTGTGTCGCCCAAAGCAATTAATCACCGTTCAGCTTTCATTATACCAGAGCAATGTGAAAAATAAAAACCTGAGCTGTGATTGGTGCCAAGGCCGATCACATGACTTTTTTAAAGTTACAAAAAATTCAACCTATTGGTGTTTTACTTTGGCTATGGCAGGCAATACTTGTAATATATCTCCATATAATATATTTTGCTCTCTGGACACCATCAGCAATGTGCTGTTGACGGATCTTATTATGACATTATGGTTTTTATTCTGATTGTGTATTGTATCATTACGCAGGACATCTATATAAACATTCGGACACCCTGAATAACCAAGGTTACGCTCCCATTGCTTTTAGTCTAGTCCCTGGAGATACATGTCAGGAGAGCTCCACAATGTTTTATTATAAAGATGCTAGAACAAAGGAATTGATGAATCATTGGTTTGCAGATCATTGCATTGTCCTGGTTTATTGCAGCCTTCAAGCCTAGAAAATACCTGGGTCTCTACTCTGAATGATGTCTGTATGATGTGGACAACTTAAATTGGAATTGGTATTCACTAAGAAAGATGAACAGAGCGACTCATGTGTGGATACATGCGGTACATGTACAGAAAGTGACGTCACTATATAATAATGCTCCTAGTATGAAGAAGCTAGCTCTTAGAGGGCAGAGGTGGCAGTCTCAGCCAGGCCCTGGTGTCTCAGGGGCCAAAGGACCCCTCTTCTACATAAGAAGGCACTGGTATTATTCAGGGCCCTGTAATAAAAAAAAAATGTATTGGGGTCCAATGTTCACTGCTTGTTACAAAGCCAAGTGACTACCAATATGGCCGCCATGATGGTCCCCCACAGCTAAGTTTATACAACTATCCAAACACAGTTGGAGAAGTTCTGTCACTTTGTGAATACCACAGAATGATGAAGAATGAGGATGGAGACAGGACATGTTGGAAAGATGGGATGAGGTGACATAGAGTCAGGTCCTGCACTTACCCCTCAGCCCCAGCAGCTGGCCCCGGTGTAGGACTACCGCTAGCGGAGGTGGAAGGGTTGGGAGTATTCATAGGCGAGAGGAGGAGGAGAGGGAATAGGAGGGGGAGGTAGGTAGGGATAAAGCATGAAGAACACAAAGAATAAATTATTGGCAGGATTTGAGGTGGGAAACCTGTATATTGGGATATTCAATACATCAGCCGGAACAAAGTGATATATACAATAGTGCTAGGACAAACCATCATACGGATCTCAGTATTCACAGTCATACCATTCATACAGTGCATAATATAATTTTATTCTTTTTATATAATTTACAGTTATTACATTCACATTTCTCACTTATACTGCAGTGGCAGTCATCCAAAATTATATCTTGCTGCTGCCTATTGCAACCTGTAGGCAATGGTTTCCTGGGGACTGATAGATGATGGCGACTACTGTTCATGTGGACTATTGGGGTATATGGACGTCGTAATAGGGTTTTCCATTCAGGACCCTCTTTTATGAGTCAAAATTGAGAGCTCCTCTGTAATAGCATCTACAGCTCTGGCAGGCCTAGATCATATATACTGTACATAGACAGCGCTCTTCTTTAAAGAGGACCTCTAACCACTCCGGAACTCTCTGTTTTAGCCAATACATGCAATGTCCATGAAATAACAATTCTGCATCACCTATTCTTATAGCTGTGTGTTGTGCCGTTCCTCTGTTATCCCTACTAGAAATATTTGATTTAATAGCCAACTGGGTGTTACCAATTGGGGGCGTGTCCCTACACTGTCTTACATTATCCAATCAGAGCTGACAGTGCTGGACCATGTGGGCACCCCCCCCCCCAATTTGCAACACCCAGTTGGTTATTGAGTCGTACATTTCAAGTAAAAATAACAGAGGAATGGCACATGACACAGCTATAAGAATTGGTGGTCTGGGATTCTTTCTTTGGGAATACAAGGATTTACAGACAGGTCAGGATGGGTTACAGGCTCCCTTTAATGGCAGCCATGTAATGCTACATTTCCTCTGCAGTGGACATTGCAGTTAAAATGTTTGCTCATGGCTTCCCGCAGCGATATGGGTAGGATAAGTTTGCATTATGATGATATACTGGGCTGCCAGACTGCTATAGTACAGCAGCTATGGGGTTAAGTGAGCAAGGGGACAGCATTTTTTTAGACTGGCCGGACAACTATTTATAGGAGGTAATGGCACTAGTGGCTAATCGCGAAACACTGGACTAGCCAGATATCCCTCCAAGGATGTACCTAGCCGAGGGGTAGCTCCTGTAAGGAGACCACCATATTAAGTGTCCCTTTCAGTCATCATCCAACTCTATTACGAGTCTGGGGATATGACAAGAAAATACCAAGGCCGGGTATCCGTCCAATCGGGGGCTGCCCTTTATCAGTGTGGCATAGGATTCTAGCTAGGTGGGAGCGTAATGGGGGTTATATATGAAAACATGGGGTGCTGCACATACCAGCCAATCATATTGCAGGTTGTTACAGGGACTCCTGGGTCAGTAGTTTGTCAAATGAGTTCTGATGATTATCGGTATCCATCCATCATATCATGCAGATACAGTGTTATAGCACAGCCGTCATATTACCACTATGGCAATGTCCCTTTGAGGATTGGTATTTAAGCATGGCTTACTTTCTGTGAGAGGTATTGAGATGACCACTCCATTTCCAGTTCCCACCCATAGTCGATTGCCGGCGATTAGCAGTGCTGTGATTCGTACGAATGAAAAACCTAGTTTTCCCGTGCCTGACAATGACAAGAAGTAACAAGTACAAGAGGTTAATGCTGTATACACCTATAATAAATACATTATGATATATGAAACCACTATACAACACTATCTGCAACACATTATATGTAAGTGCATGAACACATGAATGACAGAACACTGTGTCCTTCATCATCATTTACTGCATACACTCATATATAAATTTTAAGGGACACTCCAGACAAGCCTATTGTATGAACTGTGTGATGTTTTTTGGAGGTTTTGTCATGCTCCGCCCTGCAGTAACTATAACACAATCTATCAATAATGAATCCAACATATTATATCCAAAAAAGCTAATTCTTTATAAAGGACCTGAGGAGGTCACTCACCCAACATTTTACTGACATAAGGCTCAATATCCACATCCTGGAGATGCTGGTGGGTGTGGGCATGGTATAACCGCAGCGTGGAGTCCAACCGGATGGATACCCAAACCCCATCTCCAATCCATGCCAGCTGCCGCACTTGGCTTTCCCTTCTAGGATGGGCATCAAATGATTTCTGAAAGTAGCACATGGAGAAATCATAGTATCAATGTATCATATACAATGTATCAATACAAATACTAGGGTCCACATGTAAATAGAATTACTGTAGAAGCCTAAGATAGATTATAGATAGATAGATAGATAGATAGATAGAACATAGATAGATAGATAGATAGATAGATAGATAGGAGATAGATAGATAGATAGATAGATAGATAGATAGATAGATAGATAGATAGATAGACAGACAGATAGATAGATAGATAGATAGGAGATAGATAGATAGATAGATAGATCATAGATAGATAGATAGATAGATAGATAGGAGATAGATAGATAGATAGATAGATAGATAGATAGATAGATAGATAGATAGGAGATAGATAGAGAATAGATAGATAGATAGATAGATAGATAGATAGATAGATAGGAGATAGATAGATAGATAGATAGATAGATAGATAGATAGATAGATAGATAGGAGATAGATAGGTAGATAGGAGATAGATAGATAGATAGGAGATAGATAGATAGATAGATAGATAGATAGATAGATAGATAGATAGATAGATAGATAGGAGATAGATAGATAGATAGATAGATAGATAGATAGATAGATACAGAGGAGAAAGGAGCCGCACTTCTTCACAGGTGTAGCGGGTGCAATAGGATGTAAATCCCTTGGCTGGGGGGATCCCCAAGTATCACACGAAAATCCAAAGCACTCCAGCATAAGGTGAAAAAAGGTAGTGGTTTATTACAAAAATGTGCAAAAACACAAGATGCGAAAGATGCATCTTGTGTTTTTGCACATTTTTGTAATAAACCACTACCTTTTTTCACCTTATGCTGGAGTGCTTTGGATTTTCGTGTGATAGATAGATAGATAGATAGATAGATAGATAGATAGATAGATAGATAGATAGATAGATAGATAGATAGATAGGAGAGAGAGATAGATAGATAGATAGATAGATAGATAGATAGATAGATAGATAGATAGATAGATAGATAGATAGGGGAGATAGATAGATAGATAGATAGATAGATAGATAGATAGATAGATAGATAGATAGGAGATAGACAGACAGGTAGGTAGATAGATAGATAGATAGATAGATAGAAGATAGATAGATAGGAGATAGGTAGATAGATAGATAGATAGATAGATAGGAGATAGATAGGTAGGTATGTAGATAGATAGATAGATAGATAGATCCCACTAACCGGTATTTGCATGGTTTTAGGCTGAATCACATAGATTTTGTTCTTGTAGCCGCACCATACTCGGTCATATACGACTGCCATACAGCGGATGGAGTGATGCGTATGCCCAAGGTCCATTAAGTAATAATTACTGAGGTCCCACTGTTTGTCTTATCAAGAGAAAATAAAAACAGTTTAATAGCACATATGGACTACAGTGTTCTAAAATTATAATAACCAAGTTCACATTAGAGAAGTTGTCACAACACTGCAGGATTCCATATTTAGGGGTCATGGACAACAGGGGGAGGTGGTCTCAGGACCCCCTCTAACAAAGAAGTCCAGGCTCAGACCAGGAAGCAGCTGGGGACTGGGAACCAGAGCAGAGGACAGCGGACCCCAGCGCTGGAGCCAAGGAGGTAGGTGCATGTTATGTTATGTGTGAGTCTCCACTAAACACAACTCTACCATATCTAAAAGTGGGGTTATCTGATGATAGGTAAAAAGCTGAAAGGTACCATACCTTCTCCTCGGTGGAAGATGGCCAGTGTCCCATCTGCTAGGGCTACTAGAACCCGTCCTTTCACATGCCTGGGAGTTTCAAGAAGGATAGAGCATTTATAATAGAGGTTAATACTGAAGCTTCAAGCAGTGTTGTATAGAAAGAAAACTGCTAAATAATATTACCATGAAGTGTCTCTATACTACTATTATATGAGACTTCTATACATTACTATATAGTGACAAATAAAGGGCCCTATAGAGATCCCATATAACTGTACAACCTAATGAACAGATTTATGTGTCACATAGTGTGGTGCCCAAATAATAAAAATGCTACATATGGTCCAAATAATGATGCCATATACCACCCAAATAATACCATCATACTCATCCTAATAATGCCAGGAAGAGGCTACATGATGATGCCTTTCATCTCCATAGAACAGTGCTATTGACGTAAAACTATACAGTTCTATACAATTATATAAGTACTGTATATGTTGTGGAGAACTACCACCGTGAAGAACAACTAATGTGAAGAACTACCACCATAGAGAACTACTACCATAAAGAAATACCACCCTGAAGAACAAGCACCGCGAAGAACTACTACCGCAGAGAACTACTAATGTGAAGAACTAGCACCGTGGAGAACTACCACCATGAAGAAATTGTGAAGAACCACCATAAAGAACTAGCACTGTGAGGAACTAGAACAGTGAAGAACTACCACCATAAAGAACTAGCACTGTGAGGAACTAGAACAGTGAATAACTACCACCATAAAGAACTAGCACTGTGAGGAACTAGAACAGTGAAGAACTACCACCATAAAGAACTAGCACTGTGAGGAACTAGAACAGTGAAGAACTACCACCATAAAGAACTAGCGCTGTGAGGAACTAGAACAGTGAAGAACCACCATAAAGAACTAGCACTGTGAGGAACTAGAACAGTGAAGAACTACCACCATAAAGAACTAGCACTGTGAGGAACTAGAACAGTAAAGAACCACCATAAAGAACTAGCACTGTGAGGAACTAGAACAGTGAAGAACTAGCTCTGTGAAGAACTACCACCATAAAAAACTAGCACCATGAAGAACTAGCACTGTGGAGAACTACCAATGTAAAGAACTACCATCATGGAGAACTAGTACCGTGAAGAAATGTAAAGCAGGATCAGTTTCCTCTTTTCCCCATAACCCCGCCCTGTCCATACCACTCATGCAGTGTTGTCTATGTTGTATACTTACACAATACTCAGCACCGAGTCCTTCAGCTTTATGGAGTGCAGACATTTTTTCCAGTTGGAGACGGCAGAGTGGACGTACAACCTGAGGTATAAGGAACTCAGAACTGTCAGGGTCTATTACATGGCTATGTCATACACTGCAGGTATCAGCCCAGGGGCTCGGATACATACCAGCCATTCTGTGCTCCCAGCCACATTGTTGGTGCCGCACTACTGCCAGCAGGGATCTCATTGCTCGGCTCCGTCTCTGGCTGCGTCGTGTTCCCTTCAGGCTTTAGGTGGCCATTTTCACTAGGATTGGGTTAAAATGTTGCAATATTAGGCTGAGATTTTGCAAAATTATCTTTTCTTGCATTGTACAGTGATTTATATCCTGCTCCTTTTATAGAGCTAACATATTGTGTAACAGCATACAGAGATGTCCCATTATAGGACCTACATACCTGTGATACCAGACTATATCTATTATCAGGAAAACTACCCATTTACAGACAAATCAGAGCTGGTTTCTTTGTAATTTGTAATTTACTTCCATTAAAAAAATCTCCAGTCTTCCAGTACTTATCATCTGCTGTATGTCCTGCAGGAAGTAGGGTATTCTTTCCAGTCTGATACAGTGCTTTCTGCTGCCACCTCTGTACACGTCAGGAACTGTCCAGAGCAGTAGCAAATCCCTGGAGATTTTTTTAATAGAAGTCAATTACAAATCACTGGTACTGGATGACAATGGATGATGTAATGACATGCAGTACTCGGGGTGAAACCAAAAATGTACACATCCTTGAATAAAAGGAAAAAATGGCAGCACCTCTATGCCTCTGTTCACATTGCAGGTTGCATGCTGCATGTGGCTTACGTACAGACAAAAAAAAAAAAAAAACAGAAAGTGCAACAGCAACCTACAGGTGCAAGTGCTTACCGTTATATACTCCCCCCGGTGTACACACGATAAAAACCTGCTCTGTAGATGTTAAAAAATGAGGATCTTAGCAAACTATTTGATCACATCCTTGAATACCTGCACAGTCGGCCATTTGCTACGGGGGCAGGGTCCGTGAATACATGTTCTGTTAGGGGTCCAGGTCGAACCTGTGCTGGTTCTGCTTCGCTGATTGAGGATTCTGGTACTTCTAGAGCTTCTGTGGCTTCCTCGGCTGATTGATGCTGGGTCAGTTTGCCATTGCTTACCGTGGAGACCTCCCCTGTTAAGAAAGATCACACATCTAATGGCTATATGGCATGCTTCCTAACCATCCTCTTTTTACCAGAATTGTCTATAGTCAACACCATGGGAAGCTAAGGAGCTTAAAGGGGTAGTTCACAAAAAAAATTCTTTCAGATCAACTAATGCCAGAAAGTGCCAGAGATTTGTAACTTATGTCTATTAAAAATCCCAAGTCTGCCAGTACTTATCAGCTTCTGTATGTCCTGCAGGAAGTGATGTATTCCTTCTAGGCTGAAACAGTGCTAATTGCTGCCACCTGTGTCCATGTCAGGAACTCTCAGGAGTAGTAGCAATTTCCCATAGAAAACCTCTCCTGTTCTGGACATTTCCTGACATGGACAGAGGTGGCAGAAGAGAGCACTGTGTCAGACTGGAAAGAATACACCACTTCCTGCAGGACATACAGCAGCTGATAAGTACTGGATGACTGAAGATTTTTAAATAGAAGTTAATTACAAATCTGTATAACTTTCTAGCACCAGTTGATTTGAAAAAATTTTGTTTTGGTGAACTACCCCTTTAATGCGTACTGAGTTACTATTGAGTGCTATGTATTAACTTTATGCAGCAAGCAACACAAACCTTGATTCTTGTCCAATACTGGAGTATCACCACGGGAGGAGCAGTTACTGCGAGGCACATTGCATCTGGTGGCACACCCTACAATGGTGATTCCTGCCAGGACTCCGTCAGTACCAGCGGCGTCCTCTGTATTAGCATCTCCCTCCAGGAATATCTCACCTGGTGGGTAGTCGCTATCGCAGGCAGCTACAGGACACAGAGAAGTACAACATATGGTAATATATACCGTCACAGCCTGAACCAAGGAAAAAGATCAGGTGAGTATAGGCCATTGTCCTACCAGGGATACTGGAGATGCATAATACATGGGCATTGCAAACTGTGAACTGGTCCACCAGGGTGCCAGGCTGGTTGGCATCTATAATCACAACCTTGCTTGTTGATAGAGTGCTGGTTAGTATCCATACACGACTGGAGGTGGCATCTGCTTCATAGAGCTCCTTGGTCTGCAGATAGGGAGGAAGGAGATAACATTAGAAGCAGCACTGGAATATATACTGTATATGTGGGTGGCCCTGGCATCTATAAAGCTGGCCATACACTTCTAACTATCTCTCCTGACTATACAGAGAATGTAATGGTCATGAACTGATCCTATAAAGCAGGAATAGGGAACCTTCGGCCTTCCAGCTGTTGCAAAACTACAATTCTCTAAAGCTTTGGCTGTCCAGGCATGAAGGGTGGAGGGTGGAAGGTTCCCCATTCCTGGTATAAATGATGATACTGTACACATGTGGGGTGCTGGATCTTTGTCTTATGCATCTGTAAGGCCCCTTTTACACGCCCTGAAGAAATCCAGGTAAATTTCCGGACCCATAGGGTTCTACTGGGCACGGATGCTCTTCAGGATGTTTCCTGAAGGGTGTCCATGCTGGAAAATAGCTCTGAAAAATATTTGTCTGGAATTCCGTCAAGGACACCCCATAGAACCTTATAGGGGAATTCTGAACTCCAGACAGCTCCAGATGCACATCCAGACTCCCGGATGCATTGCATGGCAGCCTGGGCCAGCGGTAGCACCCAGACAAAAAACGCTGGGCATTTACACTGGCCCCTTTAATTGTACGTGATCCTTACCAGGAGTGCATACAGTTAAGAAGTCTGGCAAACTCTATTATTAAAGTAATGTATTGCCCCCCCCCCCCCCCCCAAAGTTATACAAATCACCAATGTACACTTATTACAGGAAATGCTTATAAAGTGCTTTTTTCCCTGCACTTACTACTGCATCAAGGCTTCACTTCCTGGATAACATGGTGATGTCACTTCCTGGATAACATGGTGATGTCACTTCCTGGATAACATGGTGATGTCACTTCCTGGATAACATGGTGATGTCACTTCTTGGATAACATGGTGATGTCACTTCCTGGATAACATGGTGATTTCACTTCCTGGATAACATGGTGATGTCACTTCCTGGATAACATGGTGATGTCACTTCCTGGATAACATGGTGATTTCACTTCCTGGATAACATGGTGATGTCACTTCCTGGATAACATGGTGATGTCACTTCCTGGATAACATGGTGATGTCACAACCCGACTCCCAGAGCTGTGCGGGCTGTGGCTGCTGGAGAGGATGATGGCAGGGGGACACTGAGGGACACAGGGTACTGGAGGGACACTGAGAATCCCTCTGCCATCATCCTCTCCAGCAGCCACAGCCCGAACAGCTCTGGGAGTCGGGTCGTGACATCACCATGTTATCCAGGAAGTGACATCACCACGTTATCCAGGAAGTGACATCACTATGTTATCCAAGAAGTGACATCACCATGTTATCCAAGAAGTGAAGCCTTGATGCAGTAGTAAGTGCAGGGTAAAAAGCCCTTTATAAGCATTTCCCATATTAAGTGTATATTGGTGATTTGTATAGCTTAATAAAGCTTTTCGCTAAACTTCTCCTTTAAATGAGATGCTTTGATTGACCAGGCGGGGGCCAGAGTGTCAATCACTCTCGTGGTCGGAGGCAACATTAAACCTCCGGCCACAAGAAGACTCTACCTCCCCCCCTTCCCCTATTGTTGCGGTTCGTGAGTGACGTCACTCATGCACACACAGAACCAGAAGAGCAAAGGAAGATTACATTACTCAATTTACCACTATATACAGTTGAACTCACCTTCTTCTTCTCTGGTGAGGTGTGGGTGCTCTTGCTCTCTCCTTCCGTTTCCCGGTCAGACGTTAATGGGTCTCGTCCAGGCGCTGGTTTCACGCCTGGTACAGTTTCCTCCTCGAATGGCTTCCACCCTGTTAAATCGACTCCGGCTGCGCACCACAACTGCAAAGAAGGCGGCAACATAGCTCAGTCATCATTTCAGTACACGCATCGGCGGAGTCATTGAGGTCCCAGACGCTACAATGGTGGTACCTTCATGGTGGGGTCTTTCTCTACAAGAGGTCTGCAGTACACGGGCACAGGCACATTCTTCATCCGGTTGTCCTCCTGACCTCCATTTGGACTCAGCTTATTAAACAACATATAAAATAGTTCTGTAAAAACGCTTGCTTATGGTAATCATGACTTCAATTGGTTTCAATGGCGTTGGCTTAAATTATTGGTTTTTCCCATTACCTACAAGCCGTAACTCTGAACTACTTATCCCACTGGTTTACATTTAGGGTTCATGGACGTTGGGAGTGGGGTCCCTCCTTAGTGCCCCTCTCTATTAGCCATAGAAGAGAAGCACTGGAAATGGACAGAGGTGGCGGCAGAGAGCACAGTGCCAGACTGGAAAGAATACACTACTTCCTGCAGGACATACGGCAGCTGATAAGTACTGGAAGACTGGAGATTTTTTAAATAGAAGTAAATTACAAATCTGTATAACTTACTGACACCAGCTTATTTGAAAGAAAGACATTTTTGCTGAAGTACCTCTTTAAAATTGGTTCTGCGGCTTTATGTAGGCAATGAGTGTACTGACCACCAGGCTAAGAGCCCATCTAAAGTCACCAACCTGCTTGTACTTAGCAGGTAGGCTCCAGCCACAGGCTTGCAGGCGACCGTCATCATTACGCACGTGCTCCCGCACTTGGCGGTACTGCTCGCGTTTTTGCTCTCGGCGAGCTGTGGAGGTGCAGTCACTGAGGAGAGAAGCCACAGTGTTACTTCTCAATCTGGAAGGAGAGAGAAAAGGGAGAGAGGGTGCCCAGCGTCAGGGGAGAGCAGAAAGCAAAGCAGCAAGGGTTAACGGCAATGTATTAGTAAGATTACTGTATGATCAAGCAAAGCAGTCTGGAAATGATGGTGTAAAGGTGTATCCAGAAGAATCTGCTGTATGAGATAGTATGAGAGTATATACAGCCACTGTGTACTATGGATAGTATATACACAGCCACTGTGTACTATAGATAATATACACAGCCACTGTGTACTATGGATAGTATATACACAGCCATTGAGTGCTATGGATAATATACACAGCCACTGTGTACTATGGACACTAGTATACACAGTCATTGTGTACTATGGATAGTATACATAGCCATTGTGTACTATGGACAATATATATAGCCATTGTGTACTATGGACAGTATACACAGCCACTGTGTACTATGGATAGTATATAAACAGCCAATGTGTACTATGGATGGTATTTGCACAGCCACTGTGTACTATGGAGAATATATACAGCCACTGTGTACTATGGAGAATATATACAGCCACTGTGTACTATGGAGAGTATATACAGCCATTGTGTACTATGGAGAGTATATACACAGCCATTGTGTACTATGCAGAGTATATACACAGCCACTGTGTAGTATGGATAGTATACACAGCCATTGTGTACTACGGACAGTATACACAGCCACTGTGTATTATAGGTAACATATGCAGTGACTCTATACTATGAATATATTGTGCACTATAGACAGTACACATATTGTGTAATGCTGTGTTTTCCAGATAGCTCCACTCGGCAGAAGCAGAATGTATGAGCAATAGGCAAGCATCGGGGAGCAGATGCAGAGGTCATAGCGTCATCTAATTCAGCATGGTTACAGCTTACTACTTAAAGGGGAAGTCCTCTTTTATAAAGTAGAGCTCCACCTCCTATGAGACCTGATATAGTAACATATATAGTCAGGTTCAGTAATAATAGAGGACCCCATTGACGTATATTTGGGTCAGTGAAGATTTCCCCTATGTGGACAGCAAGAACAGCGCTGCATTCAGCGTCCAGTGTGATGGAAACCTTGACAGAAGCCTTATACATGAGTAAAGATGAGAACAAAGCCTTGGTTAGTGGTTAGAATGAAGGAAATGAACCAGGTGCGGGGTATTGTTAGAGCTCGGGAGGGAGGTGTAAAGGAACACGGCATCACAATGAATTAATAATCGTCTCTGATTGCTCAGTAAAACATTAATATGTCCGGAAAATATCACGTCTGGCATATCCTTTATCCGTTATTTTACTATGATAGTAATATCCCTTTAAATGTCTTGTGTGACATTAGAAAAAAGGTTCTGTATTTTCTGCATTAACAGCGCCACTCCTGTCTATAGGCTGTGTCTGGTACTGCAGCTCAATCCTAGTCATATGCATGTATACACTTCGATGATCTTTGGGACGAGAATAAAATCTTATACAATCTATTTAACTCCCATAATACTGGGTGGATGCAAAGGCTCTGGACCCCTTTATATTTAAAGTGTCACTGTCATATTTTTTATTTTTTTTGCAGAAATGAGTAGTACAGGCGATTTTAAGAAACTTTGTAGTTGGGTTTATTAGGTAAATATGCCATTATCTGCATTTAAGAAGACTTTCCCCAGCCCCCCCCCCCTCCTCCCTACTCTTTCTCACCTTCACTGCTCATTATCAGGAAATCTTGACTCTTTTACATCATTCGAGCACTGTCTGTTCTATGGAGAGGGGAGGGGGGAGGAGAGAGATTAGTGGCCAGCAGAGAGCAGAGAACAAAGGATTACACAGCGGGACCTGTGTGAAAGCCGGTATTCAGAAGTCAGAGAGGTCAGTGATGACTTCAGAGGAGATAGCCCGGTGATGTAGCTGTAAATTAACTCTTTGTTGTCCTGTTTTGGTGCCTCATCTCCCTCCACCCCTCCCCTCTCTATAGAGAACCATGAAGACAGGGGGGAGAGCTTCAAACTCCTTTTAAATGCATTTTTCGGCTAATAAACCCAATAACAAAGTTTCTTAAAATCGCCTGTACTTATGATTTCTGCAAAAAAAAAATTTAAACGACAGTAACACTTTCAAAATGAAAGAGAAAATTACATATTTTTGTCATTGAGGGGGTAGAGATGAGCAAACCTCGAGAACGCTCTGGTCCATCTGAACTTGATCATACAGCATGTGATTACCAGTGGCTGAAGAAGTTGGATGCAGCCCTAAGGCTGCCTGGAAAATATGGATACAACCATAAGCCATAGGCCGTATCCATGTTTTTCCTGACTTCTTAGGGCTGCATCCAACTTCTTCAGCCACCGGTAATCGCATGCTGTATGATAGAGTTCAGATGGACCAGAGCGTTCTCGAGGTTTGTTCGTCTCTAGTGAGGGGGCCCTAAATTTCAGGCAAAAAGTTGCAACAACAACAATAAGGACTGTCCCCTGAGATGCACAGCTATTTGACATGTTCAATGTGTTGTCCATGGTGCTGACCACAGAGCTGAAGCTGAACACAGATGTTTGTTTGTATAACTTCTGAACCACAAGAGATATTGCAAATCCGATCGCGGCATTCGATATCGGAAACAATTCTGGTCTTCTCTCATATGTAACTTCCCATCGAAAAAACTCGCCCTTTAACCAGCATGGTGGCTTTCAAGATGGCGGCCATGGTCCTAACATAGCCTAAAATCTAGGCCTCCTCACATATTCGTTATTTATAAATTATCCCATATAGGCCCCCTCACCCATTACATGCTGGTGTATTCAGATATGTCATTATCCCTTTTGTCTCAGAAATAATAGGGGGGCCCTGAGACTATTGACTCCCCCTGTATATGCGATTGTATCTGCACAAAGGGGAATCAGCATGGTAGAAAAGCCCACATGATGATATTCCCCAAGAAAAATATTATCCCTGCACCCTGGAGTGGGGCTTACATCGGGCCCTGGTCTATCGGGGGCCCCCTCACAGTCCTGGAGTCCTATAGGCATGGACCTATGCCAACACTGACCCATAGACATAATCTGAAAGTACTATAGATGGACTTACTCATCAGGGAAGAATTCGATTGTGCGCCCCCCGGTGGATATCTGACACATGGTGTGACTGCGGCGTTGGCTGAACCCGGCTGGGGTGGGTGACTTGTAGTGGATGTTGACAGGGGGGTACGTCCTCTTTGCAGGAGGTGGGCTGGAGGAAGAACTGAACAACCTGCTGAAGCTGAAATAGAAAGCAGAGAGAATACAGGGTTACTTATCATTCTAGGATTAGATGAGCTGCATTTTTATGGGTCTTCATTCATAGAAGGGGCATAGAATAACATGTACCCCCCCGCCACAACCACTCCAAAGTTTTATTACTTAAAGGAATTGTCCAATGAAAACTTGACTTCTCAATGATGAACGTTCTTGTCTATACATATGCACAACCTAAACAGGATCTGTGAATATATATACCACTGATCACATATAGACATGTCCCATCGGAGCCACAGAATAAGTGTTAGCAAATAAAATGTATAACCTTGAGGTTTCAGCCATATTTCTCTAGTTCACTGGGAGATCCCCTTTAAAGAAGCACTCTGGGTTGGTTTGTTTTTGACCATATAATGCATGCCCACCATCACCATTTTATATATATATATATATATATATATATATATATATATATATATATATATATATACCAGTAGCATCACTTGGTCGTGAAAGAGGGGGGGGGGGCCAAGTTGACCTCTCGCAGGCCCAGGAGACATTAGCTACGCCCCTGAACACAGCAATGGAGGTTCTGCGACAGGGACTCAGGAGACCCCTCCTAAATGACACACACTAATACTTACAATTGCCAGATGGTGGATTTCTTCTTCTCCTGGACGGATGGATGTTCCCGTGAGGCCCTGTAATGAGATAAGCAGCATTACTTGTCATGATGGAGATTTGCCTTCTCCTGATACTCTATATCCTCCATGTCAGTGGGTATGGTGACACTATATAGCATGTACAGAATGGAATAGACAAGGTTTAACCCAGAATTGTCCAACAATAAGGGATACTAATACAGAGTAACCAAGATGGCTGCTCAGGTAATATATACATATGGTAAACCTTTATTTCTTCAGTCATAGCTGGTGACTAGGATACTCGCCTGATCATCTCCGTCCACCTCACTGCCTCCTGCAGCTCCATCAGCCTCTCCTTGTATTGGTTTCTCTCCATAAGGACACGAGCCATCTCCACGCGTGTAAACCTCCTGCGTTGCGCAATTGGGATGTTATCTTGTAAGGGAGAGGAGCTCTGCCAAAAAAAAACTAAGATCATATATTTGCCTTCGATTGCATCAATACTGGAGCAGGGTAAAATATGTAGCCTTCTTTATTGTCTGGTACATTAGGAGAGAAGACATCTGCTCATATGACATAATTGCGCCATATAGTGCTATAATATTACTGCCATACCATGTCACATATCTACCACACACAGTGCTGACACTGCAACACCCAAACTGGGACATTATACATACAGTGCTATATGATGAACTAAACTTCCTATATACTACCCAAAGTGGAGGTAATGCCAGTAATCGTAATGGAAACCCTCTCTAATAGTGAATATTAATGCAGGTATACGCACCTCATCCACCTCTTCCTTAGGCTCTTGCATAGCGACAATTGCTTCAGATCTCACCCTTCATATGACCAAAAATAAATAAATGAATGATATTAATGGAAATTGTAGGTGAAGTAGATGTTATAATTCTTCACATTGATCCTTGTTACCGTTTAAGCTCCTCTTCCAGCTCTTTGACACGGGTCTCCATTTTGATCTTGGCCTGCTTCGTGGCCTCCAGCTCTCCCTTCAGGACCTCCTGTTCTCCTGATAGCTGATCCACCTTCGCTATTAAGTCATTCTTCACCACATTTAATGCATTCCTGAAATAGGACAGAATGGCGAATGAAGGATTGTATATAACTCTAGATAGATAGGAGATAGATAGATAGATAGATAGATAGATAGATATGGGATAGATAGATAGATAGATAGATAGATAGGAGATAGATAGATAGATAGATAGATAGATAGATAGATAGATAGATAGATAGATAGATAGATAGGAGATAGAAGATAGATAGATAGATAGATAGATAGATAGGAGATAGATAGATAGATAGATAGATAGATAGATAGATAGATAGATAGGAGATAGATAGGTAGATAGATAGAAGATAGATAGATAGATAGGAGATAGATAGATAGATAGATAGATAGATAGATAGATAGATAGATAGATAGGAGATAGATAGATAGATAGATAGGAGATAGATAGATAGATAGATAGATAGATAGATAGATAGATAGATAGGAGATAGATAGGTAGGTAGATAGATAGATAGATAGATAGGAGAGAGATATGTCATGTCCCACTACAGGTGGTTCTTCTTGTCTTAGGGTCCATTTACACAGAATGATTATCTGACAGATTATCTGCCAAAGATTTGAAGCCAAAGCCAGGAATGAATTTGAAAAGAGGAGAAATCTCAGGCTTTCCTTTATGACCTGATGTCTGTTTATAGTCTGTTTCTGGCTTTGGCTTCCAATCTTTGGCAGATAATCTGTCAGATATTCTTTCGGTATAAATGGACCCTTACACACACACCAGGTAAAATTAGATCACTTAGGTGCCACAGCTAGTGCAGTTAATTGCTGTGTCCTACTGCAGCCACTAGGTGTCTCACTCCCCCTGTGCACAGATGCACTTCGTGCCTGATTTAGCCTGTTTTTACACTCCCTCACACACACACACACACACACTTCCTATGTAGTTAATAGTAGTTGCGGTTTGGCTAGAGAATAGACAACACCTGTTTCTTAAGGGACTCACAACAGCAGTTATGCACTGCTAGACCTAGACTTGGGGTAACTGGATAAATAGGACGCACCCTTGCCTAGGCCGAGGATCTTCACTTCAGGACAGTCACCCCCTAAGAAGAGAGGAAGAGGGACTGATCCGCAGTAGAGCTCAGACTGCAAGTTAGCCACTCTCTAGTGACAACGCTCGACTACGTGGGAAAACTTTAACTAATTACCTCTACCTAAAGACAGAGGCCTGGGACTTGTACTACCTCACAGGACGGTCACTGATACTGTGCAGGCAAAAGGGGGTCAGATAACTCTTCAAGATATACACTTCACACACATCCAGGCACTAATACAGCACTAACTATCCGGCCCCTATCTACTACTTCTTCTTTACTCAACTCATACACTGTCTCTTCCTCAAGTTGCCTTTTGCGACATTGCCTCTATTGTTGCACAGGACCTAAAGCACTGTGATATTTTCTGTATCGCACTGAAGCTTTTAAGCATTGTTTAAGTGGGGCTCTCTGTCGCTGCACCTTGCACCTCACGCCAGTTCTAGCAAAGGTTCGGTGCCCATGTGTCCGGGGGTGGGTATCACTACTCCTGGCCACCGCCATAGGTTGCCCCCAAAACACCAGAGCACACTGGCTGGATCAACACCAGAATCCAGCACCCCAGGCCATGGCAGATAGATAGATAGATAGATAGATAGATAGATAGATAGATAGGAGATAGATAGATAGATAGATAGATAGATAGATAGATAGATAGATAGATAGATAGATAGGAGATAGATGATAGATAGGAGATAGATAGATAGATAGATAGATAGATAGATAGATAGATAGATAGATAGGAGATAGATAGATAGATAGATAGATAGATAGATAGATAGATAGGAGATAGATAGATAGATAGGAGATAGATAGATAGGAGATAGATAGATAGGAGATAGATAGATAGATAGGAGATAGATAAATAGATAGATAATAGATAGGAGATAGATAGATAGATAGATGGAAGATAGATAGGTAGGTAGATAGATAGATAGATAGATAGATAGATAGATAGATAGATAGATAGATAGATAGATAGATAGGACATGGTATAGAAGCATTTCCTGAAAAAGCAGAAATAAAATCTATCATCTTACTTTGTTTCGAGGAGTTGGGAGTTTTCTAGGAGGAGATTCCCCACTTCTTTCTCCATTCCTGTCAGAACAGCAGAAGATTGGGCATCATCCAGCACACACTGGTAAATACAGATAAGCCCCCGACCCCTTCTCCATGGTCTCCTTACTCTCTCTATCCATCTTACATTGCACATTTTACTAGGTTATAACACGAACAGTAACCAACATAAAATAAGACTTTTCAAGAGTGATGTTACTCATGGCTGCCAGGAGAGGGCAGTACTTGGCCTGTTGGGAAAGCAGATTTTTTTCTCAATGCAAAGACCCACAAAGAAGTGATGGCTCGGGATAAGCTCTGGTGGTGACAAATCCCAGTCCCACAAGAGGACATAATATAATAAATGGCTCATGGTAGGTACCGGCCCAGTTACAGGTTTGGCTTTGGCACCCAGGAGGACATCTGTTCAATCAAAGATCTTAAGGTCCTTAAGGGGCACGGATCATGGTGATTGGCATTAATGAACCTTCATGTAGGCCTTCATGTAGATCACACTTCTTCCATTTACACAGGGCGATGTATGGCCAATACCGATCATCTGACAAACAAGCGTTTATCGTTTGTCGGTCTTTTATACAGGTAAGTTATATAGGTCTATTCGCTAGAAAAAAATTACTTATATAAAAGGGTCTTTATTATTCCTTGCAGGTCCCTGTAGTGGTAATGGCGGCCTGCCTAGAAGACAGCAATAGGCACAAACCATAGGAACTATGCTGTGATTTCACTACTTCATATTCACTCCTGAATTCACAAATGTACAGAAACTATAGAGGGAAAATGTAAATTCCCCACCCTATATCTTCATTATAAAGCTATGGCACAGTGTGCAGAATTTCCCCACAAATAAATGAACAGAAAATATATATTTTTTTATTGCAGCAGGACGAAAAATACGAACAAAAACAAACAAACAAACAAATGGGAGGCCTGGACTGATAGGAGGAGCGCAGGCCTCAGCCTTACCAAAGAAATCATCCCTCACTAGGAGTGCAGCCACATGGGAGGAAGAAAGGAAGGAAGCAAAGAGGGTAGAAAAAAACAGAGCAGCTGTTAAGAAGTGATCGGAGATACAGCAGCTATCGCCATGCAGCCCCATGGCCCGATAGTGGACACTGTTATATGTATACTCGTGAGGCCCCACCCCTGCACAGCCCATGAGGCCCCTCCCCTGCACAGCCCATGAGGCCCCCCCCTGCACAGCCCATGAGGCCCCTCCCCTGCACAGCCCATGAGGCCCCTCCCCTGCACAGCCCACAAGGACCCTCCCCTGCACAGCCCATGAGCCCCCCCCTGCACAGCCCATGAGGCCCCTCCCCTGCACAGCCCACAAGGACCCTCCCCTGCACAGCCCAAGGGGCCCCTCCCCTGCACAGCCCACAAGGACCCTCCCCTGCACAGCCCACGAGGACCCTCCCCTGCACAGCCCATGAGGCCTCTCCCTGCAGAGTCCAAGAGGCCCATCCCCTGCAGAGTCCATGAGGACCCCCGCAGTAGATGAACTCAGATTTAAAGAGGATTTCCCACCAAGAGCATGAGTCAGTTTTCCACAGGGTAGGTGATGAGTTGCTGATCAGTGGGGGTCATACAAATTAAGAAAATGGGGGTTCTTTTCCCTTCCCTTTCCCAAGCTGTGGTCAGACATTGATGCTGTTGCTCCATTCATCTTTATGGACTGCCTTTAGGAAGACAGTCAAGCTTCTTAAGGCCCACAGAGTTCAACAGAGTGCCATACTTGACTGCCATTCCATTTAAATAGGGGGGACACAAGATCCCTTCTTGTATATGCGGGGGGCCCCACTGGTTGTCCCAAACCGATCAGACACTTAACCTGCCCTGCAGAAAGGTGAGTGTTTTTGGTTAACTGGATAGTGCCCCTTTAAATTCCCCAGTTCATGCGTTATTAGGCCATTTTTCTTTTTAATCTGTACTGTTGACTTCAGTGGTTGTCACCTACTTTTACCCTTTAACAATGTACAAAGGTGCTGTCCCAGTCTTTATGTAAAGTCCTAGAAGAGCAAGTGAACTGCGGGCTGGTTAGTCAAAGCCATCGCCAAGAAAAGAGGAATCGCCATTCATACGGGGGTTAAATGGGAAATTTGGGGAAAACCGAGGAATTAACAGACAGGAGGCGCAATGATAAAGCATACACACCTGAGAATTCTCCTAGGAAAGGTGTCCAGCGATGTACAGTAACATGAGACGGGGGTGGGGGAGAGAAGGGAAACAGAGGGAAAGACCGGGTCAGTCAGTGACATAATAAGAACACTATCCTATAAACAGTAGGACATGCAAGGGACAACATAACATGCGACAAATGTCCACGACCCCTGCACTAGGAGAATGGAGACTCCGCACTAACAATAATTATATAATGCAGCTTTCCATGTCCATTCATTGGGCCACATGGCACATTGATCCATTGATCTTAATGTTGTAGCTGACCACATGATATGATCCTATAGCTTGGTGGATACACTTTAGAATAAATCAATTGCATTTCAATTGGACATGAGTAAAAACAAAAATCCATGCAGAAAACCATAGACGGGAAGGCCCTTTCTACCCTTACCAAGCAGGTCGGCTCCTTCGTCAACATCTCCAATGACCTCTGACCCTGCTGTAGATAGTTCATGGTACAGAGAATCGGTGTTAATTCCGAAGGCTTTGTTCACAATGCCTTGGGTGGGACTAATGGAAAAAAAAATATGGAATATATTAAAAAAGGTTAAATAGTGGATTGTAATATAGAATATAACATATATAGCGTCATACCTGGCCCCTGCACGTTCTAGTCGGGGGTCCTGGCACATGTCCAACTCTGGGGTTGAGTCAATGATGTCCTGGACGTCCGACCATTCATCGCTGCTACCCATACCTGGGTGAGAACCTCACCATTAGTACTATAGCCATCTTTACTAGCTTATGACTATTATTAAACCCTAGGCCTGCTACCTGGTACTGCTACGCCCATGATAGACATAAATTTAGGTCTTACCTATGCTAACGTTTCTCATTTCCTGGTTCACTTGCACCTCCATGTTGTGGCTGTTCCGCTTCTCACGCGACCTCTTGCTTTTGCTAGTCATGCCATAGTCCTGGAGGGGTTGGAGACTCTCATGCAAAGGGGTTACGGCTGCCGACGGGACGGATGAGGTGGGGGTATTAGATTTTGTGCCAGTGGTGCTTGGGGTGGCAGCCACTGATGACTGGCCAGATTCTGACATTTCATCCTGGCAGAAGATCATAGATATTAACTCGGACGTCTCGGTAATTCATTATATATACATTAATATCCGTATAATTGGTGACTGTGAGGGCACTACTTCTTAAAGGGAATGTCTCATCTATTTAATTTCTCTGGAGGCTGCCATATTAGAGACACACACTTTCTACCTGTATTATCTGTATATGCAGCACAGCAGGGCCTGTGTGCTTTATGGCAGCTGTGATAAATTAAAGTCAATCATGTCAAGAGTGTCTAGATGCAGTCTCCAAGGAGTGATGAAATGTAACCCCTCCCTGAGAGACTGACGCTCTGTCTGTATATATAGTATTACTATCCTGCCTTATATAGGTTTCCAGCAGTACAGTCATTACTAAACTCTCTAACAATAAGGATATGACTCTGCTGACTCTGTTCCTATCTATCTGGCGCAGACAGACCAGAGTCTCATCTATGTCTATAGTGTAACTTTACGACTTTGTCTAGGCCACCAGCAGTACACTGTCCTCAGTTCATCTACACTCTCTACTAATGAGGATGTGACTCTGCAGAAACTGTCCCATTCTAACTAGAAAAGTTGTGTCCCCCAGACAGACCAGAGCCCCATCTGTATATACAGTGTAACGTTACTCCTTTGTCTTGGCATCCAGGAGTACAATTTTCTCTGTCATTACATCTACACTCTCTACTAATGAGGATAAGATTCTGCAGTCTCTGTACCATTCAGACCGGCAAAGCTGTGTCCCACAGACAGACCAGAGCCTTATCTGTATGTATATACGGTAACAGAACTGCTTTGTCTAGGCCTCCAGCAATACACTGTGATCTGTCATTACAGCTATACTCTCTAGAAATGATGATATGACTCTGCAGACTTCTTTCCCATTCTAACTGGCAAAGCAGTGTCCACCAGAGAGACCAGAGCCTTATCTGTATGTATAGTGTAACATTACTGCTTTCTCTAAGCCTCCAGCAGTACACTCTCATCACAACTATTTTCTCTACTAATAAAGATATGACTCTGCAGACTCTGTCCCATTCTAACTGGCAAAGCCATGTCCCCAAGAGAGACGAGAGCCTTCTCTGTATATATAGTGTAACATGACTGCTTTGTCTAGGTCTCCAGCAGTACACTCTGACACACATCTACTCTCTCTACTAATGAAGATGCGACTGTAGACTCTGTTCAATTCTAACTGGCAAAGCTCTTTCCCCCAGACAGACCAGAGCTTCCTCTGTGTGTGTATAGTGTTACTTTACTGCTTTGTCTAGGCCTCCAGCAGTACACAGTCATCACATTTATTCTCTCTACTGATGATGATATGACTCTGTCCCAGTCTAACTGGCAAAGCTGTTTCTTCCAGAGGCCAGTGTAAAATCTAAAAATGAAAACAATCGTGATACATTCGCTATAATATACTTGAGGATGATATGTTCCCCATGACAATGAATTATTACAAATTATTGCACCCAATAAAGTTCTAAAGGTGTAGAACTAACTAAAAACGCCACAGGTTATGATAGCTAATGGAATCAATGAAATTGCTAAAGACTTGACGTGTGAATACTAGATGGAGACGGCAGCAGCGTAATGGAACATATGCCTACTAAAGTGAACATGGAGCACACAGGTAATGAACATGCAGATGCAATGTGATGCAAAGGATCCTGGGTATGGGACATGTTTAAGACTAAGTTCATGGTCCAATATCTAGGAAATCAGATCTGGTCACGGGCCTAGTACCCAGAAGCATCTCAGCAGTTTACTGATTTAGAAGGTGTACAATATGTCGCCACCATGGGTAGTGTATCCACTAGGGATGGTCCGAACTCTCCGAGGTTCGGGTTCTTATGAACCCGAACGCTCGGCATCAGATTCCCGCTGTCTGCTCGCTCCGTGGAGCGGGTGGATACAGCAGGAGGACCGCCTGGAAAACTGGGATACAGCCTATGGCTATGGCTGTATCCCAGTTTTTCAGGCGGTCCTCCCGCTGGATCCGCCCGCTGCACGGAGCGGGCAGACAGCGGGAATCATTACCGAGAGTTCGGGTTCGTACGAACCCAAACCGAACTCGGTTCGGACCATCCCTAGTACCCACCATGGGTAGTGTACCCACCATGCGTAGTATACCACATACTGATTATGGAGGTCAGTCAGAGCTCTACAATTCCCTTTGTAGTACACGCCTCTAGTGACAGAATGTTATCATTTAAAGGGGTTATCCACCGCTACAAAAACATGGCCACTTTCTTCCAAAGACAGTCCCACTCTTGTCTCCAGCTTGGGCGGGGTTTTGCTGATTAGTTCCATTGAAGTGAATGGAGCTTAATTGCACCTAAACTGGAGACAAGAATCTTGTTGTCTCTGAAAGAAAGTGGCCATGTTTTTGTAGCACTGGATAACCCCTTTAAAGGGCTATACAGGACTTGTGATGAATCAGCTGCATAAACCAGCCCCATGACCTCACAGTGACGTCCATTGCAAGGATGGATGAGATGGATTCGGTAATGAATACACATGGAAACTCGGTTCCCATGAATATCTGAGCCAACCTTGTAACTGAAGCTGGACTTTAGCTGGCTGAGGTCACTCAGGTGCCAGTGGTCCGAGCTTGGGGTGATCTTGCCACCCACCTGCCCACGTACCATTCCGTCCGCCAGTGAAAAGACGTTGAGAGAATTTGGGCGCTCCTTTCGGCTGAGGGAGAGAGGATAAAAGAGGGATAGGTGTCAGACGAATAGGAAGAAAGAACATATAGCGCAAAAGCATTATTATTTAGCAGGGCTGGATTAAGGTGGGTGGAGGTCCATGGGCGAAATATTTGGTAAAGGCATGGTTGCCACTTGAGCTCATATTACAACCACATATGGTAGAGGTTGCTGTGTATGTGCATGGTAAAGTCTATGCAACTTCCTTACAGAACTAAGCATGTACATAGACCCCTTACTCGGCTGGTTCCCCGATGGCCATCCAGTGGGTCGATGCCAGGTCCATAAGATTGAGGATTCCCAAAGGCTAATGCCTCATATGCCCTCTCCATAATCCAGCCCTGTTTCTTAGTAACACACACACACACACACATCATCTTTCAAACCTGTTATAAACAGAGATGAGTGAACTTCAAGAAAGTTTGGGTTAGTCCGGACCCAAACTCTTGGCATTTGATTACCCATGGCTGAAGAAGTTGGATGCAGCTCTAGGAAGTCCTGGAAAACATGGATACAGCCTATGGCCAATGGCTGTATCCATGTTTTCCAGGACTCCCTAGGGCCGCATCCAACTCAAATGCTGAGAGTTTGGGTTTGGACTAACCTGAATGTACTTAAAGTGCGCTCATCTTTAGTTGTTTACCCCATTGATGTATCCTGCACAAGCCTAGAAGTTATAAAAATACTACAGTCTATACAGGACGTATACAGACCAGCTTGTGTATATGGAAATGGCTAATACTGCTGCATAAACCAGTGGGTAGGGGCCCCTGCCTGACCAGGATCCTAGTGTGACCAGGATCAGTTCAGTTCCATTGAAGTGAATGGAACTTAATTGCGATACCACACACAACCTAAGGACAGGGGTGGTGCTCTTTTTGCAAAAAAAAAAAAAATAGCTAACCCCTTTAACTCCCTGATAGCGTTGATTGAAGTTGCCCAACTGTTTGGCAAAGTTCTCCAAACGCTCTACATTTGACTCCCGGTGGCTGGAGAAAATGGATGCCTATGGCTGCATCACAACTTCTCCAGCTGTGAGAAGTCAAATGGTAAACGTTCTGGCTTAGAGAACATTGCTGAACCCGAACAGTTTGATAAGTTTGCACAACACTACTGCCTGACCCTTTTGTACTTGGGGAGATAAGCCACAGCCATGGCTTAAAGGGGAACCATCTGCAGGTTAGACGACTCTAACCTACCGATAGCCCCTCACAGCGCCAGGGACGCTGCTGTTAGTTGGGGTAAACTTCGCTCCAGAGCACCATTAGGAACACTGCAGTGTCCTCCACCCCGCCCCCTCCATTGATTATCATTAGAAGGGGTGGCCCGGATGACGCAGCATCACCCCTAAGGGTGCTCCGGAGCGGAGTTTACCTCGATGTACAGTGCAGGAACAGCGCCAAAGAGGAAGGCAAGAAACATACCTTCCTCTTCAGTGTCCCCAGCGCTATAGGGGGCTATCAGCATGTTAGATTTGTCTAAGCTGCTGATAGTTCCCTTTTAACTCTCCTTTCTCCATTCAGCACACATGAACCCCTGACTGGGCCAAACATTCGTGTTTATGGGATGAACAGGAGAGATAGCATGGGCACCTTAAATAAGATGCAAAGAAAAAACAAAGTAGGGATTGCAAGATCAGACTACATTGGGCTTGCTTGTAGTCTGTAACCATGGCAATACCTAGACATAAAACAATCAGAGACCTATTTGCCGTGATGTCTTATGTTCTATTTTAGATGCAAAAGTACAGTAAAAAGAAACGGTTGTGAGGAAACTGTAGTCAACCATCTCTATAACCTTTACAGATAATCGGAAGTTAACCCCATGAGTTGACCCTTATGCCCGCTCACAGAGAGACAGCGACATTTACCTCTTCCTCCATGACTGGCGGTGACTGCAGTGAGAAGTCACAGACAAAACACCCAAAACACAGCGGCCACATCACGAGAAGCAAGACAAGAAAACAGCGGTTAGATGCCCGGTCCATGCATAAAAATGCAAAAAAAGAAATCAAATAAGCAAGCGTGACAGCGGTGCGGCATACAGACATGGCCGTGTGTCAGTTAATAGAAGCAACTAGGGGGCGCTGTCCGTACACAGAAAAATTGTGAGATTTCAAGGGGTACTCAACTGGTGTCAGAAATTTATACAGATTTGTAATTTACATCTATTTAAAAAAAATATTGTCTTCCAGTACTTATAAGCTGCTGTATGTCCTACAGGAAGTGGTGTATTATTTTCATTCTCTCTGCTGCCACCTCTGTCCATGTCAGGAACTGTAAAGAGCAGAAGTTTTCTATGGGGATTTGCTGCTGCTCTGGACAGTTCCTGACATGGACAGAGGTGGCAGCAGAGAGCACTGTGTCAGACTGGGAAGAATACACCACTTCCTGCAGGACATACAGCAGCTGATAAGTACTGAAAGAATTGAGATTTTTAAATAGACGTAAATTACAAATCTATATAACTGGAGTACCCCTTTAATTCTAGTCTCTTTGTGTATTTTGTTCTACACCATGTACTCTATACACACAGCACCCCCCAATACCTTACATGCATGTGTGTCACAGTGTCACATACAGCCATCAGTACATACAGAAATAAAACAATATGCACATGTATAGAAATAAAATTATTTAGACTGTGCAAACAAGTACTGCCTAAAACACCCCAACCCCCGCCCATACATGTAAGATGGTGGGCAGGTCTGTCAAAATCAATGCAAAAAAACAATAAATAAATAACATGGCATGCTCCATTGTATGTCATAGCATGTAGGCACCATACAGAGTGCATAATACAAACCAATCCATATGTTACTGTACAGCAAGGATATAGAACCTTCGCCCCCCCCCAGCTGTTGCCAAACTACAATTCCCATCATGCCTGGACAGCCAAAGCTTTGCTTTGGCTGTCCAGGCATGATGGGAATTGTAGTTTTGCAACAGATGGAGGCCCAAAGGTTCCCTATGAATACTGGACATGAAACATCATGCATGGACCCTAAGACATGACACTGTCTGACCATTGCCCTATAGCGCCATTCCGTCTGTTTTCCTTACTGTGTATATACAGACTCCATAGCTATAAATAGGACTCCAGCAGTGTATCCAAAGCATCCCATATAATGTACTTTAAGGTGATGTATGATATGGATTGCAATATACACGTTACAGATTCTGGAAACTCGCACCTTCTGCCCGTGACGCCGCCATCCGATTGGCTGTTGCCAGGGACTTGCTGCAGTTTGGATCGTTCGATATGTTCCATGTACGTCTGGATCATCTGTGACATAAACACAATGGCTGCTGAGATTATCTAAGACACACCATTGAATCACTTTGCACATAAATTACCCCCTACTCATCCTGAGATACAGCCTGTGTCGTACTCCAGAGCTGCATTCAGAATTCTGCAAGCCTCACTTCTGACATTCCTTGCCAGTTTTTACTGTTTGGCATTTGCAATTTTCATTCTTGTATTGAAGGGGTATTCCACTCAAACATAGCTTTTGATATGTTGCTGCCCATGGTGAGACTAACAATTTCTTCCATACTTGTTATTACTTGTAATTACTCCTTTCCCCAGTTCTGAGCTGCTGCTTTCTACTGAAGACACAAAAGTCTGTGTGTGAGCTTTTCTCTCTGTCTCCCCCTCCTCCCCCTACCTTCTAAGACAGCGGTTGTAAACAAGTCCCTGGCAGGCTGTATCTGCAACATTGTAGCTTCCTTGTAATGCTGGGAGGGTTATTCTGAGGTCTAATTGCTAATGAAATCACTGTTATTACCCCTCCCAGCATTACAAAGAAGCTATGATGTTGCAGATACAGCCTGCCAGGTATTTCTTTACATCAGTCATCTCAGAAGGGAGGGGGAGACAGAGAAAGGCTCACACACATTTTTGTGTCTTTAGCAGAAAGCAGCAGCTGAGAACTGGGGGAAGGAGACTTAATAGATAATAAAAAGTATTGAAGGAATTGTTAGTCTTACCATGGGCAGCAACATATCATGTCTCTCCTTCCTCCCTTCTGAGACAGATAATGTAAACAAGTCCCTGGCAGGCTGTATCTGCAACATTGGTAGGGCTCGCGTACCTCCGCTTCCTCTGCTCTCCACTGAAAGAATTGACTTGTCAATTCTTTCAGCCGAGACGCACGAGCCCTCCCATAGAGACGCTGTTTGATACTGAGGCAGGCAGGATCTCACAGCGGAATTCCGCCACATTTGCTCAGTGTGAACATACCCTTATTATATATACACACAACTGTAAAATGGTGGACATAATCTTTAAAAGAAAAGAAAGTTTCAGCAGACATTATTGTTATTATTTGCTGCGTTTACCTCTGTGTGTCTCTGGTGCAAGGCGTTGTATTCTTTTTTCATCTCCGACTCTCGCTCTTCTAGCCTGGAAACTGTAAGAAATAGATGTCAGCACAATAAATGAGGATTGTTACTAATATCAGGCTATCAATAAGCTTACTGAACAACATGTACAAGTGTACAAGCCATAGCTAGAGGTGGCCAATATGTGTGGTGGGCACCATGGGCGTATGGTCAGCTTTAGGCCCAGTTTACTTAAAGGGGTAGTGCGGCAAAAGAAAAAAAAAATCTTACATTTACATTTCTTTATAATGTCCTATATTTAATAAGATTATATAAGTTTGTAATACATTATTAAAGAAAAAAATAATAATAAATATACAGTGGTACCTTGGTTTAAGAGTAACTTGGTTTAAGAGCGTTTTGGTTTAAGAGCTCACAGTTTTTCAAAATTGTGACTTGGTTTAAGAGCATTGCTTTGGTTTAAGAGCTCCTTGTACTGGGTGGGAGGGCGAGTTGGTGAGGGGCATATTCTGTATTGCAGGGTATACAGCGCTGTACTCTGACCCCTGAAGGCTCCCTCACCTTCTAAATCATAGCAGATATAGCAGGCTGGGGCTTGCATCAGGGGACAGGACTGTGGAGGTAATCTCGCCATAGCTGTAACCCGTCTTCTCGGACAGAAAGTGCTGCTACATTGTGCTCACATTTGCCCTGCTCATTCCTTCAGTCTCCCTGCAGTCTCTGTCAGTCCTAATGGGTCCATGCTGAACCCCCCCCCTTTCCCTACTGCTGTCATGTGACCACACAGACCTCTGACAGCAGCCCTGCTTCTCTATTCTAGCCTGTTGTACTACACTACTGCATTATAGGGATCTGCAGCTCCATCCAGTGTAGCAGAGTGAGAGGGGATAACTGTCAGTCACCATTTGCTTTGCTACAGCACTAGTGACACAGAAATCTTCCCTATGTGTAATGTCTATTCTAACGCTAACATGTTTTATATAGATATCGAGGAGGCTACAACACTAACGACACAGACAGCTTCCCTTTGTGTAATGTCTATTCTAATGCTAAGTGTATTATATAGATATCAGGCAAGGCTACAAGACTAGTGACACAGACAGCTTCCCTATGTGTAACGTCTATTCTAATGGTAACATGTATTATATAGATATCAGGTGAAGCTACAGCACTAGTGACACAGACAGCTTCCCTTTGTGTAATGTCTATTCTAATGGTGACATGTATTATATAGATATCAGGCAAGGCTACAAGACTAGTGACACAGACAGCTTCCCTATGTGTAACGTCTATTCTAATGCTAACATGTATTATATAGATATCAGGTGAAGCTACAGCACTAGTGACACAGACAGCTTTCTTATGTGTAATGTCTATACTAATGCTAATGTATTATATAGATATCAGGGGATGTTACATCACTAGTGACACATACAGCTTCCCTATGTGTAATGTCTATTCTAATGCTAACATGTATTATATAGCTATCAGGGCAAGCTGCAGCACTAGTGACACAGACAGCTTCCCTTTGTGTAATGTCTATTCTAATGCGAAGTGTATTATATAGATGTCACATGGGCCCATTGAGCATGTATAAGTATTCCTTTAGATACCACTTCCTCTAGTGACACACAATGGGTGAATGGATTCGCGCCAGACTAATAAGTGTAAGTAATGATCTTTGCATAATGTGGTTTTAGATTTGATTGGTAAATGGGTGTATAAGTATCCTGCGAAAAGTGTGACTGAGAAATGTATGTTGGGCTTCTTACTACACACTAGGTCTGTAAATAAATTTATTGCATGTCTTATTGGTCGATATTATGGTTCTACAACTATTTGCTCAGATTATCCATAGATGTTTGAACCTCGAGCATGCCCCGCAGTGGCGGACATATCACTTGTGCAGCCTGTTCAGCTGCACAGGGGCCCAGGCCAATAGAGGGGCCCGCCAGGCTCAGACTGTAAAGTGTCAGCTCAGCATGGCACATGTCTGTAGTTGGCCCACTTAGTCACTGGATGCTGTGCCCGCCGGGGCTGGTTCTCCTCCCCTCCTGCACGCTGCTGCTACTGACAGCTGCTCCTCCTCCTGTACTCCACTGTCCAGCATACCTTGTGTGAGGAGGAGAGAGCATGTGATGGTAGGTGCTGGAGAGATCCTGCAGGGTTATGGCTGCCAGGGACGGGACTGTGAAGAGGAGCAACAGCAGCAGCTCTGACAGTGAGTGATTATTGTCAGTGTGTCTCATTCCTATTAGACCTCCTAAGAATCAGGAATGGGCACTTGGTGGTGTCGTACGTCTGTATGATTTATATTGAGCACTGCTTACATAGGTGTAAGGATGGATTTATTATAACAGTAAATGGATTCAGTGAAACCCCTTATAGGATACGTACTCTGGTCAGCGTAGTTTTTGGTCTTTAGCTCCTGCTGCCTGGACTGAAATTCGAGGCTTTCCACTTGGTACTGCAGATCCTTCTTCTCCTGCTCCAGCGCATCTTCAAATTCAATAAATTTCTGCAAGAGAAAAAATTGTACAAAGAACACTAATCACTCGTCATTTTCTGATCAAAAAAGGAATTTTTAATCCAAATGCACATTGGAGATCTCATTCATGGCGGCTGATCAGGCTGCAGTAGTCTAAGAATATGATTGTCATTAGAGATGAGCGAACCGGGTTCGGGTTCGAGTCCATCTGAACCCGAACGTTCGGCATTTGATTAGCTGGGGCTGCTGAACTTGGATAAAGCTCTAAGGTTGTCTGGAAACATAGATACAGCCAATGACTATATCCATGATTTCCACATAGCCTTAGGGCTTTATCCAACTTCAGCAGCCACCGCTAATCAAATGCCAAAAGTTCGGGTTCGGATGGACTCGAGCATGCTCCAGGTTCGCTCATCTCTAATTGTCATATTACAGCCCCTTTATTCTCATTGTCCCACATTGATCAGGTGTAAAAAGGTGATGAGAGGAATACAGGACACAACCAAAGTAACAACAAACCTTAGACTTTCCAGGAGTTACAAAACTACAATTCCCATCATGCCTGGGAAAGGTTTGGCTGTCCAAGTATGATGAGAATTGTAGTTTTGCAACAGCTGGAGGGCTGAAGGTTCCCTGGCCTATACCATATGTAGCTACAGGAGCTATTCTCCTGTAAAAAAAATACTTTGAGGACTAAGTTACTGTATACATTTGCAGTACAAAATGCCTATGCAACTATATTTCATGTTATGTATACCTCCATATAAAACAGAGGTATAGTAAAAATTGAATAAACGCCTATAAGTGCCCTATTATGGCTCCATACAAATCGTCTGTGTACATGAGGCCTAAAGAACACCAGCGTATTTTTCATTTACGTTTTTTTTTTATTATTATTTTATTTCAAATTAAGCTATAGATCCGCAAAAAAAAAAAAAAAAAAAAGTTTTCTTAATGACCACTAGATGTCAGCAGAACAGACTGGTGGAGCAAATCCTCTTGTTTTACAGCCTGTAGTAAAACTGAAATGTATCACCTTATACTCCCCATTAGGCCCCAGGTACACGTCAGAAAGATCTATTCAGATACTTTTTTTGACCCACAGGGTTCTATTGGGCACGGTCATTCTTCAGAATATTTCCGGAAGGGTGTTCATGCCGGAAAATAGGTTATGTAAATTTTTGTACATGCCATCCACATTCAGAAACTGTCCAGAATTCCGGATATACTGCTTGGCCGCCAGGACCAGTGTCAGCATTCAGGCAAGAGCCACCAGGTGCTGCACCTGGCTATTCAACTGTATGCGCTCCTAATTATTTAAATGCACTGCTGTGTTTGACAGGGCCGGAAGCAAATAGCTCCAGGCCCAGTCAAACACAGCGCCACATGTAAGTGTATCACTCCCCTGGCTGGAGGCCGCATTATGCCTCTGACCACAAGAGGCCGCTCTCCCCCCAGTGCTGCAGCGTACCAGTGACATCACTCATGTGCTTGCAGTGCAGGAAGAGAGCGGAAGAATCCAGAGCAGAGCAGAACTGCAGTAGGTGAGTATGACTTTTTTTTTTCACCTCAGTTTTTATGGGCAGGAAATACTTACCTTTTCCTGAAGCCCCCAGAAAGGCTTCCTGATCAGTATTTCCTGACTGTAAAAACGGCCACACACGTGTATGGTGACTTAGGTTGACGGTTAGGATTTCGTACTGCTGGAGCCTAGATAAGAAGGCATCCACAAAGACACTGACACCCAGATACATAAAAAATCCAGATGGAATCACTAAGGGGCCCCTGTGTCCTAATGTCTGGGGGACACATATCAATGCTGTCACTCATGGAGGTTGGCAGGATAAAGCAGAGTGACATGTGACTTGTTCTTGACATGTGCTGAGACTCTACTTCCCCTCTTAAACCACTACTTAGCGGTAATAGTTTTCGCTATTGAACGCCTGTCGATCAGCAGGTCCACTAATATCACTGCGCTTTCCAGCTATAACCGTAAACGTAAGTACATTGATTTTTATGGGACTGAATGAACTTGGGCATTGATTTGCCCTGAAGGCCATTGCTTACGCTCCGCTAGATCTTGACTTTCTATTTGATCATATCACTCCTGCCTCATCTCATCTAATCTGATACTCTGTTTTACGGCCTCAGAAGAGCTGTCGAGGATTAGAGAAACATGGCTTTCTTCCAGAAACAGCGCCATCCCTGTCTAATGGTTATGTATAGTACCGCAGTTACATGAACGGGGCTGAGCTGTGATACCTGGGGACATCTGTGACTATTCTTGTAAGAAAGCAGCCACGATAGATAGATAGATAGATAGATAGATAGATAGATAGATAGATAGATAGATAGATAGATAGATAGATTTGTACGAACCCCAATTCTTGGCATTTGACTCCTAGCAGCCGGAGAAGTTGGATGCGGCCCTAGGGAGTCCTGTAAAACATGAATACAGCCTACGGCCTGTGTCTGTGTCCATGTTTCCCAGGATTCACTGAGGCTACAACCAATTTCTCCAGTCACCAGGAGTCAAATGCAGAGAGTTCGGGTTTGGAAAAACCCAAACTTACTGTAAGTTTGCTCATCTCTAGTGCCTGGCCATATCCAGCCTGCCTGCGGCCACTGGAAATAGCGAGGGACCAATATCAGACAGCTGTATTGCACAATTTGCATAACGCTGCGCTGATAATGTAATTTCCAAATTTCCAAGAGAGCTAAGAAAGAATATAATGTCCGCTCCTTCAAGTGGATAGAGACAAGAGGTCAGCCACGTGTCAATGCTGCGTTCATCAGAAAGAGTGGCCATGCTGACTCCAGCCCCTGGGGCTTCAATATTATCGCATCTCCCATTTATGTCAACAGGACATTGCATAACACCGCCAACATGGCTGTTTTCGGGGCCTGACCTTTTCTGCCAGCTGCAAACAGGCTGGAGATTTGTGGACAAACCCTTAAAGGAGAAGTCCAGTGATAATTTTTATTAAAGTACTGTATTGCCCCCAAAAGTTATACAAATCTCCAATACACACTTATTACGGGAAATGCTTATAAAGTGCTTTTTTCCCTGCACTTACTACTGCATCAAGGCTTCACTTCCTGGATAACATGGTGATGTCACTTCCTGGATAACATGGTGATGTCACTTCCTGGATAACATGGTGATGTCACTTCCTGGATAAAATGGTGATATCACTTCCTGGATAACATGGTGATGTCATTCCTGGATACCAACGTGATGTCACTTCCTGGATAACATGGTGATGTCACTTCCTGGATAACATGGTGATGTCACTTCCTGGATAACATGGTGATGTCACTTCCTGGATACTATGGTGATGTCACTTCCTGGATAACATGGTGATGTCACGACCCAACTCCCAGAGCTGGGTGGGCTGTGGCTGCTGGGGAGGATGATGGCAGAGGGATGCTCAGTGTCCCTCCAGTGCCCTGAGTCCCTCAGTGTCCCTCTGCCATCATCCTCTCCAGCAGCCACAGCCTGCACAGCTCCGGGAGTCGGGTCGTGACATCAACATGTTATCCAGGAAGTGACATCACCATGTTATCCAGGAAGTGACATCACCATGTTATCCAGGAAGTGACATCACCATGTTATCCAGGAAGTGACATCAGCATTTTATCCAGGAAGTGACATCACCATGTTATCCAGGAAGTGACATCACCATGTTATCCAGGAAGTGACATCACCATGTTATCCAGGAAGTGAAGCCTTGATGCAGTAGTAAGTGCAGGGAAAAAAGCACTTTATAAGCATTTCCCGTAATAAGTGTGTATTGGGGATTTGTATAACTTTTGGGGGGCAATACAATACTTTAATAAAAATTCTCGCGGGACAATCGCAATGCTTCTTTCTATATGAAACCCACATGGTGTCACTTTAGAAAATCTGGCTCCCAATTAGGCTGGGTTCACAGCGCGTTTTTTTGCAGTCTTTTTTTTTTTTTCAAAATCATGATGAAAAAACAGATGCATTTGTGTGCATCTGTTTTGATCCGTTTCCCCATTGACTTCCATTATAAAAAAAATTGATCAAAATTCAACGTTTCACGTTTTTCAGTACTCTAAAAAACTCTGATCTGATTTTTTTTTATCCTTTTTTTTTTTTTAATAAAGAAAGTAAATGGAAAAACGGATGCGCACAAATACATTCGTTTTTTTGTTTGTTTATTTTCCGGCTTTTTTTTTTTTTTTTTTTAAAAACAAAACGGACTGCGAAAATGCAGTGTGAAGCGAGCCTTACTAAAGTAATGGGGAAACGTGAAACAAAAAAAAGAAACACCACTTCCTTTCTACACAGTCGACCTCTGAAGTTCCCACTGAAAGCAGCGACTCAGCAGAGGGTTCTGCCTGTGTGAACGTACACTTACACTTAAAGGAGCTAGAACTACAATGGAAGCTGCTGTACTGGTGTCTCCATATAACTTCCACTACATTACCTTGTGGAAATTACCATCCACACATCCCACAGTATACAGTAGGAGGAAGCAGCCAGTGCAGAATCCCCTATGGGAGGGATAATGCGCACAGAGGTAATATTACCTGCCCCCTATTAATAATTCACAATGTGAACGCGCACCACAGCTGCTTCCTCCAGGCGCTTTATACAGAGCAGCCCTCAGCCACCCGATGCCATTATTAACCTCTTCTCCACCATCAGGAATATATCTCCGTGCCTGGTCAATGAGCATCCTGCTCTATGTACAACTGTAGATTAGCCTGGATGGATACCTATCACCTACCATGTGTTCCCGTATTATAAAAGGTAGCAGAGGGGCCCCCTAACTTGGACTGGGGTATTGGGGGCCCACCAGAGGAAAGGATCCTGGGGGCCCACCAATGAAGAACCAGTTAGAAACAACATGTCAGTCAGTGTTTGTGCAGGTTCTAAGGCTGGGGGCCCACCGAAGGATCCTCTGGTCCTCTGATGGGCCAGTCCGACCCTGACTGTGTTCACACGTCATGGTTTTCCACTTGCAATTATTGAATACAAAGTCATCCCCCTCCAGATCAGTATACAAGGAGTAAGCTCTATTACCAAATATCTTTTATTTTTAATAAAAAAAAAAAAATCATATTAAATAAAAAAAAAAAAAAAAGATTAATACTTTATGTATATCATATACACAATAATTTATGCATGTCATATACATATACCTAAATATCTCACCTCCCACTGAGGGAAGAAGAGGGTAAGAAAAAAAAACACTATTCTTATTTTCTGTATTAAACTTATTTATATCTTTTCTCATATAACTAAACACGACATTTTAAATTCTTAAAGGGGCCACACTGTCCCGTATTCAGTCACACAGCTGATGATTTAGAACACACTTTTGCTTGCGTTGTTCAGATGAGCAGTGACCTCTCTAATCTACCCGATGGATAGCGGATGAGTAGATGAAATGGTCGCTGCCATCTAAACATCATACAACATCCATCACGACCAATACTCAGAGAGGGCAGCTACTTAAAGGGGCTACCACAGGGTCTGCAGTCAACGGACATCTCCATCACCATTAGTCATCTTTAATGTGTAGCCTCAAGCTGTTGACCATGCAACAAGCGGCAGGCGGCAGCCATTCATTACCCACAGATGGCAGGCAGCGCTGGCACTCTTCTCGCATCAAGTCGACCCCTTTAATTTATTTCTTACCATGCCACGGTGCAAATGTGCAATTCAATCCAATTCCCTTATGCCCAAGCTAAAAATTGAATTTTCATTTCTTGCGGGGGATGATAAATGGAACGCCGGTTGGGTTCAGACATTTCCATCTTGGAGAACTGAAAGAACTATTATGACCTTGAAGACTGTCACAGTGTCAGAAAACTTCCTGACTGATACACTGTACCAGAATGTATGCAGAATGTGAACATGCACAGTGTACATCCCCCCCCCCCTTTGACCTACCAAAATGTTACATACAGCAGATCCCCTGCTTAGAAGCTGGAAGATAGTATAACTGCAGAATCAGACTACACAGGGTTTGTTTGTAGTCTGTAACCATGGAGACACACAGAAATATTTATAATTATAAGTATTTACCTAGTGGCTTTATTTTCTATGTTAGATCCAAATAAAAATGGGTTGAAAAAGAGGTAAATATTCATTTTCACAGCCAGGAAAGAGGGACTGAATTAATGATCTTTGCAACACAGAGCAGGCAATGTTTACCAGGATACAGCCTTGCAGATGCAATGCAAATAAAACCTGGGTTCACGCTGAGTGTTGTTTTTAGTTTTAAAAATATAAGTCAATAGAAAATGGATTCTACTGCATGGCATGCAGCAGAATATGCTTTTAACATCTGTTGAACACATATATTTTTATTCTTCAGGCCAGGGAGTGCCAAAAATGCAGGAGGTGTGCTCCTCATAGTACATTAGGAACATTTTAGTCTAGTGTTGTTTGGCTTAAATTAGTATTCCTAATTTTTTTTCTGTGTAATTATCTGTCTGGGATAAAAAAAAAAAAAAAAATTACTCACCTTCCCCCAATGCATGTCCTTTTGTTCAGCAAAGATTTGGCACAGGAAGTCAGGATAATACTGCAGCAACTGATTGGCTAGGCAGCCACTTCCCTGTGCTGACTGATAGCATGAAATGCTGAGCATTGGGATTGGGCTCCGTCGGAAAAGTAATTCAAGAGGGCAGGGAATCAGTAAGAAGTGAGTACACTTTTTATTTTCTTTAATATCCAAGAGTAAGTGACTTGCTTGTAAAAAAAAAAAAAAGTAGTCCTCAGAATACCCCTTTAAATTTTGGTTGAGCATGTATGCTGCGGCCTCATTCACTTGCTATGGGACTACTATAGATAGTGCTGTACAGCTCTAGCCCCATAGCAGGCGAATACAAAGGCAGCATGCATGCTTGACCACCAGTGAACAAGGGACCGCATTCTCATGATCAGCGGGGGCCCAGCAGTCTTCCCCCCACCGATCAAATATTTATCACCTTTTCTTTGGATAGTGGAGAACGTATAATTTTGGGATAACCCCTTTAAGCAGCAAACAGGAACAGTGGAGATTAGGCAGACTGGCCATTCGGCAGCTGAATGACGTCCCCTGTGGGAGCTGTAATGGGCGCTATTACCCTCTAAGACAGGAGACAGATTACTGCATACACCATTTAACCCCTTGACAGATGAGGACAACCCAAGGACTAATATTCGATATATTACATGAAATGATGAAAAAAAATGGGGCTTTAAATAAACTTGTATATAATTTTCTCTCTGGATTCTGATGCGTCTGGCTCGGGCCTTGTATACTGAAAGGATCAACAATATAATAAAGACCAAACCAAGCCCGTAGAGTCTCTGGGGACTGATCCACCGACCTTCCTGCACTATGACATCATTGCTCACATTAACCCCTTCAGCCCCAGAACGCTCCACATGATGACCCATTGTCCACGTACATTCTCCTAGCTAGACCATGATGCATTGTGGCTTTTAACTGCAAACCAGATCCATATACAGTAATAGACTGTGAGAGTAACCAGATCTCCCTATAGAGACAGCAATCCTCCCACCAAGGAACAATAGATGTATGTCCGTAATGCGCACATTAAGCACATGATAATCCCCATCAGGAAATTTTATGTAAATTCGGGGATTAATACGTAAATATAACATTTTATTTAAAAAAAAGTTACCAACATTAACGTAAAAAACAGCAAAAACATCTAATATTAAAGGATAAGTACGCTTTTCATTGAATCAGGGCATCTAATATAAAAAGATAAAGCAACCTTGCTTACAGTGTTGAAGAAAACATAGTCTAAATTTCGATGCCTGTCTCCATGGCAACAGACTACAAACCAGTGTTGTGTAGTCTGACCTTGCTGTTATATATATTACACCTACTGCCCATATAATGTAGCTCTTTGAGCCTCCGATTGTATACAGAGGCCCTGTAAGGTGGCCCGAAGAGTCTCTCATTGGATCCCTGTGTCATGCTCCACCCCCTAAGGGTCATTACATAACATAGCAGTTCTGTATCCATGTACAGAATATTGCCCCAACGTCCAGTTTCAGGCCCCGTTTCTACCCCCATCATCCAACATGTAGACTTTTGCTTATGAGATGCAATTATATAATTTGTAGCGGCATCATGAGAAATTGCCACCTTGCAAAATACTCCATCAAATGAGTCCGAGCCTTACAATGATACAGCATGCATATATATTGCTCCTGGCTTCTGTGCCTGTCTAAACCACTTATCCCATCACATTCGCCTAGTTTTTCCTATTCTAAATTATTATAGATGAGTATACTGGTTAAGAAAAATGTCTCTACAGCAATGATACACAGCCGGTCCACCACCACTGCTTCTGCCGGTCACACTGTCACCCTATTGTCAGCCATATTAGCTCTCATGGAACCTTGTCAACTGGCAGGGCTACAACTAGAAAGGGATGGGCCCCATAGCAGTGTAGCATCCCACTGTAAGTAATCCCCCTGTTTGTTAGCCCTTCGCCCAGTAGATAGTATATGTTAGGCATCCGCCCCAGTAGATAGTGCCCCCATGGTAGACATCTCTCCTAGTGGCCCCCATGGTAGACATCTTACCTGGTTTTCCCTTCTGTAGATAGTGTCTCCCAAAATAAACATCTCCCCTAGTATCCTGCCACCCCCCCACCCCCCAGTACATAGTGTCCCCCATGGTAGGCATCTCCCTTAGTAGTATGATGACAGTTCAGGAGGCCCACTGTATTACAGGGATGCCCCATAGCAGTCGCTATGGCTGCTATGGTGGTTGTTACGCTCCTTACATCCGGTCATTCTTGCTTGTTCTTTGTCTATAGAGACACACGAGCTGCTGTGAGCACCTACATGTTTAATAACTTGTCCATAAGGGATGTGTCAGGAAGTCCAGAGTCAGAAAGGAAAGAAACAGCAGCAGCACCAAAGGACAACGTTATAATATGCACTGACCTTCTGCTGAGAAGCTAAGGGGAGAGGGAGATTACGCTGAATAACTGAGAACATATAGCAGTCTGTATACACAAGATACAGCTGCCCAAAGCTTTGTGGCAGAGATAAGATGGAAGCCTTGGTTTACCTTTCAGGAACAGTGTGTATTACCTTCAGCAGACAGACTGCTGCATGCAGGTACACAGCCCAGGCTTTCTCAGACTCCTTCCGGCAAGCTGCAAGCACATTCTAAGCCCTGCCCCAACTTCCTGTAATTTGTCCTGATCTATATGTTACTAGAGACAGATTGACCCTGACAACAAGCTGGAGACAGCAGATTGCAAACAAGCAAGACACCTAGTGTCAAGGACTTTAGGGTTGTTTTTCTGGGGCAAGAACTTATTTTTGGTAAATAAACTGATAAACAAACATGTTGAGAATCACATTGGCCATCAAATGACAGAAAATGGTTTGGAAAAAAGCAGCACCAATTTAAAGGCATAGTAAGGTGAATGAAGGGGATAAGGTAATTTATTGCCATACAAGGTAGCTACCTATAGGAGGCGCTATATACTTATTTCGGGAGGAGAGCTTATTTACATAGGTCAGATATACACTATAATAATATCGTATACAGTGGAACCTTGGTTTAAGAGTAACTTGGTTTAAGAGCGTTTTGCAAGAAGAGCTCACAGTTTTTCAAAATTGTAACTTGGTGTAAGAGTATTGCTTTGGTTTAAGAGCTCCCTGTGCTGTGTGGGAGCGCGAGTGGGGGAGGGGCATGGTCTGCATAGCGGGGTCTACAGCACTGTACTCTGACCCAGGAAGTCTCCCTCACCTTCCAAATCATGGCAGATTCACTTCAGGCTGGGACTTACATCAGAGGACAGGACTGTGGAGGTAATCTCTCCATAGCTGTGTAACCCCTCTCTCCCCGGACAGAGAGTGCTGCATGTATGTGCCCACATCTGTCCTGCTCATTCCTTCATGCTCCCTGCAGTCTCTGTCCGCCCTTGTGTTTCCCATCCTCTCCATTACTGTACAGTAACTTATAATATCACATATTCTGCCGTTTCTAAATGTTTGTTTCATCTGTTTTACATGTTATTCAGAATAATAAATCATTATTTTTGGGGTGTGGAACCAATTGTCTGCATTTTAATTATTTCTTATAGGAAAATTTGCTTTGGTTTAAGAGTGGATTTAGATTACAAGTGCCGTCCCGGAACGAATTATGCTCCTAATCCAAGGCACCACAGTAATTTCTCTATAGTTGGTGTGTACTATTATAATATGCTGAAATTATCCTAATATGTCATTGAGTCCTGGCACCCGTCACTGATGTCTAATGCAGCAGCAGGGGGTCTATGGGGGCTGCACTCCCCTATCGCTCCACACTGGAAGGATTCTGTACAGTTTTCTACACAGACACAGAAAAATCTGAATGTTAATGAGAATAAAGCCAACTCTCATTTGCATAATACTCACTCCGGGACTACGATTTATGTAAAGCTCCTATCCAGCCAAACACAGAGAACTGAGAGAACACAGATAGACTGGGTCACCAGACTATAAGGGACGCAGAAGAGACAGTCACACCTGGGCCCTAGTGTCTTGGGGGCCCAACTGACCTTCTGACACATAAGAAGAGATTAGTATTATACATGACACATGGTAGGTGGGGGCAGAAGATATATATATATATATATATATATATATATATACATACAATATATATATATACAATATATATATATATATATATATATATAGGCTCTGTAGTTAAAAAAAAAAAAAAAGATGCCCGACCCCTAAAAAGATCCAGTGACGTTCCATTGGAGAATCCATATTTTTCTGCAGATCTGTATTTTTACTGCGGACGTTATGGATGTAACATTCTGCAAAAATTGCGTATCCCATGAATTTCTATCGGCTTATCTGTTGCGCAGTTATGGTCAGTACTAGGACATGTCCTTTTTTTAAATAATTTTTTTGCGGTATGAATTGTAGATCCGTAAAAATAAGGATAGTGTGACTAGCGCTATAGAAATCAATGGGCGCCGATTTTGTCCGCAAATTATGGAACGTGTTAGTAAGGCCTAAGGGCCCTATTACACGGGAGGATTATCGTGCAAAAAAACGTTATACCGTTTGAATTTAAGCGATAATCTTTCTGGGTGTATGCTAGCAATAGTCAAACAACTAACAGAAATTTGTTCATATGTCGTTGATCGCATCTTTTGAGCTGACCATAGAATTATTGTTAATCATTTCTGGCAAATCTTTCAGGGTATTTACACGTACAGTGGTGCCTTGGATTACGAGCATAATTCTTTCCGGGACCGTGCTTGTAATCCAAATCCACTCTTAAACCAAAGCAAATTTTTCTATAAGAAATCATAGAAATGCAGACAATTGGTTTCAGACAAAAATAATGATTATTATTCTGAATAACACATAGAGCAGATGAAACAAACATTCAGAAACAGCAGAATCTGTAATATTATTAGTTACTGTACAGTAATGGAGAGAATGGGAAACACAAGGGCGGACAGAGACTGCAGGGGGTATGAAGGAAGGAGCAGGGCAGATGTGGGCACATACATACAGCACTCTCTGTCCAGGGAGAGAGGGGTTACAGCTATGGAGAGATTACCTCCACAGTCCTGTCCCCTGATGTGAGCCCCAGCCTGAAGTGGATCTGCTATGATTTGGAAGGTGAGGGGGACTTCCTGGGTCAGAGTACTGTGCTGTAGACCCCGCTATGCAGACCATGCCCCTCCTCCACTCCTCCTCCCACCCAGTACAGGGAACTCTTAAACCAAAGCAATGCTCTTAAATCAAGTCATAATTTAGAAAAACTGTGAGCTCTTAAACCAGAATGCACTTAAACCAAGTTACTCTTAAACCAAGGTTCCACTGTAGTTCGTTATTACTATTGCTTGTATATGAGAGTATACGAACGATTGTAATTGCAATCATAACTATCGGCTATTGTTCTGTGTACCTTATATTAGTGTTCTCCAACATGTGGTTCTTTAGCTGGTGCAAAACTACAACTCCCAGAATGCCCTATGGCTTTATATTTTGTTGTAGGACAATCACTGGAAAATTCTTGTGCTACACATTGTAATCCTACAGTTGTTACAGAGCACATTACAAGGGAATGTTCACACGTGGCAGATTTGTTACAGATATTTCTGCAGCTGTAAATTTGTTCCATACATGTGAATAGGGTTGATCTGCAGCAGCTGCACGGATGTCCAGATGAATGGGGCGGTCATAGAACGTCTCCTTATTCGCATAACTCTGGCTTGGTGGTTGCAAAACTACAACTCCCAGCATGCTTAGACGGCCAACTGCACGGGTTGGAGACTACTATTCTACAGACTACATATTGGGTGCAGTCTACATTCATAAAACAGTGTGTATTGCCTTATGTTAAAGCCACTCTGTACCCACAATCTGACACCCCCCCCCCCCCAAACCGCTTGTACCGTCGGATAGCTGCTTTTAATCTAACATCTGTCCTGGGGTCCGTTCGGCAGATGATGCAGTTATTGTCCTAAAAAAAAAATTTTAAACTTGCAGTCCCATGCCAAACGGGTGTATCTGTGCCCTAACTATACACCACCCCTCCGTCTCTCCTCCCCACCCTCTTCATCGTTAGGAATGCCACTGAAACATTTACTCTTGTCTGAACATTGCACAGGTCCTTTACAATCCAGCCCATGTTCAGTATTCACACAGGTGAGGAAAAGGAGGCAATCTTCCTGGAGCATTCCTAATGATGAGGAGGGCGGGGAAGAGGGACGGAGGGGTGGTGCCAGCCTAATGCATACACAATCTAGGCCACGCCCGTAGGGCATGGGGCTGCCAGTTTAAAAGATGTTTTTTAGGGCAATAACTGCATCACCTGCCAAACGGACCCCAGGACAGATCTTGGATTAATAGCAGCTATCCGAAGGTACAAGCAGTTTTGGGGGTCAGATTGTGGATACAGAGTCGCTTTAAGAGATTACAGAGGATATGCCATTAAATATACTTAGGCCTCTCTGGCAATCACTTGAGCCCCACCACCATCACCAATTGCAAGGGAACGTTTTTCAAAAGCACTGTAATAATACATAGTGCCGGGGGACATAATAATACAAGGCCAGGCTGGATCCAACTGCCAATACTATCTAAATATTACGGGTCGGGGGTCTATTGCATATGGATAGTGGTTGCCATCAGAACATAACTTTGTCAATTGTTTGGGAAGGCTTGGAAAGACATAGCTGTTCTCTTTTAAAAATAGTGCCATACCTGTCCATGGGTTGTGTCTGATATTGCATCTCAGTTACATAAGAGATATGCTCCAAAACCATACACAACCTGTGGACAGAGGTGGCGCTGTTTTTGGAACAAAAAATAACCATGTCCTTTTAATGTTGTACAGCCTCCTTAAAGGGGGCAAAATATAAAAGTTAGTAAATTGCCTCAATAAATAACTAGATTCCCAACCGCCCCCCTGCTGCTTCTGCTGTGGGATCCTCCGGTTCTGCCAGGTTCTGATGACATCCTGATCCCCTGCTCAGCCAATCAAAGAGCAGGATGTCATTGATAGCTGTTAGTATGGAAGTGCAGCAGGTACCGGAAGATCCCACAGCAGGAGTAGCAGGGGACGAAGGGAGCTACATATGAAACCCCTTTAACCATTGTTTTTTTTTAAAGGGGGATTCCATGTTTAGCTACCTCCTGAAAAAAAGACCTCTGAGTTCATATCTAATGGGGATCTGGGTGACACACTTGAGCCCCTTTCACTTTGATATAAGAAATTTTCCCACATGACTTCCTCGAAAGGATCACTGAGGCTTTGCTCACAATGGGCCGTATACCTCTGACCTCTAGGAGTATATGTCAGACATTGGCTGCTATATAAAACCTCCAAAAATGACCAGAGCAGAGGAGTGATGGCGCCGGGTGATGCACTTGGACCCCTCCAGCTCCACATAACAAAGGCTATGCTCACAGTGGGACGTATAGTCATGCAGTAGCCTATGTCCACCATTGGCCACAATGATGTCCAGTAAACCATACAGTGTTTTCTTGTATCTCATCACTGTATAGAAAACAATACCTTCCTATATGGTAAAAAAAATCCACACACCCCTCACTGGAGGCTAAAAGGTCACCATCTTGGCCTCTCTTGGGACAATAAGGAGGCTATGGCTATGTTCGGTGTACATATTGCGTTCACTAAACTCAGTGTGAACATAGCCAGACTCCAACCTCAGGCCGGGTTCACACTACGGAACTACGTGTCACTTCTTTCGGCGGAATGCGGAATCCGCCCGTGCATAGAATGGTGTCTATGGCACAGGTGGAGAGGCGCACGGTCGTGAACGGGTACGAGCTACGGAATCCGCCGGAAATTCTCTGCTCGGGTTCAGTAGTGTGAACCCGGCCTAACAATGTCCCCTATAAGGAACCAATACATTGTGCTTTTTGGTAACAGAAAGAGGACACAACAGCGTTACCCATAGCAACCAGACACCAGAAGTCTCATTGGTTGCCAATGGCAACAACCCCAATTGTTCCCTCAACCCATTTCTATAAATGAGGTCCCACAGTGTCTCGTATGTGATTTCTCTATAGGAGGAGATACTGTAACATTGAAATCCCCCTTGCACTGGATGTAGAAGTCCTTATATAATAGGGATGGGGAACTTTCGGCCCTCCGGCTGTTGCAAAACTACAATTCCCATGTAGTTTTGCAACAGCCGGAGGTTCCCCATCCCTTCTATATAAAGACTATAAAGCTCTGATGCCATTAACAGTCATATCCTAAATCAATGTGATATCCAGGCACCAGAACAGAGTGCTAGCTCTTGGCCCTAGCAAAGACAATGAATGACCCCAGCACCTACCTCCTCGGCCTGCTTCCTGAGGGCCTTCTCCCGCTCATATTGAGTCAGTAACTGTTCATTATCCTCCTTCAGGAGCTCCAACTCCACCTCATGTTCTTGGTTCTCCGTCAAGACGGCGTCAAGGTTCTCCAGGACGTTGACCACCAGCGGCATCAGCTCCTTCACCACCTCCTCATCGTAACATTGGATCAGGCGCTCAAATTCTCTGTAGATGCTGTTGGCCAACCCCGACACCCGTTCTGACATAACCGACCCCGAACAGTAGTCGTCCTGGTAGACCACCCCATCGTCGATCTGTATCTCCATCATCTTGAAGGGGTTTTTCTTTGACTCCACAGGCAGCTATGGAATTGGGCTACTAACTAGAATCAATGGCTACTAGGACTACCCTTTCCGGGTAGGAATCAGACGCATTGACTTTGTCTTGGTTACGAGTAATATATAGGCTGGTAATGATGGTGTCTTGGTCCCTACATCAAAGCTAGATACCTGGATGCAAGAACATTATTTACATGGATTGTGTATGCACCCAGGGCTCGGGCCTTCTGTCCCCTCCGTGTGGGTTCCTATCGGTGCCAATGCAATGCAGCACCAGTCTCCATCTGCAGAAATAAGAATGACTTCAGTGCCCAGGCCGCTCGTATCACCCCGGATGGATCTCTCCTAACGTCCTATCTGAGTCACCATTATGGCCCTGCCGACCGGCAATTGCAGATTGGAGATGACGAGGAGGATGACAGCTTTGCCTCTCAAGATATATTCTCTATATAGTACCTATATATATCGACTCGAGATCCTTAGCTTACAAGAACAGGAATCCTTCGGGAAGCCTTACTATATACATATATATCCCCCAGCATCAGTAGGGATATACTATATTGCTGATGAGCACTAATCTATAGGGGGATCTCCTCCATCCTAAAGATGGCCAGATCTCGGCCAAGAAAAATGCATTTCGCCTGCTACTCTATAGGATCTATGCACCTGATTCCTTCCTCCCTCCCCCACCCTGCAAGGATACCCTGGGTGACAACTGATTTCGCCGGCTAATATGGATTGAACACACCTGTGTTAGTCGTGGGGTGATCCTTAATGTTGATGATGCTCCCCTACTTGGATGTCAGAGGAACCCCTCCATGTCATTATAGAGGTGGTGATGATGATGATGATGGTGCTAGCAGACAGAGGCACCTCCCAGCTCTGCTGTAAGTGTGGGAATAGGAGGCAGGCAGCTCTCTCCCCCTCCCTGCCCTGACAATCTGACGTCAGGCTGTCTGCATTATGGGTAAAGAATACAGCTGATTCACTCCCTGCTGCCAACCATCGCCTGCAATGCAAACCAATAGCCTGCTGGACCACAATACAGGAGGAGGCGGGAGGAGGGGGGGAGCGAGCTGCTGGCTTATTACATGATGCTATCTAATAGGATGTGAGCTGCTGAGCAATGGCGTCACAAGTGAGATAGTGGACGGGGCTCGTCGTGGGTGCTGGCCATTATCTATGGCATCCTGTGCGGCAAACTTTGCGAGAAATGGATTTTATTGAAACTTTCTCTTAAAATAAATTGCATTTCCATTCATAATGGTCCGTTTACACAAAGCGATAATTCGCCCACTTAATCGTTTAACGATTTTGAAGCAACAATTCAGGTTTTTATAACAATCATCGTTTAGATGAATGAATCGTTGGAAAAATCGTTAGAAAAATAGTTTTAAAGATCGTTTAAGCCCATCTCACACGTAGGGTGAATCTTTGAAAGACTGTTTACAGGAAGCGATCTGCGATTTTTTTGCGAATGACGATTTGAGAACGTGTTGAAAGATCACAATGAACGATTTCTCGCTCGTCGCTTGATTATCACTCATTGATCGTTATTGCGAAAATTCGAGCGATTATCGTTCCGTGTAAACGCACCATAGGGCAGATCTATAGTACACTGGCGTTTTTCAGTGTGTTTGTAGTTTTTTTTAAATCGCAGCATTACCCCCCTCCCCCCCCATAAATATTGGTGTTTAGACTTCTATAGGGGGTATTGGTGTTTTTTTAGGCGTTTTTCCTCGTTCCTTCAATACAAAACCTGGAATCACATGATAAAGAATCACATGACTGGTACTGAAAAAAAACAACAACACAGGAGATAAAATGTGAGGTATAAAAAAACGCCTAGAATTTACATTATAGGAGAACTCAGGTGGATTATAAAAGCAGACGGGGAAATTGATTACAAGTAGTAACTTACCTCTCCCCGTGCCTGCGGTGAGAGGTGGGGCCGGGATCTCCAATGCTGACACCTCACGACCCGGCTGATGGGCTGGACGCTCAGCCTGTCAGAGATTCGGGTGGGACGTCATCACAACCCCAAGGAAAATGCTTTCTGGCAGGGGTCCTGCTGCTCAGCATAGGCACGGGGAGAGGTAAGTTACTACTTGTAATCAAGTAATCTCTCCTTTAGGGTGTGTTCACACGTAACGTATTTGCAGCGGATTTCTCGCTGTGGATCCCTGCCCTGTACAATATGGGCAGACAAACTCGCCGTGGGATGCACATCCCGCAGCCTGCCCCGTTAACCCCCCGGCCAGCGGAACCTATACTTGACCTTCTCCACGCTCCGGCTTGCTTCGGGGCTCCCGGCACGTACCGCTCGGCCAATCAGTGCGCTGCCCCACCGCAGCACACTGATTGGCTGAGCGGGACGTGGAGACATCGGGAGCCCCGAAGCAAGACGGAGCGGGGAGCAGGTGAAGTGTAGGCTCTGGCGGCCGGAGGGTTAACGGGGCAGGCTGCGGACATACAGCGGGATGTGCATCCCGCGGCAAGTTTGTCTGCCCATATTGTACAGGGATCCGCAGCAGATCTGGCTGCGAATTTGCAGCGAGAAATCTCCGCTGCGGATCTGTTACGTGTTAACGCACCCTAAAAATGAGGAAAACCTATAAATACTGCCCTGTGACTTTTTTTTTAAACCCAAAAAGACATTGGGGGAGATTTATCAAACATGGTGTAAAGTGAAACTGGCTCAGTTACCCCTAGCAACCAATCAAATTCCACTTTTCATTTTCCACAGAATCTGGTGGAATCTGATTGGTTGCTAGGGGCAACTGAGCCAGTTTCACTTTACACCTTGTTTAATAAATCCCCCCCCCCCATTGTGCAAAATTTGTAAGGGAAGCCTAAAGGGGGCATTCACATGTTCCGTAATTACGGTCTGTGCACGGACGATGTGCTATGGAACGGAATTCGGAACTCCCAGTATCATCATTCATTATGATTCCGGGAGCTCCAAAACTGTTTAAAACCTTTGCGCTTTTGTGCGTCTGTGTCAAAAACTACACCAGAGAGAGGCTATGTCCACACAACGTATTAAAAAAAGGCGTCCGCTTTTTCTATGAAAAAAGACTTCCGATTTAACTGACTGCAATGCATTCAAGTCATTGGAATAAAGGACGTTCAATGCACAGTGTATTAAATAAGGGACGTCATTTTAAAATTTATAAACGGCCAAGAAAAAACGTAGCCAGACAGTGTATGTCACATAACGCCAGGCACACCAATTAATTCTGCCAAATATAATCTTTACTATTATACATAATATACAAAAAGCAGAGCCCTAACCCTCTAAAAACACTAAAGTTTCCGTATTTTTCTGTATTTGGTGTGTATTACATGCCAACATTGTCATTTGCTCCATGTATTTTTCATGCACGCATCTTAAATGGTGACGCAGGATGCAGATTATTCAGCATCCAGAATATTTTGACTACATTTCTTGCAAAAACAGCGCCACCTCTGTCCTCAGGTTGTGTGTGGTATTACAATTCATCCCCATTCACTTTAATGGAATTGAGCTCCAAAACTTACACCCAAACTGAAGACAAGAGCGACGCTGTTTCTGAAAGAAATCAGACATGTTTATCCAAGCCTGGACAACCCCTTTAAATATAAATGATATTGCACAAGGTTCTGTACTGGCTTCCTAGTCTTGAATGGAAACCTTCCATGTGCAAGCTGTTTCTGAAAGAAAGTGGTCATGTTTTTCTAATCCTGGATAACCCCTTAGGGTGATAAGTTTCTGGCTGCGACAGGAGTCATGTGATCAAGGATGGCTGTGTCACACTGTGTGGTCAGTGAAACAGCGCCACTGTTGTGCTCAGGTTGTTTGTGGTATTGCAGCCCAATTCCTTCGATGTGAAAGGAGGTGAGTGTGTGGCTCATACTGTTACTGAAAAAAAAAACCTGCACCAAGACCAATCTTACCAAATATCACAACTGCAGCACCAAGACCACCATGACTTTTTTTCTTCTAGAGCCAAATCTCAATGGCCAATTATATTGTAGCTGTGATTTGGCTGAAAAAAACCCCAACATGGTGGTCAGTGCTGGGCGATAACCATCTGCTATACGCGGTCAAAGTTCCACCAAAGTAGGATTATGGATGGGGCTGTATTGTCTTAAAGGGGTTATCCAGCGCTACAAAAACATGGCCACTTTCCCCCTACTGTTGTCTCCAGATTGGATGGGGTTTTGAAACTCAGTTCCATTGAAGTAAATGGAGCTTAATTGCAAACTGCACCTGAACTGGAGACAACAGTAGGGGGAAAAGTGCCCATGTTTTTGTGGCGCTGGATAACCCCTTTAAGGCGACCACACTGACACTTGTCATTAAATGCGATGGCGCATGAGATCTTCGCCTCATCAGTCCAGTAATTCTCTCCTCCATCGCCCCAGTGGGGTTGGTTATAGATTAGGGATAACCCTATGGTAGAGCAGGTAAGCAAGCCACAGAATGAGGTCTCCCATTGGCCTTCCCTCCATGGCAACTCTGCACATGTGGTTACGCAGTATAAAAAGTTGGAGCAACCATAAGATCCCCCTTTCTCTCCCTGTGGCGGCCTCCCCCCACTAAATGGTTCCCCCACCCATAAGGTGAGGTAACCTATGGATCCTCAGGGGCTTGGTCCATCTTAAGGGTGGGTTCATACTGAGGAATTCTCGCGGATATTGTCCGCGGAATTCCGCAGTATGTCCTCGTGCTTTTCCGCCGGCCGAATTGACATGTCACTTCTTTTGGCGGATAGCGGAATACGCCGGCCCATAGAATGGTGTCTATGGAGCCGGCGGAAAGGCGCGCGGACATACTGCGGAATTCCGCTGACATTATCCGCGAGAATTCCTCAGTATGAACCCACCCTAAAGTAGTACTAGACCAGCAAAAAAAGGTTTTTTTTCAAATCAACTGGTGCCAGAAAGTGCCAAAGATTTGCGATTTACTTCTATTACAAAATCTACAGTCTTCTAGTACTTATCAGCTGCTGTATGTCCTGCAGGAAGTGGTGTATTCTCTCCAGTCTGACATAGTGCTCTCTGCTGCCACCTCTGTCCATGTCAGGAACTGTCTAGAGCAGTAGCAAATCCCCATACAAAACTTTTATTACTCTTCAGACTGGAAATAATACACCACTTTCTGCAGGACATACAGCAGCTGATAAGTACTGGAAGACTGGATATTTTTAAGTAGAAGTAAATTACAAATCTTTGGCACTGTCTGGAATCATTTAATTATAAAGAATTTTTCTTGCTTTAATCCATCGTACCGAGTGGCACATACGCTGGACAGAGTACCCCTTTTCATTGGCTTCTGGAGTCCCATTGCCACAGGTGTATCCAGCCCCTACATTGCAGTCTGCCTTTACCCACATCCCGATGAAGATATGTGGCCAAAATCATGTCCCCAGGCTGCGAGGTGGCTCCAAGATGTCGCAGAAAGTCCTGTCAAAGTTGCCTAGCATCGTGATTTTGGCCGCATGTGGTTACCGCTATGTGGGAACACGGCCTAAAGAAAGGCAGCAGCTCAGCCACAGAGTGGGGTCCATGTAAAGCTGCCGAGGGCTGAGGAACATAGGGGGAGATTTATCCAACATGGTGTAAAGTGACACTGGCTCAGTCGCCCCTAGCAACCAATCAGATTCCACCTTTCATTTTCCAAAGAGTCTGTGAGGAATGAAAAGTGGAATCTGATTGGTTGCTAGGGGCGACTGAGCCAGTGTCACTTTACACCGTGTTTGATCAATCTCCCCCATTGTGTATAAAAGTCACCAGCACTCAATGACTGCACCTGGTAATAAATCAGACTGTGCCCACTGGGAGCCTCAGGTTATGGGTTCCCATGGCTGAGCAGCTGCATGCACGCCTTACTTCCCCGAGCACACTGCTAGGTGTCAGATAGAGCGGTGTACAGCTGCTGTCACTGGACTGTGGAGCACAGGAGACGTGTTGTGTGCAGTGATGGATCACACTTCTCTATCTGGCATCTGATGGTGGAGTCTGGGTTTGGTGATGCCAGGAGAACGTTATCTGCCTGACTGCCTTGTGCCGGCATTGAAGATAAATCCTGAGACATTGTGGACAATTGTTGCCTCCATCTTTGTGGGCACAGTTTGGGTTCGGTACTTTTCTGCCCGAGAATGAGTGCCCCCAGCGCCTCCCTGGCACGCGGTCTATGATGAAACATGTGACCCCGCAATCTCTACTGTCTATGGAGTCCTTTATTTTGCAGTCTGGGTTTTGGTCTGTGGCCTTCATGGTCATGTGCATTGGCCCATAGATTTCAATGGGAACATAATAACAGGTGCAAATTACAGCAGGTAGCAAACAGGATTAAAAATTGCACCTTCTTAAAGGGGTAGTGTAGCAGAAAAGAAATTTCTTTCTAATCATCTGGTGTCAGAAAGTGCCAGAGATTTGTAATTTACTTTTGTAAATTCTTTCAGTACTTATCAGCTGCTGTATGTCCTGCAGGAAGTGGTATATTCTTTCCAGTCTGACACAGTGCTGTCTGCTGCCACCTCTGTCCATGTCAGGAACTGTCCAGAGCAGCAGCAAATCCCCATAGGAAACCTCTCCTGCTCTGGACAGTTCCTGACATGGACTGAGGTGGCAGCAGAGAGCACTGTGTCAGACTGGAGAGAATACACCACTTCCTGCAGGCCATACAACAGCTGATAAGTACTGGAAGACTTGCCATATAGTTTTTTTTTAATAGAAGTAAATGACAAATGTTTAGCACTTACTGACACCAGTTGATTAGAACTTTATTTTTTTTTGCTGAACTGCCCCTTTAAGGAACATAAATGCCCCCTTTAAAAGTTTTCTTACCAAGAGGACCTGTCCCCCCCTAGTGGTGGAGGAGGTGTATCACTGGCAGTGTAATACGCCGCAGCACTAGGTCACTTCGCCGCTGACTCTGCTCTCCAGCGCCCCCTGCCGCCCTTCTATGTATCGCAGACGCAGCAAACGTGTTTGTACGGAGCTCAGCGAGTGGGCGTGGCCAGCCACCTGTCAGTCACGTATCAGCAGGCGGGGCCAGAGCCTGGTCGTGCACTGTGTGTGGCTGTGGGCAGTCCTTGTGCTGGGCTCAGCTGCGGGTGAGTAGTGGAGCTGAGGCAGTGTGTGTGCCGGTAGAGGAGGGTGCACTCAGCTCCTGCCCTGTGTGCTCTTATCCTGCCTCTCTCGTTGTATCTCATCTGCGCTTTGTGTGTATACAGGGCTCTCAGGAGAAGACATGGCGATCCCGGCAGAGAAAGGTCAGTACTCCCGTCTACCGGCAGTGGAATGGGGTCCCGGGGGCCCTTTAGACTCTTATGTTTGCTATCCGTATCACGTGACTGGTTGCTCGGTCACGTGACCAGAAGAGGTGCAGGTAGTCATGTGACCAGAGAACCAGCAGGTGGTCACGTGACCCGATCTCATCATTTATATTAGACTAGTAAATGTGCATGGCTGGGATCTGCCCCTGTGGTGTCTCTAGGACAGGGGTCTGCAGCCTCTGGCTCTCCTGCTGTGGTGTCTCTAGGACAGGGGTCTGCAGCCTCTGGCTCTATTGCTGTGGTGTCTCTAGGACAGGGGTCTGCAGCCTCTGGCTCTCCTGCTGTGGTGTCTCTAGGACAGGGGTCTGCAGCCTCTGGCTCTCCTGCTGCGGTGTCTCTAGGACAGGGGTCTGCAGCCTCTGGCTCTATTGCTGTGGTGTCTCTAGGACAGGGGTCTGCAGCCTCTGGCTCTCCTGCTGTGGTGTCTCTAGGACAGGGGTCTGCAGCCTCTGGCTCTCCTGCTGTGGTGTCTCTAGGACAGGGGTCTGCAGCCTCTGGCTCTCCTGCTGTGGTGTCTCTAGGACAGGGGTCTGCAGCCTCTGGCTCTATTGCTGTGGTGTCTCTAGGACAGGGGTCTGCAGCCTCTGGCTCTATTGCTGTGGTGTCTCTAGGACAGGGGTCTGCAGGCTCTGGCTCTCCTGCTGTGGTGTCTCTAGGACAGGGGTCTGCAGCTTCTGGCTCTCCTGCTGTGGTGTCTCTAGGACAGGGGTCTGCAGCCTCTGGCTCTCCTGCTGTGGTGTCTCTAGGACAGGGGTCTGCAGCCTCTGGCTCTATTGCTGTGGTGTCTCTAGGACAGGGGTCTGCAGCCTCTGGCTCTATTGCTGTGGTGTCTCTAGGACAGGGGTCTGCAGCCTCTGGCTCTATTGCTGTGGTGTCTCTAGGACAGGGGTCTGCAGCCTCTGGCTCTCCTGCTGTGGTGTCTCTAGGACAGGGGTCTGCAGCCTCTGGCTCTATTGCTGCGTTGTAAATGTCCGGTTGGGATACACATGTCTGGCTTGGATACACATGTCCATTTGGGATACATGTCTGGCTCGGATACACGTGTCCATTTGGGATACATGTCTGGCTTGGATACACATGTCCATTTGGGATACATGTCTGGCTCAGATACACTTGTCCGGCTGCGATGTAAATGTCCAGGCATGATAGGAGTTGTAGTTGTACCACAGCTGGAGAGCCAAGGTTCCCTACCCCTGCTCTGTGAGAATAGAACTTGCAGAGATCCATATCGTTGTGCCCGAACAACCCCATTCAGATGCCCAGAACTCTCCCCCATAGACCCCTGACCCCCTGGACACACCACAGAGCCATAGTGCTGGATACTATGAGACGGCAGCAGTTTCTCCTCATAGTGGAAGTAAATGAGTAATGGAGAAGTGTGACCCCCGGCAGATGTGCATCCTGTCTGCTGTCTCAGCATCTGCCATCACATCACCGCGTCCTGACTGATCACTGCTACAGTTTCATCCTTATCCTACATTTCATAACAGAGAGGAGTAGGACAGAGGTGACAAGCCCTTCCCCTCCCCCCCCCAGTCTGACGTCACCCCATATAGTATATAACGCCCATATGAGTCCATAGTCACTGATTTGTTTTATAGATTCACTCATATCTAGTTGAGAACCTGGGATCCCGTAATATGTCAGCCGCCATGTACAGGATATTCTCGGTGCGGTGTGGGCAGGGGGTCCCCGGTGCGGTGTGGGCAGGGGGTCCCCGGTGCGGTGTGGGCAGGGGGTCCCCGGTGCGGTGTGGGCAGGGGGTCCCCGGTGCGGTGTGGGCAGGGGGTCCCCGGTGCGGTGTGGGCAGGGGGTCCCCGGTGCGGTGCGGTGCGGGCAGGGGGTCCCCGGTGCGGTGCGGGCAGGGGGTCCCCGGTGCGGTGCGGGCAGGGCGTCCCCGGTGCGGTGCGGGCAGGGGGTCGCCGGTGCGGTGCGGGCAGGGGGACCCCGGTGCGGTGCGGGCAGGGCGTCCCCGGTGCGGTGTGGGCAGGGCGTCCCCGGTGCGGTGTGGTGTGGGCAGGTATCCTCTCTCCGCTCACGTTTGTTCTGCTCTTATGGATTACCAGATCACATGGAATTTCTGAACTGCGGAAAGAAGTAGCAGATTATTAGAATGTCTCAACGACAGATTCTGGATTAAAGAAATTTTAGTGAACATTTAGTAAATCTCCTGCACACATTCCAATGTAAAATCAGGGTCAGAGGTCCCGTTTACTTACCCAGATCTCACCAAATAGGATCTGTGTATAAAAAAATCCTCTGCTGTGCACTTTGGGGTGTAACATAGTAATTCACAACTGTTATAAATATAAACCTTGTAAAACTGCTAGGCGTCCCTTAAAGGGAACCTGTCAGGTCCTCAAAGGGGTAGTTCAGAAAAAAATGGTCCCACAAAGGGCCAGAAATATGTACTTTACTTCTATTTAAAAATCTCCAGTCTTCCCATACTTATGAGCTGTTGCATGTCCTGCAGGAAGTGGTGTATTCTCTCCAGTCTGACACAGTGCTCTCTGCTGCCACCTCTGTCCATGTCCGGAACTGTCCAGAGCAGTAGCAAATCTCCATAGAAAACCTCTCCTGCTCTGGACAGTTCCTGACATGGACAGAGGTGGCAGCAGAGAGTACTGTATCAGACTGGAGAGTATACACCACTTCCTGCAGGACATACAGCAGCTGATAAGTATGAGAAGACTGGAGATTTTTAAATAGAAGTAAATTACAAACCTATATAACTTTCTGATACCAGGTGACTTGAAAGAAAAAAATATGGATTACCCCTTTAAGGTTATGTAGCAGTTACAATGACATCACTATATAGATTTTTGCACTATATACAGACTTTTTTTTTTCTTTGCAGCCTATTACCGCTTCGTGGTGCTCTTCTTTAATTGTCTGCTGACGTTCGGGTCATATTTCTGCTTTGATATTCCCAGCGTCCTTCAGGACCAGTTTCAGGGGGTGAGTGCACATTTAGCTTCTCGTATTGTTAGAAGCCCCCCACCTCCCATTCACATAGGTCATCTGCAGGCTGTGAGGGTCACTTGACAATGAGGGCTTATTAACGGAGAAGTCCATCGAAAATTTTTATTAAAGTATTGTATTTCCCCCCAAAGGTTATACCAATCCCCATTATACACTTATTATGGGAAATGCTTATAAAGTGCTTTTTTCCCTGCACTTACTACTGCATCGAGGCTTCACTTCCTGGTGATGTCACTTCCTGGATAACATAGTGATGTCACTTCCTGGATAACATGGTGATGTCACGGCCCAACTCCCAGAGCTGTGCGGGCTGTGTCTGCTGGAGAGGATGATGGCAGAGGGATTCTCAGTGTCCCTCCAGTGCCCTGTGTCCCTCCAGTGCCCTGTGTCCCTCAGTGTCCCCCTGCCATCATCCTCTCCAGCAGCCACAGCCCGCACAGCTCTGGCATGTTGTCCAGGAAGTGACATCACCGTGTTGTCCAGGAAGTGACATCACCGTGTTGTCCAGGAAGTGACATCACCGTGTTGTCCAGGAAGTGACATCACCGTGTTGTCCAGGAAGTGACATCACCGCAAGTCCAGGTAAAAAGCACTTTAGAAGCATTTCTTGTAATTAATGTATATTAGTAATCTGTATAACTTTAAAGGGGCAATACAATAATTTAGACTGCCTTTGATTTATGCTGCAGGTGGATTAATAGTAATATTCTCTTCTACAGAACCTGACATGTACAAATGGAAGCAGCCATAGTAACAGCAGTGAGAGCTGTGTGGAGGGGCTGGGGATGACCCCTGAGCAGTATAACCTGTTATATGCCATCTATGCTTGGACGTAAGTATTACGAGCCGAAAGCTAGTCCCCGCCATCTTGTATACCAGCTTCATGGGAGGCCGTGGTGAGTGTACGTGTGATGGCGTGGTCACAATGTATTAACTCCCCTCCTCCTCGCCATATTGTATACAGCCATATCACATGACCTTGTGTATGCATCTGTAATAATCTGCGAGGAACACATACAATAGTTGTCACCCTCTTCATGTCTTCTCTGTTTCTCGCACAGGAACGCCTTGGTGGTTATCATGGCCGGATTCCTCATTGACAAGCTGGGGAACAGATGTGAGTAAAGGATTATATACACAGCGGATGCAGGCGTATAATAATTCACCACAGCAGCACAGAGTGATTACAGACCAGAATACCTAGGCTGGCAGTGCATGCTGAGAGTTGTAGTGTACCACAGGCTGGAGATCATTGCTGTATGGTATACCCCCATTCAAAGCAATGATATTAGAGATGAGAGAACTTACAGTACTAGCCAATTGCTTCAGCGGTCACCCGGCTGCCTTTGAACTCCGTGCCACTCCAAGTGCCTGGAACAGCGGGATCCAGTCCTGGAAAACTTCCCCCAGTTTCCCAGGACTGTATCCAGCTTTTCCAGGCACCCGGAGAGGAGCGGCGATGAGCAGCATGGAGTTAAAAGGTAGCAGGCTGACAAGCCGACCGCCGAGCCTGACAAAGTGCTTTGCTAGTACTGCAAATTTACTCATCTTTAGTTGATATGTGTGCTCCTGTGTATGGGGGAGGGGAGGTATAATATAGTGCAGTGTATGGGGGAGGGGGTATAATATACTGCTGTGTATGGGGGAGGGGAGATATAATATACTGCTGTGTATGGGGGAGGTATAATATACTGCTGTGTATGGGGGAGGGGGTATAATATACTGCTGTGTATGGGGGAGGTATAATATACTGCTGTGTATGGGGGAGGGGAGGTATAATATACTGCTGTGTATGGGGGAGGGGGGTATAACATACTGCTGGGTATGGGGGGGTATAATATCCTATGATTTGCTGTATTCAGCCCCTTTTGCAGACTGTGTACACCCTCCCCTTATAGAGTGGTTGGGGTCATCGTCATTGTATATATAAGTAACTTTGAGTTTCTTTCAGTCGGCTTGTTCCTGTTTTCCTCCTTGACCGTTGTCGGCTCCTCCATATTCGCCTTGGGATCACATTTTAAAGGAAGTCCCTACCTCCTGCCACTAATGTTGACAGGACGCCTGTTGTTCGGCTCGGGGAATGGATCACTGACAAGTAAGAAGCCATCTTCCTGTTGTGTCCTCTCTATTCCTTTAGCCATTACACAGTTGTTACATTTCAGAAGCAGCGTCCGCATGCTTGGTGGCCATAGGCAGCTGCCCTTCGTCTTTCTCATGCACTAGTGTTGATCTTCCTCATGGGTCCTGTATTTTTTTTCCCCAGTTGTACAGAACCGGATCACAGCCTTCTGGTTTAAAGGGAAGGAACTGGCTCTGGCGTTCGGGTTGACCCTGTCTTTCTCAAGGTTGGGCAGCGTTCTCAATTTCTTCCTTACTCGGCGGTTCGAAGATCAGTTTGGAATCCAATGGACTCTTTGGGGAGGTGAGCAACTCTCTCAGGGGAAAGTGATCCAAACCTGACTGTCTATTGTTATCTCTCTTGATGGAGTGTAGAGCAGCTACCGAATGTCTTTGACCCCAGAGAACCCAACACATCAGTGCATTAAACAGACAGTCCTTGTAATGTCTCTCCTGTGATGTTGCTGCATATTATTTTTTTAAAAGACTGGTTGCTAGGCAGTCTATCCCTAGCAACCAGACTGTCAGACATTGGATTAAACTTTTCTTTTTTTTTTTTTTTAAATTCTCAATTTTATTCAATTTTTCCATTTATATAACAAAATAAGAGGCAACATGCCTCATTCGCAGGGTACACTGGCATATATACATATCACTATTGTACAGGCATGTAGTACAACCGAGCTTTGAGATATAACTGTATCCAACTTTAAGGTAAACAGCTGCTCCCGGTAATTGGGTCGGCAGAACGCATATCAACCAGGGAGTGAGCTAACGCTCAAATAACAATCAGGAAAAGGGAGAGGAATAGAGAGAACAGAGAAGAGGAGACAGAGAGAGTACAGGAGAGAAGTGAGGGGCAGGTGGGAGGGGGGGGGGGGAAAGGGGCGGGGGGGGACCATTCCTCACTGCGACAGGAGGGACCGGAATTCGGTCGTTTCGGTAAATTGTTCCCAGTAGAACCACGTCCGGAAAAATCGAGAGTTGCCGTCATGCAGTTGAGCAGTGAGATCCTCCATGCGCTTGATATCTTCTATTTTACGGATCCACATGGGGATACTCGGGGGATCGGGGTGACGCCACAGCGCAGGAATACAGGCACGGGCGGCGTTGACCAGGTGACGGAGTACCGAACGGCGGTAGGACTTAAGAGGGATCTCCGACAGGTGTAGGAGGAAAAGTGATGGGGAGAAAGGAAGCTGATAATCCGTGAACTTAGATGAGATACGCCAGACTTCCCTCCAAAAAGGTACCAGCTTAGGGCAGCTCCAGAAGGTGTGGAGAATGGAACCCTCCCCACCACAGTTCCTCCAGCAAAGAGAGAGTGTGCTGGAGAGAGTGTGGTGTTAAGATCCTCTTCCCAAGCGTTGAGAAAGGGTGGCGGGGGCTGTTCCGGAGGTGCGTTCAACATGGCATACAGAAGAGAGAGTGTATGGCGTAGAGGGCCGCTGCCCATGCAGAGGGATTCAAACTGGGTGGGTGACCGTGCGAAGCCGGAGGGGCTGGAAAGGGAGTGGAGATAGTGATGTAACTGGGCTTAAACTTTTCTAACTTCGGAGAAGGGGAGAGCAGCCTGGCAGGGCTCTTCTATCTCTTGCAATAACAGGTTGTCAATCTGGCAACACTAGAATTGTGGATCTGATGAGTATGTGATGAAAAGTTACAGCTAGAACGCTGGTAAGTGAGAATACATTGGCGCGGTGTCCTGTACATCATGTGTATTTGACGTTTTCTTGTTTAGGAACCATCTTGTGCGTCCTGGGCTTAGTGTCCGCTGTCACTGTCAGTATCCTGGATAAAGTGGGAATGAAGCAGCTCGGACTGGACGGAACAATTCAGGAAGCATCCAAGAAAGTGGTGAGTGATAGATGATGTCTCTTATTGTTACACCACCAACACTCCTCCCTCATACACACGATAGGAAACGTACTTTGTTTTTTTAAAATAATATTCTGTATTTTTTTGACTTCCAGCGAGTCCAGGACATCCGCCGATTACCGCTACGTTACTGGCTCTTGGTTCTGACTATCATGTTTTTCTACAACGGGATATTTCCTTTTGTGGCCGATGCCAGGTAAGCCATGTATTGCTGTGGTTTATGGCCTCATAGAGAGGAATTGTATTACTAGGACAGAACTTACATCCATTAAACAACCCTCTGGTTGGAGTCTGTACAGTATGGAGAAGACACATTGCGTCTGTCATCGAGCTGTCACGGGTTGGTCCTTACACTTGAATGTTTTTTTTAATAAATTGGTATAGCTGCATTTTTCATGATTTAAAGAGAACCAATCATAAGGAGTGTTTTTTTTTTTTTTTTTTTTTTTTTTTTTTTTTTTTTCTATTTAGGCTTCATTATTTTTGTGCACCAGGATATTATATATATTTATATATTTCTGTTGAAAAGAGGTGGTGCGAGCACAGAACTTCCCAGCAGAAGGGCTCCCATGAGCCTCTGCCCGCCACTCTGTCAATACACAGTGATCTTGCGCTATCCAGCACGAGATATCGCTGTTTGTTATCAGGTGTCCCTAAGTCTATGTATAAGGATACAGGCTGCCTTTGCAGTCTGTATCTAATACATTACCTGATCCTGTGTCCCGCTGCTGTATCGTCAGGTGCCCACTTGAAGTTCTGCCTGTCCTATAGGACTCATTCTATGCTCAGGCAGATTCTGCCATCTGCCCAAAGAATTGACATGCCAATTCTACATGCAGATTTCATAGTGTGCACATACCCTAAAAGAGAATCTGTCTGTTACAATTTACATTCCAAACTGCTGACCCTGTAGATGGCTGTTATGTCAAGGAGACACATAGTACCTTTCATATATCTGTCTGTGCTTCCAGAATGGAGAAAAAATGATTTTATTCTTCAGTACAAAGTGTAGGAGGTCTAGCTCCTGAGGTGCTGTAATGCCTGCCCCCCCCCAATCCCTATCCATGCTTGCAGCTCAGTTTCCAGGTGGCTGTAAATCAAGCAGGGTCCAGTATGGGAGGGGGAGCGAGGAAGGATTCCAGCTTTCTGCAGTACAGGAGCTTGGGAATGCCTCTAACACATTGCACAGGAGAATACAAGCATAACTGGCCATTCAAATATGGACACATCCATGTGCTGTATGTGTGTGATGCATGCAGTATCAGTATGGCATCCATGTGTTCAGTATTTTATCCATTGTTTAAAGTGAATATGAATGTATTTCCTACATGTCATCTATAATATGCCAACTCTGTATTACAGACCTGTACCACTACAGGGGGTCCTGATCAGAAGGTGCCAGTATGCACCAGCTGGGGGAGATTTCCACCCCAAGTGTCTGTAATAATGGTCCCTCCATCTATCTGCCTCTACTTTGTATGAGCCTGTGATTGTACCTGATGCTGCATCTCCAGTCCTCGGTTATACTATCATCATGTAGTCCTTGTAGTTTCAGGATCTTATTACATTCTGCAACTGATTCTTTATTTTCACCTTCACCAGCAAATTTATCCAAGACAAGTATGAAGGCTACGACCAGCAGACGGCGTCCTATGTGGCCGGGGCTGTGTATGACAGCTCTCTGGTGCTGAGCGCCATTGTTGGGATATTAATTGTAAGTTCTCACTTTTTTGGCGTCATTTAAAGTATTTTGTATCAATATTGTTCTTCTTTAACTTTATTACCTAACTTCAAATTCTTTTGCCTATCTTAGGACTACGTAGGCCTGAGGGGGGTGCTGGCGGTCCTCTGTGCAGTGCTGACGCTGCCAGTGTTTGCCCTGCTGGCATTCACCTTTGTCCCACCACTGGTGTCCACTCTATGGCTCGGAGTCACTTACTCCTTCGCTGCGGTAAAGTATATAATTTTTGGTATTATAAATGTGTGTGATGCGGACAATGCTCAGGTTGCATTGATGATAACATTGTGTGTTACTTGCAACCACAATTTTTTTTTTTTACAATGTGCCCCAAGTTTTTGGGATGATGCTCGGATGTCTCCTAGGGCAGTATCTGACTGGTCGGACAGGGAGAAGAGATGTGTAGTTTTGCTCAGCTCCCCTTGTAAATATTCCACACAACAGTCTGATATTTTCCCTGTAGGCGAGCATGTGGCCATCAATCCCTCTTGTGGTCCCACAAGCCACTCTGGGGACCGCTATGGGTCTCGCCACCTCCGTACAGATGATTGGCATTGGACTTTCTAACCTCATCGTTGGCAGAATTCTCGGCACCAAATCCAGGTATGGATATAAGAAATTCCCTCATGTCTGCACCGTTGCTGATCCCTCCCCAGGAAGATGAGTTGTATTATAACAAAGTAATGATAACATAGACATTCACCAACTTATGTTATTTAACCTTTTTTTATGCTTTTTTTTGTTGTAGTGAAGCAAAGATACCCTTATGGCGATGGCAGCAAATGATGATTTTCATGCTGGCAAATACCATTGCTTGTATCGTCACTTCCGTCACCTTAAATATAGTGGACAAAAAACAGGTAATTCTGCTGACCCAGATATATCTAATATGGTGCCCATAGGCATCCGTGTGACCCAAAACGGCCACCTCGAGGAATTGTCACCCAGCTTTCCCCAGACACAATGGGGGAGATTTATCAAACATGGTGTTAAGTGAAACTGGCTCAGTTGCCCCTAGCAACCAATCAGATTCCACTTTTCATTTCTCACAGATTCTTTGGAAAATTAAAGGTGGAATCTGATTGGTTGCTAGGGGCAACTGAGCCAGTTCACCATCTTTACACCATGTTTGATAAATTTCCCCCATATGTCTAGTCCTGCTTTGGGGTAGAAGAGTTGGTTCTGCCGCTTCATTACTGTTCTGATCCATCTTTCTCCTCCGCTTTTGCAGGGAGGCACATTAAACAAAATGACAAAGCGGAGACCTCAGGCGGAACAGGAGTCCCGGGAAGAGTCCGACAGAACCCCGATACTAAATGATGAAGAGGAGGATGAGCGGAGGTCTATAAACTAGCTGAGACCTATGGGATATAGATAACCTGGGTACCTAGACGCTATCTGTATTATGGTTATCCAGGTGCTAGTATAACACAAGTTTACATTCACAGTGTGGATAACAAATCACTAATCTGGAAACGCTAATACTACATGCATTATCTTCATATAGAACAGGGGGCACAGCCTGCGGCCCACCAGCTGTTGCAGAACTACATTTCCCTTCATGCCTGGACAGCTTAAAGGGTAGTTTTGCAACAGCTGGAGGGCCCCATCCATCATAGAAGAAGAAAACGGGTGTAGTAACCCATAACTGATCCCATTTTAACAGATTAAGTTTTTGGATTTAGGGCCCTATTACACCAAAAGATTATTGGCCAATAACTGGACAATTATAGTTTGGTGTAATACAGGGATGGGGAACTTTCAGCCCTCCAGCTGTTGCAAAACTACAATTCCCATCATGCCTGGATAGCTGAAGCTTTAGCTTCGGCTGTCCAGGCATGATGGGAATTGTAGTTTTGCAACAGCTAGAGGTTCCCCATCCCTAGTGTAATAGGTCAAGTTAAAAGGCAATGATCTACCGACATGCTGCACAGACAGCAAGCAGGGAAACCTCTGTATAAAGAGCATTACCAACTTTAGTTCTCAGGTCTGTAACAGACTGTAGTGCAATACATTACCCATCAATACTATTTTCTGTACCTAATAATGGTTCCTTATGGAAAACCGGCATAAGAAGTGTAAGCTAAATGAACTTAGAAGTAACTTGATAAAACAAGGAAAGGACTGAAAATTGTGCCAAGGTATCATGTGCAATACTATTATCCTGCCATGAGGTGGCAGTATAATGCATTCTCAAGAAACAGTCATGAAGATAATGGAGCATAGCCATACATATACACGAGTATTCAACTGACTATTTTCTCTCCCCATGTACATCAATTAGGCCCCTATACATATTAGATGGTCAGCTAGTCCCACCAGCACATCCAGTGTGTATGAGGGCCTTTACAGTGCTTAAAATAAGACCATACAGGCAGATTTGCCAGATTTGGAGGGAACGTCTTACCCCTAAAGCAGTCTCCAGTGATGGGTGATGACTGTCATGTCATGGGTGGATAAAGGCCCATGGGTTTTGAACGATGATGAGCTGGTAAACATTGCACAGGCAAGAATTACCAATTAGGAGTGTTATCCGGAAAATATAGCTACTTTATTCTAAAACCAGCACCACACCTCTGCTCAGGTCATGTGTGGTACTACAGCTGGGCTATAAAAGACATCCAATATTTCAGTGTAGATTATTCGTACTATAAAGCCAACATGTAAAGCACATATTGTGCAAGTGTGATACCTGGACAGTAGTGGTGCTATTTTAAAGGGGTTATCCAGCGCTACAAAAACATGGCCACTTTTCTCCCTACTGTTGTCTCCAGTTCAGGTGCAGTTTGCAATTAAGCTCCATTTACTTCAATGGAACGGAGTTTGAAAATCCCACCCAAACTGGAGACAACAGTAGGGGAAAAGTGGCCATGTTTTTGTAGCGCTGGATAACCCCTTTAAGGAAGAAAGCAACGGTATGTTTTGTTTGTTCTAAAACCGGATAATTCCTTTAAAAAAGTCATATGGACTTTGCTTATTAAAGGGAAAGCCACAATTACTCACACAAAGGTGATTAGACATCTCTAGTCTGACCTGTTTTAAATCTGGGATGAGGAACTACAATTCCCATCATGCCTGGACAGCCAAAGCCAAGCATATGCAACAGGTGGAGGGCCCCAGCTGATTTCCCGGCTTTCTAATAAAATTCCTATATTTGGTAACTATAGTTTATTCTCATATAGGTATCAGTCCAGCTGTAGCCTAATACATGCTGTGATATCCCTGATACCGAATGTAGTCTGCAGTAGAGATGAGCGAACCTGGAGCATGCTCAAGTCCATCTGAACCCGAACGTTCGGCATTTGATTAGCGGTGGCTGCTGAAGTTGGATAAAGCCCTAAGGCTATGTGGAAAACATGGATATAGTCATTGGCTGTATCCATGTTTTCCAGACAACCTTAGAGCTTTATCCAAGTTCAGCAGCCACCGCTAATCAAATGCCGAACGTTCGGGTTTGGATGGACTCGGACCCGGTTCGCTCATCTCTAGTCTGCTGGTATGTGCCAAGAGAAGATTATTGCCAGTCAAAGGGTTACTGCATGGCACCAAGCTGCTATCCTCAACTTTGACAGCCTGAGCGGATCAGCAGTGTTGCCCAAGAGAGTCTGGTTGCTATAGATAACTGCTGCCTAACAACCAAACTTTAATGGTGTTGTCAAGAAGCCCGGCTCAAGCTACAAGTGTAATAGTTCTTTTAGACACAGATTATCTGACAGATTTTTTTGAAGCCAAAGCCAGGAATGGATTTGAAAAGAGAAGAAATGTCAGTCTTTCCTTTATGACCTGTTCTCCCTGTTCTCTGTATATAGTCTGTACCTGGCTTTGGCTTCAAAAATCTGCCAGATAATCTGTGTAAAAGGAACCTCAGCCTGTGTCACAAGGCAGATTTGCCATTGACTGGAGTTCAGTGAATTTATAATAAATGAATGGGCCGTTGATTCATTTAGTCTGGAATGAGAAAGTCCAGAGTGTCAGCCCAGACTTCTATGGTGATTCGAAAAGACTTTTACAAGTTTTGACTGATGATATATATATATTTTTTTTATAACTGCGTTTGTTGACTTCTAGGGGTCAATCACTATATATAGATGATGTGCTACGTAATGGACTTCAGAACTCCTGATATAATTATTCCTGATGATGCCGGGAGCTCCAAAACTGTTTAAGTTTTCACACTACTGTACTGACACAACAACTCTGAAATTAGTTCCGTAGTACATTGTCTGTATATATGAATCGTGTGAATGACCCCCTTACTGTGCATTCACTCACTGAGTGTTGTGCGGAGTAGCAGAGCTGTAAATCCACGTCTTCTCTCACTACCACGTAAATATTTGTTAAAAATTTTTTAAATTTTACTGAGTGACTTTAGGCTACGTTCACACAGAGCAAAAGGGGCGGATTACGCGAGGAAATATTTCCGCCTGAAATCAACTGACGCCGAATTCCGAGCAGAATATAAGCAGAATGCAAGCAGAATCCCTGCGTATTCAGCTAGGAAAGTGTTCAGCTCGTAATCAGCTCTTGACAAATTCAGCGCGGAATACTCGAGGAATCCGCGCTGAATCCGCATGCATTCAGCGAGTAATCTAGACTATACCAGAATATATACTAGAATCCTCCTCCCCCCTTTTTCCCCCATTTCCGCGCTGATTCAGCGCGTAATTTCCGCTTGTATTCCGCGCTGAAACAGAAAATTAGAGCCCCATTGGTTTGCATAGGCTTCCGCTAGCGGAAGAATGAACATGTTCATTCTTCTGGCGGAAAGCGGATTAGTTCAGTGCGGAAATTCCACTGTGTGAACTGCAGAGCAGAATTTCCATTCAACACAATGGAAATTAGCTCTGCACCTATTTTAACGGCTGAAATTTCAGCGCTGATTCAGCGCAGAAATTCAGCTGCTTTTGCTCTGTGTGAACGAGCCCTTAGCTTGAAACAAAGGGAAAGGATCTGTAAGCCGATGAAGCTTCAGTTTTATAAATAAACTTACTAAAACCCATTAAAGATCTGCGTGCGGCGAGGTTTGTTTAGCGCTGGAGTTTACTATGCAGACACACACGGAAGCCAAAGTCATTAACAAAATACACTGTTTATTAAGAGGTGCAATATAACAGTATAAATGCGAGAGATGAAGCCTGCCGCAGCCAGTAACATCAGCAGGATCTGTACATTCAGAATATAGGCAATAAGCAGACGTGATGTTCCAGCCAGTGACATCACAGTCATGACGTTGTCTATAGGTATAGAGGATGGGATCTAGCGAGGGGCTGAACCCCTGCTTCATGCACTTACTGCACTGGGTTACACTTGGCAGGTCCATTGCCCCCAGAGAGTGGTGGCATTGGTCACAGCTTGAGGGGAGCCTAGGGCATGCTAGCCATAAGTCCAGAGACATAATATAGATCGTATAGCCGGTAATTTATACAGCACCATTCCCCTTCAGATATTCATAAAATGGGGCTGATGGATTAAAGGGATTATCATGCAGTAGAGAACAATGCATTTTCCAATGCTCTGGTAGTACAACTCTATACAGGAGGTTGGGCTGCAATACCAGCCATCACCCATAGACAAGAACGGTGCTATTTTTATTTTTTTTGCCCCTTTTCCTGGACAATCCCTTTAACTGCCAGGAGTACATGATCACGCAGGGATCCAAGAGCGTTGGAATTGAGTTGATCTCCTTTTCCTAGTTTTGATGTCACCCCATTAATCCATTGTCCAATGTAAACATAAACCCACATTTTATTTTATTTTTTTACATAGTCATGTGACATAAGGAGAACCAATCATGTTTAGAGATGAGCAAACCTCGACTCATCTCTAATCATGTTAGATACCTGCTGCACTTCTATCCTGCCGCTCGTCCCCTACATCACTGGGTAATATCTTCCTATATAGTTGCATTGGTATAGTGCCAGTCCCTTGCCAACGACAGGATGTAGCCACAATAATGATCCAGTATTTTAGACCTAAGTAATCACTTTCTGTTCACTTGGATGGTGAAAAGATTAAAAGAAAATAGCTAAAACGTTCTAAAAATGTATAAATGTCATGATAGCCTATATGAAAAGAAAAGCTTCATAACACAAAGATGATGTGGCACCCCTTTCATATAGACCAGGGGTAGGGAAAAGAGACGAGCAAACCTGGAGCATGCTCAAGTCGATCCGAACCCGAACTTTTGGCATGTGATTAGCGGTGGCTGCTGAACTTGGATAAAGCCCTAAGGCTATGTGAAAAACATTTATATAGTCATTGGCTGTATCCATGTTTTCCAGACAACCTTAGAGCTTTATCCAAGTTCAGCAGCCACCGCTAATCAAATGCCGAACGATCGGGTTCGGATGGACTCGAACCTGAACCCGGTTCGCTCATCTCTAGTAGGGAACCTTAGCTCTCCAGCTGTTGCCAAACTACAACTCCCATCATGCCCGGACAGCCAAAGCTTTAGCTGCCCAGGCATGATGGGAGTTGTAGTTTTGCAATAGCTGGAGAGCTAAGGTTCCCTACCCCTAATATAGACAAAGTGATATACGGCTGACTCGGTTCACATTCTGAAGCTAGAACTGAACACTGAAGTGTTCAGACTCCACACCATCTGTGCGGGAAAAACTGCACCATGTGAACTGGGCTTTAGAAATTTTAAGTCTGTCCAATCGTTACGGTCAATATGCACAAACACATGGTGCCCAGTGATCCGCCATTTTCTAGTGGAAGTAAAGAACTCTTCATACAAAACTCGAGTTGTCCCTAGTGCAGTTCCTGAGTGGGTGGAGCATGACACAGTGTTCTCTTTCGTCTTCTCTGTCATGCTCCGCCCACTCAGGCCCTGGAGTAGAAATAAGTGTTTGTTTTTCATAAGTGTCCCTTAAAGGGGGTATCCCCCCCATCTCAGTGGTTGCACACCCACTTAAAGCCCTATCCTGTTGATAGGGGAATAACCCTTTGGAGATTACTAAGATAATGGTTGTTTTTCCAATATAATTATATCCCACAATGGCCGACTGCTCAAGTCAGGGAAACTTCAGCTCTTTACTCGTACTTCATTGTACTCTGCACCCTTCACAAGCCATTGATCCATAGAGGCGACATCCCCTTTACAGGCCTTTAAAGGAACACACCGACATTTAGAATGTCCTTTTAAAAAGAATATTTTAGGAAACAATTAGGTTTTTTTCCTGGCATGGAGGTGGATGGGGAGGGTGCGAGCACCTATGGTTGAGGAGCCTCTTAAAAAGCTGAGGTGATTAAAAGGCAATAGGACAGGTAGCAGAATCAGTAGGGCGCATCCATATCCACCCACATCACCAGGAGGGGAGTATGGTGGCATCTACCCTCACAGACATGGCACTAGTACCAACCAGGATCACTTTACGTCATCTCAATGTGAGAACTAAAAGGAGTTTGGGTAAGGGAAGCGTAAAATAAGTCATGGGCGGCCATTAATAGAATTCCCATGATTCCTCTACCTCAATCACCTTCCTTATCTACAATGGGGTAGATTTATCAGAACTCGCCACTCGAAAGACTGTCTGTTGCCCATGGCAACCAATCCCTGCTTAGCTTTCACTTCACAGCTACCAGTAAAATACATAGCTCTGATAGGTTGCTATGGGCAACGGTTTTTAAAAACTGTCCTTATTTGTAACAACCAATCACAGCACTGCTTTCATTTTCCAAGAGCAGGATAGAAAATTAAAGCCGATCTGTGATTGGTTGCTAAGGGCAACAGTTCAAAACAGTGGCCCATAGCAACCAATCAGTGCTCAGGTTTAATTTCTGAAACTACTACAATTATGCTGTAATTGGTTGCTATGGGTAACAACATCACTCTCTTTTAGGGTACAAACCCACTTGACGTATTTGCTGCGTGAATCAGTCTTAAAAATAAGCAGGCAAAACGCAGGTTGGCTTTATACAATTGTTCTGCGTTAAAATACGCAATTGCGTATTTTTGAAGCGTGAAGCTACATGCGTTTTTCACACAGGTTAACAACTGATGCTTTGCTAACAACAAGCTTCACGCTTCAAAAATACGCAATTGCGTATTTTAACGCAGGACAATTGTATAAAGCCAACCTGCGTTTTGCCTGCTTATTTTTAAGACTGATTCACGCAGCAAATACGTCAAGTGGGTTTGTACCCTTAGCCAACTTCGTTGCCAATTCATTTCTTATATCGATGTAGTGTTGGAAACTTTTCTTACGATGTATGGCTCCAAATCCCCTGCGTAGGTATACAGGATAAAATTATGGCAGTCACGTTTACATGACTACTTTTGGCAGGGGTGTCAAACTCAGGCAAAACTACAATTCCCATCATGCCTGGACAGCCATAGCTTTAGCTGTCCAGGCATGCTGGGAATTGTAGTTTTGTAAGAGCTGGAGAGCTGCTGATAGCATGTAAAGGTTTATTCCCACAAGATATGTCCACCACATGGGTCAGGACCACTTGTGGTAGCCACAATCTTGCCATAGGGGTGTCGTCCATTCACCTCAAGAAAACTGAGCTGCAATACCACACACAAACTGAGGGCAAGAGTGTGGCTGTTTCTGGAAGAAGGCAGCTATGTCCTGTATAACCCCTTTAATTTCAATCCATGTGGATGCAGGGGATTTGGAGCTCTGTATAAGGGAAGCAGTTCTCCCATTACGCTGATCAGTACATAGCAAAAGTAGACACTCACTTTAAGGCCTCTCTCTTCTCATAGATCTCAAAAATCAGCATTTTAGGAAGCTAAGATACAGGAAGCTGTTTGAGTTCTTCCAGTGTAGAGCTGCTTCAGTCCTTGTTCACACATTGTATCTTTACATCCATTATGGATTTGGAAGAGAACATGTGGCAGACCCTTGGATTTGCCCCATTCACTGGGTTAACGTATCTATGGCTGCCTGCACCTACTCTGCATCAGGCCTGCCGACAGCTAAGCAGCTCTACAATGTGAGGATGACACCAAACAGCGTCACATATCTCAGCTTCCTGGCTTTGTGTGGCGTTATGTCGTTACCCCGTGGTCCTCACCAGATGACGTCCACTTCTAACTATGATGAGATCGCCGGCCGCCCTGCTGATTCTGTTACACTGTGACTTAATAGAAAGTGACACTAGATTTGCCTCCTGGCGGGTTCAGGACTCTGTTGTGGCACCTTGGCCGTGGACCAAGATGTGGTTCGTGTGCAGTCAGGTCTGGCTCTGGAACTTTAGCTGGAGCTTTTTCTGGAACTTTTTCTGCAGCTTTTTCCACAACTTTTTCTTCTTTGGCAACGGGTGTTTTCTCTTCTGGTGGGGGGGCCGGTGCCGGTGCCGGTGCCGGTGGATCAGCTTTCACTGGAACAACAAGGTGATAAAAATAAAATTAAGTTTCCCTTTTACTTTAATTAAAAAAAAACAACAACTTTGGACTTTGTCACAGAGACATGTCAAAATTTTTATGTGAGTGTTCAGAGCCCAAACGATCATTAGAGCTGGGAGAAGCGCCTTGCTGGGTGCTTTACTACCAATCACTTCCTGCAGCAAAATGGAAAAAAGCCACAAGCTGGTGAGTGAAGTGCTTCTCTTATGAATGATGGGGATCTGAATACCCAGACCCTGATCAATCAAAGCCTTTTTTAAAGTGACAGCGCCCATTTAAAGCTGATTACTGGGGCTCACAACTTTGTAACTTGTATCTCTGTAACTTTGCAGAAAAAGACCTGTGCGTTTCCATGGTAACAGACTACAAACCAAACCATGGTAACAGACTACAAAACAAACCAACCTCGTGTAGTCTGATCCAGCAGTTATGCCATCTTGAACCCTGCTTCTTGCTAACATAAGTTAACATTAAGCAGCAAGGAGTCATACAGATGTCAATATGACTGGCGGATAAGTCTGCACAGGAGCTTCAGAAAGAAAATGTTTGGGGTGTTTTTATGTTGTGGGTCTATAGTTTTAACCTTATGCATAGCATTATACGGAGACTTTTAGAATTTATATGCGCTCACATCTCCATACAAAAAGGAAGTGTGCAGCGGTTACTATTACGGCTTATCTGTTTTGCCTGCTACAGTGTGGTGGGTGTTATTCTACAGCCGTGTCTATATTCAGCTATTACACACAACACTCAGGTCTAAAATAGAGCAGCCATGACTGGGGGCAGTCACACTGTGTGTATATATAGGACATACGTGCACAGTATTCACTCCTACAGTGAGGCTGGATGTCTGCATGGTGCCCGACTAATGCCAGACATACAAGGAGCTGCACATTAGGCCATTCAGCAATCTTGCAATAATTGGAGGATTTGGCCCCCAAAAAATTTTTTTTCCCAGAGAAAATAAACGGATCCACATGATATCTCAATGATCAGCGGGTGCTAACACACCTGCACTACACAGTGGAGAGCTCAGTCAACCCCTTTAATCTAATGTGCATGGCTATTATTGTTGCACTTACTGTATATACCCTGCAGCATGAACCCCGTGACAGTGATGGTAGTGGGTTCTAGAGGCCTGACCGCATTAATTCGGAGACCAGTGTTCCTCCGACCCACCTGATGAGAAGGTCACCAAGGTGGTTGCTCTTCAGATAAGTGGGCTCTTAGAGGTGGTACCCCTATCCATATACTGTGGATATGCCATAAACATCTAGAGGGGATATACCTCTGTCAGTAGTTCAACTAGTGATGGGGCACAAGCATCACCATGTTCTGGCAATATCAGACTGAGAAGAAATCCTGCACGCAGCCAATAACAGAAGTTGTGCTGATTCCCTATCAGCGGAGTGAATGGGGGCAGGGGGCATGCCTACTACTGCGGCTACTTACCGGGTGTAGTGTTAGCTTTAGGTTCCTGTTTAAGTGAGATGTTATCCTGAAAATACAAAAAGACATAAAATTAGATTGTAATAATCTCAATCCATGTCCCCCAGCAGGAGATGCCCATTCTGCATAATGAGTTCTCCTCCATTCATACTTGTGGGCACGTTATACCATACACACCTTAGGTTTATTGGGATGTGCCTTAGGGCTTGTTGTCAGCTGCGCTTCACCAAAGATATCACTGGTTTTTCCTCCTGGTGGGTTTTGTCGAGCAGGTGATTGTACAGGGGCCGGGTCCTGGAAGATACCACTGGTCTTTCCACCTGGTGGGTTTTGCCGTACTGGTGACTGTCCAGATTGTACAGGGGCCGGGTCCTGGAAGATACCACTGGTCTTTCCTCCTAAGGGAAGAAGCCAAAGATAAGTCATTAGAATGGCACCAATGCTGTCGATAGAAATCTGCAGGTAAGGCCCTATTCACATGTCCGTAGTTCAGAACATAGGACTAATAGATGTCATGGCCCCGTTCACAAGTCCAAATGTGTGTACAGAGGCCATGATCTGTGCTCCAAAAGAGGGGGATACCACTTCCTGCAGGACATACAACAGCTGATCAGTAATGGAAAACTGGAAATTTTTAAAAATAGAAGTAAATTACTAATCTATATAACTTCCTGACACCAGTTGATTTGAAAGAAAAAGATTTTCGCCGGAGTACTCTTTTAATCCATTCCATCTGCATATAAGATAGTCGATGTACAAACATGCCTCTCTCCCAAATCCCCACATACACTCGCACCCTCAGCCAGACTAAGCACATGTGTGTTCTGGAGGGATAAACCAGTTGTCAGACTCGCAGGGTATCCTTGAATCCAACATGTCCGTTGTTTCTCATATTTGCCATTGGCTGTTGGGGTAGAGTCAGGAAGCCCTCATACACATCAGACAGTCCATCCACCATTCATCTAATGTGCATATACTATATACTGCTGGAATATCTGGGGCCGCCACAGATTCCTGTTTCTGGCCACTGTATATGGCTCCCCACCTGCAGGAGGTCTGTGTGGGAGGCACGGTACACTGCAGGCTGCAAATCTGCTACCTCCTCGCCTCTCCCATGATATTTGCACATCTGGCCAGTTCCTGGATTTGTATGTATTACACCCAGACCCTCCTCCTCCTCCCTAGATAGGGGGCGGCAGCCAGAATTCAGGGAATTGCATTGTATGACATATGCCTGATGAATACCATTCCTCCTCTGTACCCCCAAAATGTTGCAGTTATATTTCTCTGGTTCGCCAATAGAGGGGGTTCATTACAGGTCACACTAGGCAGCCTCTCCCATACGCAGGAGACTGGTCGCACTGTGTAAACATCTGGAGTGACAGCGGAGAAGACGTCTTCTCCGGCCGAGGAGGCGCCTCCGAGTATCTGATACAAGAGCCACAAGTGCCAGCTCAGCACAGTCCCCAGCTGTCTCCAGTCCTCCCATCTCCTGCTGGAGGAGGCCTGCCTGCGGCCGAGCACAATATGCAGGACGTGCTCAGTTATTACCTCTATGATCTTTGTCTCTCCAGCATGCTGGGAATTGTAGTTCTGCAACAGATGGATATCCACAGATTGGAGATCACTGCTATGGCCAGGGTATGGAACCTTAGCCCTCCAGCTGTTGCAAAACTACAACTCCCATCATGCCCAGACAGCCAAAGCTTTAGCTGTCCAGGCATGATGGGAGTTGTAGTTTTGCAACAGCTCGAGAGCCAGGGTTCCCTACTCCTGTCCTATGGCCTCCATGCTGGGAGTTGTATTCCTGCCACAGGTTATGGATCACGGACCTGTATGACACTGTGGGATAAACGTCACCAGAGACATAAGACGGCCGCTCATCCTCCATACTGATCGGAGGGAATTTCGTATTCAAGTACAAGGAGAATCACATTTCTGCTTAAGAAGTTGTGAGCGACACGGTTTAGTTCATTATGTAACAGAAAGCCCTTCTCAAGTTTCCTTACAAACCAGACTAGTCCTGTCCTGTCCAAGTCATTCAGTCGCCTGTCCTCTGTAAATAGCGTCCGTATACTGGCTGCATTCATGGAGGCAAGTATGCATTGTACAAAGCCACCTGGAGGCAATAGGTGTGAAACCCGAGACCCTGCAGAGACAACAGAGACCAAGATGGGAGCTACGGCTCAGTGGTTACTGCAGTGATCCGCAACCTGCGAGTACAACTACAACTCCCAGCATGCCCTGACATCTGCAGCTGAAGAGCCACAGGTTGGGGGATCATTGGGTTACAGAAACAAAATCTAGTAACAACTCCTGGGCTTCTATTACACAGATCCTGGACTGTGCAGCATCCCTGCAGGGAAACCAATACACAACAACAGCACCATAACAACACACTGATGTCCTATTGTCTATTATGGATGCCCTGACCAAGCACTAATGTTATTCTGTGCTAATCCCTGTCCTCACATGCTGCTCACTCACCGCCAGAATTGCTTAGTGTTTGACAGGCGCTGCCAGGAACAACGAAGGGAGGAAAAGATGAGCGACTTTGTACTGGTCCTGAGATGCATCCTGTATTATACCCCAGAGCTGCACTCACTATTCTGCTGGTGGGGTCACTGTGTACATACATTACATAACTGATCCTGAGTTACATCCTGTATTATACCCCAGAGATGCACTCACTATTCTGCTGGTGGGGTCACTGTGTACATACATTACATTACTGATCCTGTACTGATCCTGAGTTACACCCTGTATTATACCCCAGAGATGCACTCACTATTCTGCTGGTGAGGTCACTGTGTACATACATTACATTACTGATCCTGTACCGATCCTGAGTTACATCCTGTATTATACCCCAGAGATGCACTCACTATTCTGCTGGTGGGGTCACTGTGTACATACATTACTGATCCTGAGTTACATCCTATATTATACTCCAGAGCTGCAATCACAATTCTGCTGGTGGGGTCACTGTGTACATACATTACATTACTGATCCTGTACTGAGTTACATACTATATTATACTCCAGAGCTGCACTCAGTATTCTGCTGGTGAGGTCACTGTGTACATACATTACTGATCCTGAGTTACATCCTATATTATACTCCAGAGCTGCAATCACTATTCTGCTGGTGGGGTCACTGTGTACATACATTACATTACTGATCCTGTACTGAGTTACATACTATATTATACTCCAGAGCTGCACTCAGTATTCTGCTGGTGAGGTCACTGTGTACATACATTACTGATCCTGAGTTACATCCTATATTATACTCCAGAGCTGCAATCACTATTCTGCTGGTGGGGTCACTGTGTACATACATTACATTACTGATCCTGTACTGAGTTACATACTATATTATACTCCAGAGCTGCACTCAGTATTCTGCTGGTGAGGTCACTGTGTACATACATTACTGATCCTGAGTTACATCCTGTATTATACTTCAGAGCTGCACTCACTATTCTGCTTGTGGGGTCACTGTGTACATACATTATATAACTTATCCTGTACCGATCCTGCGTTACATTTTGTATTATACTCCAGAGCTGCAATCACTATTCTGCTGGTGGTGGACTATATGCTTTAGGAACTCCAGTGTATATAACTGCACTGATCCTCAGGACTAACCTGGGGGGTTGGACCTCTTTGGTGTGTTGTCAGGCTCCGGAGGTGCATCGAAGATATTAGAGGACATCTTGTTCTGTCGCCTTGGGGCAGCACTTTCCTCTGAACTTCCAAATATACAGCTGGATCCTCCACCCGGCGGCTTCAGAACCCTAAGGGAGGAAGAGGAGGAGGTACTGGTTAGGAAATCTGCATTCATGAGGAGTGATCCCCCAAGAGCAGTGCCCTTATCTGCATCCTACACATCACATGAATTAAAGGGGTACTCCGCAGGAAACAATCAACTAGCGTTAGAAAGTTTACAGATTTGTAAATTAGTTCTATTAATTCCAGTACTTATCAGCTGCCATATGTCCTGCAGTAAGTGATGTATTCTTTCCAGTCTGTCACACTGCTCTCTGCTGCCACCTCTGTCCATGTCAGGAACTGTCCAGAGCAGGAGAGGTTTTCTATGGGGATTTGCTGCTGCTATGGACAGTTCCTGACATGGACAGAGGTGGCAGCAGAGACCACTATATCAGACTGGAAAATACACCACTTCCTGCAGGACATACAGCAGCTGATAAGTAAGACAGGATATTTTTTTTTAATAGAATTCATTTATGAATTCCTGCCTGTATCATACAGGTGTGGACACTATACACGTCAGATACACTATAGATACCTGTCCTGATAGTATGCAGCTATCTATTCACTGACAGCAAACAGCTCCTAAGACCGACAGATTGCAACAGCATTCTGGGTTTACCTGCATTCTATTGCTCTCTGTTATCAGCCACTTCAGACTGAACAGACTACACTGTTGTGTTGCCTACATTGCGGGGGACTGATAGCAGCAGCTTGTCCTATATACTGGTATAAAGAGATAGTGTGTGGAGTACCATGTGAGCGGCCCATAGGCTGGGTGGTGTCGGCTGGCAGGGTGACTGCGCAGAGACGTGTCCTGTCACCGTGTAAGGACCTTCAGATATTAAAAGCAGAGACGGTGATCTCTGCCAACACACATCAGCTGATACAGCGTGGGGGAAGGGGTGACTAGCCACAGGACGCTATGCAAACATGGAACGTACCAAGTCCACAGCGTCAAGCCTTCACCAACAGCCCGGAAAACCCCTTCTAAATTAAAGGGGAACCCAAGAATTTTCTTTATACTTTAACACAACACATAGGATCAGAAAGACGAGAGATCGACAGGAGGATCAGTAGTCTCCAATATGATCCTATAACCCCAGCTCAGGTCCCTTTAAGGGTGGCTTCACACACCGTATTGCAGTGGATTTCACGCTGCGAATTCCGCTCCTGGTTTTACATCTTCGCAGTGATACGGAACGTGTAAAACTGGCCTAAGGGTCGGAATACACAGGCAGACCTGTACCTAAGCCAAGTCATTTAAAGTGTACCTATTAAATTGTTCCAGAGACATGTCAAAAGTTGTGATTGGCCCGACTGCTAGAACAAGCAGAGAGAAGTGCATGGCTGAGCGCTTCTCTCCCCACTCTCTGTCCTATAGACTTACATTAAAGGGGTTGTCCAGCGAAAACCTTTTTCATTCAAATCAACTGATATCAGAAAGTTATATAGATCTGTGATTTAGTTCTTTTAAAAAAATCTCAAGTCTTCCTATACTTATTAGCTGCTGTATGTCATGCAGGAAATGTTTTATTTTCAGTCTGTCACACTGCTCTCTGCTGACACCTCAGGAACTGTCCACAGCAATAAGAGGTTTTTTATGGGGATTCATAGAAAACCAGAGAGTTCCTGTCTCGGCCAGAGATGTCAGCAGAGAGCACTGTGTCAGACTGAAAATAAAACTACATTTCCTGCAGGACATACAGCAGCTGATAAATATGGGAAGACTTGAGATTTTTTTAATAGAAGTAAATTAAAAATCTATATAACTTTCTGGCACCAGTTGATTTGAAAGAAAAAGATTTTCGCTGGACAACCCCTTTAAGCGCACAGAGCTAGGAGAGAACACACTTACCTCACACTTCTCCCAACTCATTCTTGCCTCAACACCCAGACCCCGACTGATTAAAACTTTTCATGTGTCAACAGTTGTTTCTTAAAGTGACAGTGCCCATTTAAGGAGCCTATTAGGTTTGGATCATCATGTGTACAGGACTGCATTAAACAATTCCCAGTCCCTTAGTGTCCCTGCCAATGACTACATGGTATCAGTGAGGAATAGGAAGAAAGAAGCTTTTTTATTCACATTCAATCGCGGTTTTGTTGCTATTTTCATAATTACGGCGGAAAAAAACCCCCAAAAACAGTGGTGTAAATGTCCATGGGACACATGAGCCTCCGACATAGTAAAATGCAGATGTAAGAATCCAATGCATTTCAGCTATTTACACAGGAAACGCGGATAACCTCTCCCAGCTGCGGCCGCTGCAGAGGTGATGGGGCCCGGGGTCAGGACGGAAATCACCGAATCCTGATCTACAGCAAAGAACGAACGTTATAGTCATAACAAGCGAAAGGTAAAAAACAACCCAGCTTTCCACAACCCTGAGCGGAGCAGCTGTAGAAATAAAAAAATAAAAATAAAAAAATGATGGGGGAGATTTATCAAACATGGTGTAAAGTGAAACTGGCTCAGTTGCCCCCAGCAACCAATCAGATTCCACCTTTCATTTTCCAAGGACTCTGTGAGGAATGAAAGGTGGAATCTGATTGGTTGCTAGGGGCAACTGGGCCAGTTTCACTTTACACCATGTTTAATAAATCGCCCCCCATATATATGAGAGATGAGGAACCTGCGGTCCTCAAGTTGTTGCTAAACTACAATTCCCATCATGCCTGGACAGCCGAAGGCTGTCCAGGCATGACGGGAATTGTAGTTTAGCAATGTCAGGAGGTCCCCATCACAGCTAGTCTATGATGATAGACGAAAACAGTCCATAGTGTGAATGGCGGCTTATAGGGGAGCACCTGCACAAAGCGTCGGGTCTCATACACCATATATCATAGGGTTACATATAATAGCGACATCAGTATAAGAACTCACCTTGAGCTCCGCAAAGACGCCTTATAATAGGCTAAAGCCCCCTATACCGTCTGCTATAGTAATCACACAGGACACTTGAGCCATCTGAGTGTACGGTCCCACATTCACAGAGGACTCTAGTGGATATCTTTCTACCTATACACACATACGCCAGTGCTGAGCACACCAATGAGGAGGCGTCCACGTCCCTGGACTCTCAGAGTATCCGAGGTAAAGTGCAGGATCTCCAGGATTATTCTTTTAAGCCCATTTCCTCTCTTAAAGGAAAAGCTAAAGTGGCTAAGTAGAGTCAAGTGAGGTGCTTAGGACGGCCGTCTCACCTTTAACTCTATGGTAATAATGGCCAAACACGTGGTGATAGGATATAAGTATGAGCTGATATCGGGCAACAAGGATTGCCGACCAGGATAGTCACTCTATAGAACCATCTATATACCGAGGCCAGGAACATCTATATACACCGAGGCCGGGAACATCTATATACACCGAGGTCGGTAACATCTATATACACCGAGGCCGGGAACATCTATATACACCGAGGTCGGGAACATCTATATACACAGAGGCTGCGGCTGGACAAATCCTGGTAGACAATGCAGCTAAAAGTTTGCTGCCAATGCCAAAAGTTTTTGGGTTGTTCTCTTCTGAGGACTATAAAGGTTTTTAGGGTCAGGCTACTAAAAAAAAAAAAACAAAAAAAACTAGGCCTTATAGTCTACAGCCCTGTTCCCCTACCTCCCATAATGCCCTGACAGCTGAAGGCTGGGGGTTGTATGCACACCGGCCTATGACGCCCTAATACAGCTGGCACCATAACCAACTGGGCCTGATATACCAAGAAGGTCTCAACTTTGTACTCGTAATGCCAAGTCTTTTCTGGTGTCTAAGTAGCCATGGCTTGTGGGATATACCGAGACCCCCATCTGAGCCTAGTGAATGGTGAAGTAGTATCCAGCCTATATTTACCTATTACCCGAATGGTGACCATCCTCTGTCTCCCCTGTAACTACAACTCCCAGCAACTATTACAGTCTATGGATACAGATCAGAACCAAACCAATGAAGAAACTACAACAGAAAGTGACCGCAATTCCTTTAATAGAATGTAGGAGACCCCCATAACCCTTATTAGTCCTGCCCTACAGAATCAATAGACCAACCTCTTCTTTAGTACAAGGCCTTGCATGGCCTCTTCCTTCCATTTGGGTTATTGAAGGAATCCTCGAAAGGTCACTTAAAGGCATAGAAGGAAATCTCTAGAGGAATCTGCTATTAGAGGAAAGAGGTTTATGGCCCCTCATGTGATAGCTGTTATAGTAAAAGGGAAACCCCCGACCCAGGAGACGTGGTACACAGCAGGGGTCAGCCCTATAGACCAGGCACTACCCAATAGGAGCTCTGCAATAAGTAACAAGCCCCTGTAAAGCAGGTCATGATGGAACGCTAAGGACTAAGAACGTTACTGATATACAATGAGGCGCCTGTATAGCAGCAGCATTCACATGATTCTCCTCATTCACCCCTCCCATCTTTTATAGAAAACAGGAAAAACCTAAAAGCCTCCTTTGTCACCATCCTCCTCCATTATCTTCCTTTTGTTGACTCAACACACTAGGAAACGAAAACCCTAAACTGCATCAATGACTCCTCGCAGCAAAGTAACGCTGTCAGTGTTCTACATAACCCGGCTTTAGACTTATAGCACTTTAACGCTATGTTCACACAGGATTTTTTTTTTCAGCCAAAACCAGGACCGGGGAAATCTTTCCATTATAATTTTGCCTCGTCAGTTCCACTCCTGATTTTGGATAAAAAAAAAAAAAACTGACAGAAATACTGTGTATGAACATAGCCTAAGGGTAAGATCACACAGCTTTGATCTGATGTAAAAAAATATTGCAGGGATATTCAGAAAAGAGAAATCTACACCAACTTGATTTGGTGATCTTGGAGCAAATTATGCAAAAATTTTTATTTTTTTTTTAAATGTAAGGGTGGGGGGCTGTATGTTTTCGGAATGGGTCTGAGGTTACAGCTTCTACAATTGTCATCTCCTGACTTGGTTGTAGAACATATCAGGGGGTCATTTATGGGTCCTGGTTAGTGTTGAGTGAACTTGCCAAACTGTTTTGGTTTGGCAAAGTTCTCCAAACCCAAACGCTTGGCACCTCACTCCTGGTGGCTGGAGGAATTAGATGCCACCCTAAGGAGTCCTGAAAAACAGGGATACAACCACAGGCCATAGGTCATATCCATGTTTTCCAGGGCTCCCTAGGGCATTATCCAATTTCTGTAGCTGCTGGTAGTCCATTGCTGAGCGTTCAGGTTTGGATAATGTTGCCGAACCCAAACAGTTTGATAAGTTCACTCAACATTAGTCCTAGTGCTCACTAGAGTAGACAGCAACGCACAGTATCAAACTGGACCATCAGGATCTCACTGGTTACGACTTCTGCAAGAGATCAGTAACATCACCAGTTTACGACCGGTTGCACATTACCGGCCTACACTTCCTTTGGGGGGGGGGGGGGGGGGGGGTATGCTGAATACAATAGACTGCATTGTACATGCATATAATATACATGAGATATGTTATCCAGCTTAACAGTGAAAAGTCCAAAGGGGGGGGGGGGGGGGGGGGGGGGGGGGGGGGGGGGGGGGGGGGGGGGGGGGGGGGGGGGGGGGGGGGGGGGGGGGGGGAGAGAGGAACTGTTGACCGAGCAAACAAATCTGATGGTTGTGAAACAGACGTGAAGTCGGCAGCTCGGTGAGGAATCTGTCAGGGGCCGATCCTGCTACAGAAGAGGACAGGAATTTAGGCGAGAACACTTCCCGATCCTATAGACTGGGCTGTAGAGAGTCTACAAAAGAACACTAAGAGAGTCCTTTCTCTTCTGTATGACTGACTATAGACTTTGCCCTGACTTCTGAAGGCCTTTGTATGAAGGTCATGCCCCTTATGCCCATTCTGAAAGGGTGCCACCTGGACAAATATGCCGCTACAACCCTTACAAGGTACATGATATAGGGTTGAAGCAGGCAACCAAGTGGTATTGAGACAATGGACGTATTCTTCAGGAACCCAAGTGTGAACAGATTTGCCAAGCGTGCTTTTTGTTTCTTCTATTAAAAAGTTGGCACAACCCAACCCTAGAAGCCTTTTGCCAAAGACTATATTACACCTGTTTACCAGAAATAATACCGAGGAGGAGGAGGAACCGAAAGAAGACGAGAAGGAAGTGTGATGAAAAATCCCCTTTAAATGAAAGGGCTGGAGGAGCCCCTGAAACATAGTGCAAAGAGAAAACCATCCCAGGAGCACCGGCAGCGGCCTGATGGGCTATGGGCCCGGACTGTGTTACTTATTATAGAAGCTATCGCTATACCCTCATGTGCACTCTCTGACATGATCTGCGGCTTCAGATTTCTTACAAATTACTTCATTTTTCCCCCCAATTTCTGCCACTTAAATGGTTAAAATCCAACAAGATCAATAGTTCTCTGGTGGACCGTGCTGAGAGAGTATAGAAGAGCGGGGATCACATGGTGCCTAACCACAGAATGCAAAAAGGAGGATGAACTAAAGTTTTATTGTGCTGGAAACAGAACTGGTAAGAAGTATGTGAGGCCTGATACATGGCGGCCATTTTTAGTACATACTGATACTGACTGGTGAGGATATACGAGTGATCGGCCACACCAGGCCTCACCCTAGGGGCTGGGAATTACTATCTATCTATCTATATATATATATATATATGTTACCTGCACAGACACGTTATTTCAGG